>NW_019525548.1:0-26729 GCF_002814215.2 Seriola lalandi dorsalis | reverse complement strand
CCCTCCCCCCGCTGTTGCGCTCATCATCACACAGACTGTGCTGTGAAGGTGGAGAGATGTGGCGGTGGTGCATTTGCGACAATAAAAAAAAAATAAAAGAAATTTGAAGGTGTGGCGGCTATGATTTAGCAGTGGTGGGCCGCCACTGCTAAATGAATGTAGAGGAAACACTGGAATAATTACACAAACATTCCTTGATAATCGCACACTGTCAGCAGTGAATCAGCTTGTTCCTTCCTGAAAATATTGGTGCCAGAGCAGTGACTATGACCTCTTGTCTAGGGCTTTGAGAAAACTGATATTCCCAGAAATGTGATGCATCTTAAATAGCAGTCAAAAATGTTTAAAGTCAGCGGAGGAAAATGTGTGACTGACTGTGAAATGTCTCTTTCTTTGACCAGATCATCCTGGAGAACTATGCCTATCCTGGAGTGATGCTGATTGGTACAGACTCCCACACTCCCAATGGCGGTGGCCTGGGTGCCATCTGCATTGGAGTGGGTGGAGCTGATGCTGTGGATGTCATGGCTGGAATCCCTTGGGAGCTCAAGTGTCCCAAAGTAAGTTCTTGGCATCGTGTGATACCTTGTAAATTGATTTGAATGTGTCTGCCCTGTTTTCAACCACTAAGTGTCTCCACAAATGTGTGTTATCTGTTTGTTCTTTCCATTTGTGTAAACCGGTGTGTGTTTCCTCCTTCAGGTGATTGGAGTGAGGCTGACAGGCACCCTCTCTGGCTGGACCTCTCCCAAGGACGTCATCCTGAAGGTGGCTGGCATCCTGACCGTGAAGGGCGGCACTGGAGCCATCGTGGAGTATCATGGACCTGGAGTTGACTCCATCTCCTGCACTGGTAAGGATGAGATGCATCACAAGACTTGAAGAAATAATACATTTCTTTAACTTTGGGGAAGTGTAATTTACTCTGTGGTTCCCATGACACTATGATGTTTAGGAATGGCAACTATCTGTAACATGGGCGCTGAGATTGGAGCCACTACGTCTGTTTTCCCCTACAACCACCGCATGAAGACGTACATGGA
Organism: Seriola lalandi dorsalis; assembly: GCF_002814215.2. Lineage (NCBI taxonomy): Eukaryota > Metazoa > Chordata > Actinopteri > Carangiformes > Carangidae > Seriola > Seriola lalandi. The sequence goes on along the minus strand of NW_019525548.1, from coordinate 25,686 downwards.
GAAAACCGGCCGTGGAGGTCAGTCCCTTACCGTCTGTCTCTGTTTGCTTCGTCTGTATTCAGTGTTTCTTACCTTCAACTTTGTCTCTGTCCTCATTCCCTCTCAGAGATTGCCTCTGTGGCTGATCAGTTCAAGGATGACTTGGTCCCAGATAAGGGTTGTGAATACGACCAGGTCATTGAGATTAACCTGAGCGAGGTGAGTCAACTCTTTTTTTCCTGACATTCGTCATCTAATGCACAACATTTATTATTGGCACGTCCCAAATCTATACTTCATATTAATACTTTATAGTATGTGCTGTAAGCTAATTGTTTTGGCAGTTAGCATACCAAATAATCATCAAATCTTAAATTTTTTTACTAACAGGAAGTGATAAAATATGTGACAGTATCCAAAGCCAATCAAATTTCCCAGAGATATGGTAAAAAAAAATTTATACTAAGTAATACTAATTTTCCAAGGTTTTTCTTGAGCTGCTTCACCAAATCTCACAAATGATTTTAATGTTTTCCAGCTGTGAGCAGCTTCCTTTGTGCTTTGCATTGTGGGAGAATAACATGCATCATTAGGAAGAATAGCATGCTGTCTGGTTTGACTATACTTTATTTTGTCACTTTTCCAATGTGAATACACTACGTCCTACCACCATAATACATGGTGTGAGGCTATGTGTTGTTATTGTGTCATTGTTGCATCAGCCCGTGTTTGGATTTTGGAGCAACTTGCTGTCAAACAAATATGTTCGTTTGATTAAGACAAGTATTTCAGCAGTCTGCTTGTTCATTAGCGAGCACCAGGGTACTGAAGCAAAAATGTACAGACATCATTAAGTATCACTGACCTACAAAAGCTTCCCTGAGATGATTTTAAAAACTAAAGCACCCGCTTCTCATTTAGTCATTGACTTTTGCTTTGTCTCGTTCTGTATCATGTGGTTGTGATGGTGCATGAGGCAGCATCAGCGCTTATGAGTGTTCCTCTTTTTAAAGTTTCCAAATTTAGACAACAATATTTATAGCATAGACAAACATGTCCCACATTACCCAAATTAAGACCGTCCTTCGCTCTGCCTCGTTTCCCTCCTCTAACAGTTGAAGCCCCACATCAACGGACCGTTCACCCCCGACCTGGCCCACCCTGTGTCCGAGATCGGGGCCATAGCTAAGAAGAGCGGCTGGCCCCTGGAGGTTAAAGTTGGTATGTATTTGTGGCTTAATATTTTTAATGCTTTGTCCAGTGAAATGTGATATTTCTTTCTTTGTTATAACTAGCTCTGCTATTGACCAGATATGTTCAGATCACATGACACCTCTGTCACATGACACCTCTGTCATGTAGCTGATGGTCTTCTCACAGTATTGAGTGGATGCAGTAGAATTCCAGTCACTGACAGAGTCTTATTATGATGATCAAGATGTATAATTACAGACTTGCTTGTCTTTTCACTTTTTCTCCTCTTCAACAATTTTCCTCACGTTTCACACACACGATGCGTTATTAAAAATAGATGAGTACTTCCAGTCGACCACTGTAACTGTATCCTCCCTCCTGTTGGTTTTCCTCTTTCTCCTCTTACAAACGTTGAACTTGACTCTTGCAGGTCTGATCGGCAGCTGCACCAACTCCAGCTACGAGGACATGGGCAGAGCGGCCTCTCTGGCCAAACAGGCTCTGGATAAAGGTCTGAAGTGCAAGGCCCAGTTCACAGTCACCCCTGGTTCTGAACAGATCCGCGCCACTATCGAGAGGGACGGATATGTGAGTCCGAATCTCACCAAAATGAACTCATAGTTAAATTTAGAGAGTGACCTCTTGCATCTGGGCAGTTTCTTTTTTTCCTTTTTTCATGAGACTCTGGATGCAGGAAATGATTTCTTTAAAATCATGTTGTCCCTCTTCCAGGCCAAGATCCTGAGTGATGTTGGTGGAGTTGTACTTGCCAATGCTTGTGGACCCTGCATCGGACAGTGGGACAGGTATACACCTCATTTCTTAAAGCTGATTTTGCCTCACTAGCATCAAGGTCATGACAGTTGCTCAGTCTGCTAACACTTGGGCACAGGGCAAAATATATTGACAACCACTGGCCAGATATCCATGAAACCTTGTTGAATATTCCCCAGATGATGATTTCTGACATTACTGACATCTAGCAACACTTTCAGATCAATATCCTTTTTTTTTTGGCATTTTATGTTTATTCTGAAGAACACAAAGGGCACAGTAACACAATTATGTATTTATACATTTTGTCCCCTTGATAATTCCCCCAAACAGCAAACAAATCACACTGCCTCCAAAGAAACACTTCACAGTATCAGTACCTCAAATATGGAGTATACAAAGAGTAATACATCGCAGGAGGATATGTTAAGAAAGAAATTTTAATTTTGTTTTAAATGTATAAAAAAAAGAGGAAAATTAGTTGAGACCCAGAGACAAACAAAATTACGAATCTATAGAGAGTTTTCAGTTTATCAAAGTATTATATAATCGGACCTCAAGTAGATTTGAATTTCTCAGGGTGACCCCCGGAGCAAGAACTTTATTTTCTCTAATTTTAGAAAAGTTTTCCGATCCCTCCGCCACATAGAAGAGCTCAGGGAGCGGGGGGGGGATTTCAACTCCATCAGGATTCTCCTACATGCCAAAAGATTTGAGAAAGCAATTACATGTTTATGTTTATTATTTAATGTTGGCTCTTTGAACGCCACAGATGCACTTCAAGCATTTGGGTTGAAGATTCAGATTTAATGATTCTGAGAGGAACTTGAATATTAGATCCCAGTAGTTTGTCAGTTGTGAGATCAATATCCTTTAGCAACACTGGTAATGAAAAGGACTTTTGAAAACTGGATTTCCAGTGGATATACTGATAGTATTCATGATCCCCAGGGGATGAACACAGTTCATCAGAACTATTCCCATTGTGGACACATGATAAACTTTCCTCTTAAATCAATCCGAGGCCAAAGTGACACGTTTACATAAAAGTATCTCGGTCTGTTTAGCACATTTGTGTTCCAAGACAACACTTTAATATTGTTGGATATAATGAATGTTGCATCCATTAAGGAATTAACAACGACGCTTTAGACCCAATTAGAAACAGGTGCGCACAGTATAAACGTATAGAGTGAAGTCTGAAGAGCAGAAATTCACGGTTCCCCTGAGATCTCCAAGTACTGCAACTTAAGAAAACACGTGCAAATCGACAAAACAAATTCAGAGAACATCTTCATCAGTTTGACAACACATGCTGCAAATGCTCAAATGAAAAGTATCAGACTAACGTGCCCCATGTTTCTTTTTTTCTCTCTCTTCAGGAAGGACGTGAAAAAAGGAGAGAAGAATACCATCGTCACATCCTTCAACAGGAACTTCACCGCCAGGAATGATGCTAACCCAGCGACTCACGCTTTTGTCACCTCTCCTGAGGTAAGAAGCAAAACACAAGCCCAGCAATTCATAATTACATGGGCATCAATACACAGAATCAGAGAAGCTCGTAAACACACTTCACTGTGTGTCAGTGCGGTTCTCTTGACGGTCGGCATCTAAATGTACATTTCACGGCTACTGTTGGATTATTGTTGTGTAATTCATTGTAGATAGTCACTGCCATGGCCCTGGCCGGTACCCTCAACTTCAACCCTGAGACTGACTACCTGACCGCTCCTAATGGAGACAAGTTCAAGCTGGAACCCCCCAGCGGTGACGAGCTCCCGTCCAGAGACTTCGACCCGGGCCAGGACACCTACCAGCACCCCCCGACTGAGAGCAGCTCAGTCAAGGTGATTCTATTTTAAAAATACAGTATCAACACTAGACCATCTAGAAAGCAGCACAACGGTAACGACAAGAGACTTTCAGTACGTGCGAACTAACAGAATTATCGAGGTGTGTGAAGAATTAAAGGTGTAATGTGACAGAAAAGCTGTATTGGTATTGGTGTTCACTTGTGAATATACCTGGAAGGACCTTTATGTCTCACCCTTCCTTGATGTTGTTCAGGTGGACGTGAGCCCCTCCAGCAACCGTCTGCAGCTGCTGGAGCCCTTTGACAAGTGGCACGGAAAAGACCTGGAAGACATGAGGGTCCTCATCAAGGTGAGCAGGACATGGAGGGAAAGTTGTGATTAAAGTATAAGAGAGCTTGTGGCTTTACAGTTGACCAGACATCTGAAATGAAAACCAGGAATGTTTCCAGTTCAGTGGTCAATATATCATTAAAATATCCAACGTTTTTACCCATGAGTAAAGGGGGGAAGTCGTGTATTTTGACAAACGGTAACTGTTGTATTGTAATAAATAATTGTGAAGGCTGACTGATGAAATTACGACTCCCTACCTTTGAAGCAGTCGTGAAGTTTGTTTGAAGTTGAAGTTGTTTTTGTTAGTTTACTGCTCGGTTATGAACTCCTAACCAATGATTGAGCCAGCTAACCTTTTGTTTCCTAAAGACAACAACTAAAAAAGAAAAATCTGATTGGATAACTCCATTTTGATGGTCGTAGCTTTACTTCTGAAGCTGCTATAGCTAGCAGCCAGCCCCCTCTGTTGGACAAAACAAGCTCAACGCTAGACGTCAGTTTTGAATTACAAGTGTTAAAAATGGGGGCATTTCTGGGGACAGCTCCAACTGGGGACTATCCGGGAATATCTGGTCACCCTGCTTTACAAAAGAAGGAAAATTGCACCAGTCACATACACACATACACAGTCCTGCTCCTGAAAATACTCAGTGCACCAAATGTGGATTAATTTGCAGCTGAAAATAGTCACTAATAAATGCTCTTTACTATTTCAACTAATGTTTGCTAAGAACTGCAGCGCCCAGCTGTTTAATTGAATAAAATTAACTTTTTTTTAATGAAACTATATATATATGTGGCCAGTTTCATTAAAGATTTATGTCTTCAGTTGTAAAGTTTAGACTCCTGGCTGAGAGACAGGGAAGAGAATCTGAAAACTTCTGCATCTTCTGTTGCTGTAGGTGAAGGGAAAGTGCACCACTGACCACATCAGTGCCGCCGGCCCCTGGCTCAAATTCCGCGGCCATCTGGACAACATCTCCAACAATCTGCTGATCGGCGCCGTCAACATCGAGAACGACGCCGTCAACAAGGTTAAGAACCAGCTGACAGGAGAGTACGCAGGTGTGCCAGATGTGGCCCGCCAGTACAAGGTGAGTTCGAGAGGGAATCGTGTTGATTAATTAATTGTTCTACATTCCCCGGGTGATTCAGGGACTAAAAAAGATTCTTTTTTGTGTTGCATTCTCACTGCAACCAGTTCCTCAATTTCCTGTTTATTTGTCTTTGTCTTATGCACAGCACTTTGAATTGCCTTGTTGTCGCCTTTATTATTCAACTCTGTCTTCTCCTGACGGCAGTTTAAATTCTTCCTTGATCTTTGTTGTCTTAATAATCCAGGCCAAAGGAGTGAACTGGGTGGTGGTTGGAGATGAGAACTATGGAGAAGGGTCCAGCAGAGAGCATGCCGCCCTGGAGCCGCGACACCTGGGAGGACGCGCCATCATCGTCAAGAGCTTTGCCAGAATCCACGGTAAGTTTCAGAAAAAACAAGCATCCATCCGAGGTATGCTTATACGCAAACTGTTTCTTTATGAAAGTTAGAGGCAACAGGGAAACTGTATCTTAATAGTTGTAACTGGCTTCCAGGGAAAACTGATAATAATTGAGTCTGGCATGTTTACAGTCTGCCAGACTAACGATGTCTAAGAGAGTCTCCAAGTTGTAATTACAGTCCATTAGTGCCAGTTTTTTTGCATATGGGAGGCTGGATGTAGGTAAACGAGTAGATGAAAGTCTTTCTGTTCAGAGGAAAGTTTCTTTGATTTGATTTGTGTGAGAAGATTTCCTCAGAACTGACAGAAAACACAAAGAATATAGCTTCAACATCACTTGGTCTTTGGGGCGGGAAAGATTTCCAACAACATGGATTTAATGTGAACTGATTCATCATGAGAACAGCTGCTAATCAATAAGATTGAGACACACATGATCGCCTTATTCACCATGTTCTTGTATTAATGTGAAACAGATACTCTCCTGTCAGACAGAGAACCGTTCTCTGTTCTCTGGTTACCTGATGGAAATACAGTATGAATCCGTTATTCTTCCCTGGTTTCTTCCTCACAGAGACGAACCTGAAGAAGCAGGGGCTGCTGCCTCTGACCTTTGCCGACCCCCATGACTACGACAAAATCCGCCCAGATGACACGATTTCAATCACTGGCCTGAAATCCCTTGCCCCCGGCAAGGTGAGCAACATTCTGCACTATTGAAACACTGAGTAAAGTAAAAGCAAAAACCAGCATCACAATTTACTTAAAGTAACAAAAGTAAAAGTTCTCATGTCATAATTATTTATTTTATTACACTATTGTTTTTTATTCTGTTTTACAAAACAATGATCAAAGCATGAACATGAGAACAGAACATAACGCCTGGGGGAGACACATACACAACACAAGAGATATAATATCAATAAACCAATTACTAAATTACAAGAACTAAAAAATGAGACGTTAGAATAAGGAAATAACTGGTCTGACAGTTTCTGATATCGTTCATGAAAAACACTGAGTTCTATCATTGGATTATAATGATTGATGCATTAATGTTGTATCTTGACTTTTCATAAAACATGATGATTTATTTGTTGGGTATAGATTGTGGACCAGAAAATAGAAATACATAAGTAGTGCCTATAATAAAACATCTCAATTAAAAATGAATAAATAAATAAAACATTGATCCGAAGGGCAGCCCAGCCTCTCCTCACATTATGCTAAAGAAAAAGCGGATGAATGATTGACACATGATTCATGTTTGCCTCCTGCGTGTCTCTCCAGCCGCTGACTGCAGTGATCAAGCACAGCGACGGCAGCCAGAAGCCCATCTCTCTGAACCACACCTTCAATGAGACACAGATCGAGTGGTTCAAGGCTGGCTCCGCCCTCAACAGGATGAAGGAGCTGCAGTAGATGGTGGCGAGGAGGAAGGCGGGGGCCTGTAGGGGCCCGTGAGGGGCCTTGGCGTGGGTTAAGAAGGGGAGGAACATGGGCCTAGAGAGGGGCTTTGCAAAGAGGGAGAGACGAGAGGAACAGCTGCAGCCATGCTCAGTTAAAGAAAGAACACACACACACACACACACACACACACACACACAAGGTCGCTGTACAGATGAAAAGCGCACACACACACACATACACACTCACTCTCTCACGAGCATGTAGAAACAGACAGGATTACTGTGACATCACTCCCGGTCGACAGGCAGACTTGCACAAATGCACTCAAACAAGCGCACATAACGAAGCTCAGCAGTGTGTGTGTCTGTTACACTGTGTCGTTCGTATTCGCAGCTTATTTGTTCATGTAGCGTTCGGCTGACCGTCTCATCTGTGTCCACCGAACAGGGTGGTGCTTTCCTACCTTAGTGACACATCGGCATCACTGCTGTATCTCTCCGATAGTCGTTTGGTTTCACTGAACGTGGTTCCAAGCTCGCCTCTGCAGAAAGAGGCTCGTTCGAAGCATCAGCTGTATTGTATCTTGCAGTACGCAAACCTGTTTCATACAGAATATTATTTAAAAAGGTTTTATATCTTTAACTGCAAAATCCACCCCAGGACCAGACAGTTGTTGTTCTCCATTATACCTCCTCTTTAATGTCGTTCCATCCAAACAGCTCAATAAGCTGACTGAGTTGTTCAACTCACACGAATGTATGAATTTATTTTTCCCCTGATTCTCTCCAGATGTGTCACCTGAAGTTCATCTTACGCATCAAACTTCAGGGTTTTCTGCTTTCTGGTCTCAGTCATTGTTGATTAGAGCCTCACTGTGAACAAACAAACTTACTGTAAGCAGCACCAGTGAAATCCCATCAGTCGCAGCTCACCCTGCTCTCATCCGGTCTGAGATATTGAGTTTTCATGCTGCTATTGTTGCATTTTCACCCCCCCCCCCCCCCCTCCACCCCTGCTGTTCTTCTTATGCTCACTTGCTTGTTTTCTGTCTTTTTGCATGATATAACACCCCATTGTGTGAAAAGGTTTCTGTGTGGTTGTGTCTCTCTCCCTCTGACTTGGGACAACAAACCAGAACACAGAGTGCTGTTGTGTTTGCACAAGCCTGGCCATTTTTTTTTCTTTCCATTTGTGGTTTGTCGTGTGTGTGTGGGGGTGTGTGTGTGTGCGTGCGTGCGTGCGTGCGAAAGAGATGCATGACTTTGTTCTTGAGGTTAACATCGGTCTGTCTTTACATCTGTCTGTCCCTCTTTGCTCCTGCTGCCTCTCTTTGAGTCCACCAGGCGGTCCAGACCACAACCTGATGTTTGGTTTGTCTTCAGCTTTGTGTTGACGGACAGTAAAGCTGCACCAGGCAAGATTTTAATGTGAATTTTAGTGAAGCCCCTTGGGAGAAAAGCAGCAACAGTTTAATGAAAACTCCTTATATTTCTACGCAGCTGCAATCACGCTGTGACCAGAGAAACCTCCACACTTGTAGAGTAGATCTACATCCCAGTGAAATGAGCTTCCCAGGTCACTCGGTCATCCGGCTCATTATGTTGTTGTGGTTTCTCTGTGTTAAACTCCCAGTTTCTCAGTTACTGCAGCTGCCAGTGTGTGAAATTGCCTGTTGTAGCTGTAATGGGAGATGGCAGGCTGTTTGTCTTTGAGCTGAATGTTTGGTTTTGTTGTAATCAGGTTGAGGTTTGGTCCTCCACAGCTCGGGAAGGCGTGAGGTCTTCTTACACAAACTAACGCACAATCCTAGTGTCCAGTTGCCTGTACACTAGCACTTTGTAGAGTTAGAGAAGTAGCTTTTAGGTGTGCTTTCGCTATGCGTCGTGTTTCCTCTGCTAAACATCGTCCTCGTTCAGCGTACATGTCTGTGGTGACTGACATACAACTTGTGATATTCATTATTGAGACACATATTTTCAGATGGTAGGAAGATCTAGATTGAAGATCGTTCTAAACGTCTCGCCATGATGTAGTGTGTGCCACTGAAACATTGTGGTTATATATTTTTTGAGCTTAGGGATATTTTCTGCTGTGTTTTACGTGGGAGTAATTCTGCTCCTCTGTGTTTAGTTCTCCTCCTCATGCAGAGTTAAACCCGTCACTTCTTCAATCTGCTGTCGCACAAGTAAAAACCTTCTGGATTAATACAGTTCCTGAGGTAAATCCATATGTACTAAAAAAAGTCACTAGGTTTGGATCCGTGTGTAAATGATTTGCTATATAGCTGCACTTTGTATAGGGATGTGTACATAAATAATAAATCATTATATACAGATATATATATATATATATATATGTAAACAAACAGAGAGAGAGAGAGGGAGGGAGTAACATGCTGTATGCTGCCCAGAGTCATGATATAGAGACCCCTCTGCAGTCTTTATTAAACTGATTAATGGCTTCACAGACCAGGTGATGAATGAAAAGCACAGGTACTGGATTGTGGCTGTCGGTTGCTGCTGGGCTTTGACAGGTGGTGAACATGCAGCAGCCCAACTTTAACAACGTTTTGCACATAAATGACTCTTTATATGTTCAGCTGTTGATAAAATTCAACTGCTCAACACTTTGAGAATCATCACAAAAAATTGTTTCCTGCCCTCACTGAGCTCATCTTACTGATGCTTAAACACTCCTGATCAGTGTATCAGATTTACTGCCAAAGATGCCTAATGAAATTATTAAGAAATAATAGTTACCAAGGAGTTGTGTTTGAATCAATCATCCATCTTCATGTGACATTTCAAAAATATCACCATGTCCATTATTACTTGATTACATACAGGGTTTTGTTCCTGACAGAATTCACCAGGATCTTCAAAAATACTGAATAATTCAATCATCATCTTTCTTCTGTCAGTGCATTTAACAGCTGCTTATACTGTGAAGTAAAATGTTCACTGGTTCAGTTTGATCAGTGCTACTGTAAACCGACAAACCAAATGTTCATGAAGGCGTTGTGTAAATAGAAATGGAATATGAGCAGATGTTATTTCATAGTGATGGTTCCCCTCACACTCCTGTTTCAGCATTAAGCGTGATTTTTGTATAAGTAAAAGATTCAATGATGATGCCTGCAGTTTTGTAGCTTGCGAGATTTAAAAATATACTGACATTTATGAAATAAATGGTAAATTAATAAAGATAAAATTCTGAAGTGAATGTTTTTGTGTTTTTCTCTGATCATAAGAAAATGACGTAAATGGCCTCAAGCATCTGAAGAAGAAGAATTGGCTTTAATTAAAGTTGGTTATTGATCTGATATGAAGTCAGTACATCCTCTGACATTATATCATCCCTCTGTTTATTCAGTAATGTTCACCGCCCACTTTCACATTCAAAACTGAACTAAGAAATGTTAACGTAGCTGTATGTGCAGCATGCCATCTGGCATTATTGTGTATATTTATAGAGTTGCAGTATGGTCATACTCTAACTGTAGTGTTTATTTATCAGTGAAGAGGACTAAAAGTGAGTTTAGTACTGAAATGTGTAATGTGCAAGTATTTACTTATATTTAAACAATGTAGAAAAAATATAAACAACTTGAAGGGATTGTTAGTGTTACAGACGGATAAGCTTTTTAAAAGCTTTTTGATCACAGAGAATATAAAGTTAAAATTTCTTTAAGAAAACAAAATACCAGAGTATGTATTATATTGTGTTATGTTATATTAGTGTAGTGTGCTATTATTTATTTATATTTAAAAAATGTAGAAAAATATTATAAACAAAGGGATTGTTAGTATTACAGACAGATATGGCTTTTTGATCACAGAGGACATTTTATGGTATTTTATGTTCTTTAAGAAAACATAACATACAAAAATATGCATTATATTATATTACATTATATGGTATTACATTGTGTTCTATTATTTTTTAATATTGCTATATGAAATTATGTTAAACAAATTGCACATTAGGGCAAAAAGAGAAAAAAAATTAGAACAAGGTCAACATTAAAAATGTGCACTGTACCTTTAAGATTTGCGACATGTCGTAAAAAAGCCCACTGTCGTAAATAATCACATGGAGACAACATGGATGCTTCAGAGTTGCTGCAGATGAAAATACTTTCTGTGGCTTCGTTGTGAGCAGCTGTTGATGTTGTTTCCTCTCCGCTCTGGTTTGTAGAGAAGAAAAACAGTAAATGCTCCATGAGAATAAAAGACTGACAGCTCTGCCGGTTGTTGGACCACAGGTAGTGTGTGTGTGTGTGTGTTTGTGTGTGTGTGAGGGAGTGAGGACCTGCTGACGGGCTGCATCATGTTCGTGTTGGTGGAGATGGTCGACACGGTCAGGATCCCTCCCTGGAACTTCCAGAGACAACTGAACGAAGCTATCGCCGAGGAGCTCAACAAGAAACTGGCCAACAAGGTGTGTTTCACTGTCGGTGAGAAAAACCTCCATCAGCATCAACACTGACCTGAGTGCAGCAGAAATAATGAGAGGCAGGACACTAAACATACAAACATCGGTTACCGTCATAGACTCCTCCACAAAGTCCAAAATTAAACGTTTAAAGTCTTTCAGTGAGATGAGACGTTCAAGTGCTCGGTAATTCATTCTATTTATATGGTGGAAAGTAGTTCCCAAGTAGTTTTCTTTTGTTGCCAGCCAACTTTTTAAAATTAAGTTTTAATTGTTGTATATTCGTAAATAATAAATCTGCCTTTACAAACTGCACAACACCTGATATCCTCTGAATTTATAAGGAACATGGATCCAAACCACTTAGAGGTGTGGCAAGAGTCACATGACCTCCTCTACTATGAAAACCATGAAATTCATGAAGGTGCCAGGACGACTGATGGTCCAGGAAAACTTTGATGAAGAGAGAGAGAGAGAGAGAGACATGGGAGAACAGATAGAAGGAAACAACTCTATCAACTTAGGCAAAAGCATCTAGTTTATCAGATCATCACTAAATGAGAATTAACAATTATTTTCCCTGTCTAATCAATTAATAGCTGTCAAACACAGTACGGTCATTATTGATTGTACTCCACTGCATCAGTTTTTTGTTCTTTCTCTTCTGCAAATTTACAGAAGAAGAATTCTGAAAAAAGAAATTTCACATGTGACTCTAATGAGATTTTTAATTTTTTTTTCTACACAGTGAGAAAATTAAAATTATATTATTAAAGATAATAAAATTCACATGTGGCCCGAATGTGATTATAATTTTTATTTTATTTTTTTTAGAATGTCCAAATTCTGATTTAAACTTTCACATGTGGCCCTAAACCTCTTCCGTACAAATTAGAGATATATTAATATATTAAATATATTAAATATTTCGATTGCTTGTAGGTCATCAAATGTACAGACCCGCACACATTACAACATTTTAACAGTAAACAAAATGAGAGAAATACATTTCTATAGTGGTGATTACTGACAATATGTTGTGATTTGTGTTTAAAGGCTCTTTCTGTTATGAATTTTATCTTACTGAGACTGATGTTGTGAGAATCGAATGAGAGTTATTGTGCAATACTGAACTGAACTGTCAGCGTCTTTGCAGGTGGTCTACAATGTTGGCCTCTGCATCTGCTTGTACGACATCACTAAACTGGATGATTCCTATATATTCCCGGGGGACGGAGCCTCACACACCAAAGGTATTATATCTCTTACATCTCCCTGTACACCTGCAGCATGCACCGTCAGGTTGAGGACGTCCTCACAGAAACACCGTTACACACAGATCAGAGCGACACCGGGGGGGGGGGGGGGTGGGACTAACTCACCTACTTTCATCATGATGGAGGATTCTGGAGAAATGTTCCTGAAGGACATGATGATATAGACCTGGAAAATATTGCTGCCGTTTCCTCATCGGAAAATAGAAATAACACTTGATATCAGTTGTGCTTTTACTCACTTTGAGCCCCGTCTTCCTTCTGTGTTTCTGTCAGTTCATTTCAGGTATGTTGTTTTTCACCCCTTCCTCGACGAGATCCTGGTCGGCAAGATCAAGTACTGCAGTCAGGAGGGAGTTCACGGTAAGTTCACTCTAAGTCCTGCTCAATACCCTGAAAAAGGAAAATTAGATCTGCAGCTGATGTTTATTCTCGTTGTCGTTTCCTCCTACAACAGTTTTCTTAATTCATTCATGGTAATGTGGTAAACACTGACCGCACACTGTGTCTCTCTGTTCCAGTGACAATGGGCTTCTTTGATGACATCCTCATTCCCCCAGAGTCGCTTCAGCAGCCGGCAAAGTTGTATCCTGACCTCAGCGCTGTGATTTCATCAGAAGTGCAGCTTTGAGCTCCAAACATTTGTGCATCACATGTTAAAGTTTCTGTGTGTAACACTAAGAGAAGCCTTGTTATCAGTGACTCTGGTTTACAAACCTGCAGAGTGACGGACTCTTTTGTTTTCCAGTCACAGGCTTTAACGGGCAGCTAAGAAAGTCAGTGAAGGTCTCATTTTTATTCCTCTGTGCCGGCGCCATATCGATAACGCCTTGACTGAACTTCTTCAAATTTGGTGCAAACATTCACTAGGACTCGAGGATGAACTGATTAGATTTTGGGGGTCAAAGGTTAAAGTTCACAGGCGTGGTGAGCCCACAAACCACAATTTTGGCCTTGTGAATGCAATATCTCCAGAACTCTTCAAGGGAATTCCTTCAGATTTTGCACAAACGTTCATTTGGACTCAAGGACGACGTGATTAGACTTTGGTTGTCAAGGGTCAAAGGTCAAAGTGACCTCAGAAAACACTTTTTAGCCATAACTGAAGACTTCAAGAACTAGTCTGAGTGGCGGAGAGATACAACCACGAGGAGGTGATTCTAGTTTAGGTTATGTTGCAATCTGTTCAGACATAAAATAAAGTGATGAATACATGTACATGTCGTCACATTCTTACACATAGCACCTTTAAATGAATCATGTTGTACCAGAACTGACCGTGACTGTAGCTGTGTAGCCTTCCTTAGCTGCAGCCTCAGTGACGAAGCAGAGCAGGTGTGGCTGTGGGAGTATGAGACGGACGAGGGGGCCCATGACCTCTACATGGACCAAGGGGAGGAGATCCGTTTTCGGGTGACAGACGAAGTCTTTGTGGATACGTCGCCGACGGGCCCGGCCACCGCAACCACGGACACACCCACTCAACCGGGACAGTCCACGGCGCCGCCGCCAGCAGAGGACAGCAGGGAGAAGAAAGAGCCACCGTTCACTCTGATTGTAAGAACACACCTTTACATCTCCAGCAGATCTGCTCAAATAAAAAATGTGTGAATATCGACAGCAAACCTCCTCCACATGTAGCTGAGACATGTGCCTTTGTTCCACCAGATGTTTTGCCACAGCTGGCGTGTCACTGCTGACCTGCTGCACTGCCAGTTGTCGATCATTGTTCTGCAGAATTAGCTGAAAATTCACTTTAAACAAGGGAGAGAAGTGCTAACGACTTTAGCTTCGTTGTGCTAAACATGAAGGTGGAGGCGTTGCAGCAGCAGCAGGATAATAAATTAATAATTTATAAAATAATAAACTGAAGTAAATGAAGCTGACGTTACACTTATTTTATTCACGCGTCTCTTCACTTTCAGGTATCACACAGAGGAATCTAATTAAACTTAAATAAACATCAAAATAATCAATAAAAGAATCATCAAACAGCTGCTACAATGTTAATCAAAATAAGGTTTGAAAAGTCCAACTCACTGGTTCTCCGTTGTCTTCGTTCTCCTGGTTTGGAGGGAAGGGGCTTCCGTACAGATGGGTGGGGTTGTGTAATATAGACAGGTGATTTCCAGGTATTAGACAGATCCAGTAGTTGAGGTCTGTGAGAACCTCGACTGTCTGTTGCTGTCGTGACTCAGTAGATTCATAAAGGTAAGAGATGCATCAACACTAGCAGGAGAGTCGGGGAGCTTTTTGTTAGTGCAACAGTTTATCTGTGGCCAAAGTAAAGGTAAACCCCCCCCCCCATGTTCTGTTGTTTCAGGGGACCATCTGTGAGCCGGGGCTGGGGCTGCTGTCATGGTGGAACAGTTAGCTCTTGGTGTTGGGAACAGACGGACCATCAGGACCGATCCATCCGGAGACACAGAAACCTTTTTGTCTCAGCACAGACGTCAAGAGACAAAGTGGAGCTGCTCTCTGAACCAAGATGCCGTCGGTGTCGAAGTGACTGATGTAACATCTGATTGTTTAGGAAACACAATACCAGCTTCATGTTTACATGTAAAACTGACCTTGTATTTAATAAGAGAGAGGTGGAAGAACTTTCACTTTCAGCTGATGCATTTCACACGAGAGTTTGACCCTCAAATGAAAAGAACAGAGGCAGGAAGTCATTAAAGGGGCAGTTCAGGTGTTTTAACGTGGGGTTGTGTGAGGTAGTCATATACAGTCAGTACATTACCTGCAGTAAACTACTGTAGGTACCTCACACAACCCCACGTCAACAAACCTGAACTGTCCCTTTAAATATTTGAACCAATGTGTCGTAACGACTTCAGTGTGATGGACGGACGTACACAGATCTCTAGATCTGACTTTAATGGCTCACAGTTGCTTCTGTTTAAAACTCTGTCATGATGAATAAATGTTTTGCCTGCTGATATGAGAACTTGTATGAACACTGTGTTTAAAGGTGAGAGAAATAAAGCAGTGACATTTTTGTTTAATGCATTTGTGTCATCAAGAATTACAATAACATGGCAGCATTCTTCTTTTTGTTTTCAGTAGGAGTCAAAATTAGTTCAGCTTAGCTTTTTATTTTAAATGTTCTGCAGGTGTCTGTGCACATGTTGATATTTTCTGTCTCTTGTCGCACAGTAAAAGGACGCATCATCAGCGTGAGTGGATGTGAGCTGAGAGTGTGTCGTTGTGTGTGATTATAGGAAGTATATGAAAACGGATTAGCCTTTAAATCCCACAGTTTGAGGGGCAGTGAAGGACACAGTCCCGCTTGTTTACGACAGAGCTGCTCGCTTAGCGTCCGTCACTGTTGGCTTGCAGCTCATACACTCGTACAGTGCTTGTGTTTGTTGTACAATCAGAAATGTAGTTTCATGTGACAACTGCACGGCCCGTTGATTTTTGTCTCAGTATTGTGAAACTAGGTCAGACTGTAGAGGTTTTATCAGCAGAAGAAGACGGGATGCATGTGACCGTCCCTGCAGAGATGCTGCCAACAGGAAGCTTGGCTTAAGAATACGATAAAATCATTTACCATGTAAAGAAGATCACCTGGTAGAGTGCGTCACGCCACATAGGCTTAGTCCTAACCGCAGAGGCCGTGGGTTCAAGTCTGACCCGTGGCCCTTTGCTGCATGTCATCCTCTCTCTCTCTCTCTCTCTCGCTCAGTTTCCTGTCTCTCGCTCACTGTGACATCATAATAAAGGCAAAAATGCCCATAAAATAACTTATGTTGTCTCTCTGTCCCATTCTCGTGGACACGATATCTCAGAAACACCTTGAAGGAACTTCTTCAAATTTGGCACAAACATTCACCTGGACTCTAGGATGAACCGATTAGAATTTGGGGGTCAAAGGTCACCGGGGTGGTGACCTCACAAAACATGTTTTAGGTTTTGTCAACGCGATATCTCAGTAACGCCTTGAGGGAATTTCATCAAATTTGGCACAAACATTGACTCAAGGATGAACTGATTAGATTTTGGTGGCTAAAGGTCAAAGGTCAAGGTCACAGTGACCTCAGAGAACACTTTTTAGCCTTTACTCAAGACTTCACACAGGAATTATGACCACATTTTGCACAAATGGTTCATATTTTATGACTCTGGGTAAACAGGGATGTATCCTGGATGTATGTGATGAAAGATAAAGGTAAGGTCCAGTCTCCGGCATATAACACAGTCTTAATAATAGAACAGCTGCATCAGGAGCAACATATGATAAACATCATAAAAATCATGGCAGAGACAAAGAATGCTTCACCACACTGAGCTCAATGTTCCCCCAACAGATTACACACATGACTAGGAATGAAGAAAGTCATTTTCACACACACACACACACACACACACACACACACACACACACACACAGGGAGAGAGAGAGAGTCGCATCACGCCATCGGAATCTCCGCCAGCTGCGCAGACTCGCAGCCTCACACCGTCACATCAGGGTTTTCCGTCGGGCTGCGCGGATTTAGTGGACGACTTATTTATTTAATTACTCGTTATATAATCAAACCGGGTTTGAGCGCGCACATTAGCACACACCGATCATCCTCAAGCAACTCGCGCGTCCAATGCGGTAAGTGGCATTTTTGTAAATATATGCATGTTGAAGTGCCTGCAGCGGGGGGGTGTGTGTGTGTGTGTGTGGGGGGGGGGGTGTCAGTGTGGCTTTGTGTTTGGATCGGGACAATGTATTCTTTGCATGACAGAATAACCGCTAGATGAAAAAGGCTTCATTCATTTATTCATTCATCTGTGGTTGGAGGGTTGATGGGTCTCACATCTCCGCCGTGTCTGACCGCCAGCTGCTCCTCTCACCCTGCCGCTGCTTTGTCCAAGTTATATTGTCTAACAGCATTGATTTATTTATTTATTTTCGGACTTTCACACAGATATTTATTTCTCAGCGGTTCGTTATTTGCTATAATAATAATAATAATAATAATATGAAAAGCAGGAGAAATGCAGAGAGATCAGGCATGAGATATTTATGGTGTTTCTTTGAGGAAAGTGAATTGAAGTCATGATAAACTCCACACACACACACACACACACACACACACACACACACACATATAGACACGTTAGTGTTGCCTTTTTATAATCATGGGAAAGGGAGGAGATTTGTCTCTGACCCGGGCAGAGGAGCCGTGACCCTCTCTTCAGTCATTGCTGCACATCCAGATGTTCCTGTTCACACAAGTGTAAACAGTTTTGCTTCACTCTCTGTGCAGTGGTTCCTCATTGTCAAAAAAAAAAAAAAATGTATATATACATATTACAATAACCATCAGCAGTCTGTCCGGAGTGTTTTACTGCACCACATACAGTGATGATAACGCTATAATGTTATTTATTTCTCTAATGCTCCTGTAAAATATGTAACCATAATCATTTGGGAATGAGGCACTGACGTCACGAACGCACCACTGGAGGCGGCGTTCTGCAGCTGTTCTGACGTCACGCAGCTCCATCTCTGCCTGCATCATCACAGGCAGAGAAGTGGGCGTAAAAGAAAGAAACACACACAGATGAAATATAAGACATGGTGCTGGTTGTCCGGACTGTGATCACTGTGTGAGTTCTGACAGGAGATCAGTCCGCTCCTCCTCATCCCGTAACCCTGGGAGACACCAGATTAAATTGAAGGGCAAGGTCACCTGACTTAACAGGATGTATTGTGCATGTATTAGTGAATGACAGACAGATAGATAGATAGATAGATAGATAAATAGATACATTAGATAGAACATTTTTAACAGAAAGCCTGTACAAACTAATAATAATAATAATATTAATAATAATAATCATTATTAATGTTTATGAAGGTTAGACAGGAGTTGCATACTTGTAGATTTTTTCCCTCTCCCACAAACACAACACGACCGTTACACCTTCTCAAATTCTTAATTGCAGGTGCACAAATCCTGTTTTACAAATCACAACCTAAGAAACTCGTATAGGTTCACATTTTGTTGTTATGGGCAGCGTAGGATCCAGTGTTTTTGGACCCAGACTAATCACGGCCTCTGTTGCAACAATTTTGATTAATGTGTTTTTTTAACCATTGTATTGTCTTCCCATCGACCATGCAACTTTCGTCCTCCCGGGTTTGTTTGACTGTTTATAAAACATGAAGTATAAAATTATTGCCCAATGATTGCCCCTCTTCAGTCGACTTCATTGTAACTCATTACTGCAACTTTCTTTTGGTATTTTATGGTCAATAAACATAATTTACATAAAGATATACCTTGTTTTTGAGTAAAAAAAATTTTTTAAAAATGAAATTTTGAATAAGTTTGACTATAGTTACAATCAGAGGATCATATGTTGATGAATTATCACAGACAGGTACATGTCAAAGTTTAGTCAGGATACTGTTTTGAAACCATTTCAATGGTGTGACCCATTGTAGTGGTTAGAATAAAACACCCACAGTTCTGTGGAAATAGTGATCATTAATTGGATTTGCGAAAAGTTAAGGAACCTTCCATGTAATTTTCAGGCAATTTACATGAAAGAAAACCAGATTTCTGATATAAAAACATTTGAAAACAGGGGCAACATGAGGATTAAATCTGTCACCAGTCATTCCCCCAACTTTATGTGCAGCACAGAATCACTGAAATACAACTTTAACATTTGAAATGACTTGATTTAAAGGGTTTGATTGAGGAAGTGTTGGCTGCGTCACCTGAACATCTGTCAGCTGTTGGGAGGATTTGGGAGACAGACGACTTGTCATCACAACCTGGACTGTTTTTATATCAAGTTTTTATAGAAAGTGCAGAACAACAGAGATAAACGAAAGTCTATCTCTGTTGTTTCTAAACAACAGAGATAATGTTTCTAAATGCATTAGAAACCCAAATAAAATCTACACAAAAATCCAAAGCCCTTGACAGGACATCTCATGGTTTTCTTCTGGGTTTCAGGTCACTAGTTTAGACACATGATGTTAGGATGGAAAAGAGGAAGATTTATTCTAAAGTTGAGAGGGAATGTACTGAATGTACCACATTAAACCAAATATGGACATTTCAAAAAATCCAGTATTTTAATGTTAATGGAAAGTAATTTTTTCCCCCCTGAAAATACATATCCTTGGTTGTTTAGTCTTGTTTGTAGTTATTTATTTTTAATTATTTATTTGATGATTTGTTCAGATTTGTATTTTGGGTAATACAGTCAAAGCTTGACTGAAGAAATGTGAGCACTGCAGACATCACCGTCAGGTTTTAGTCCATTTGTTGTCTTGTTTGAAAACTCCTGTTTGGAAAAGGTCACCTGAACATCTGTCGGCTGTTGGCAGGATTTTTTAAATCTTTTAACGCAATTTTGTCAAATAATGAAAGGAGATTGCTGGACGCCTCCTCTCCTTCTTTAAAGCAATATGACGAGTCTGTGGTCTTCCTCCGCTCTCTCTCCTCACGGCAGGTCCTCCTGACAGACTTGAAGCGACAGCGCTGACCTGGATAACCGCTGAGCCTGTGTCCAACACTGAGGCAGACGGACTCACAGATACACCGGCCGACAGACAGCGGTGTCAGCGGCCCATCAGCATCCACCACTGCATCCACACCATCCTTCCCCCATCCTCCTCCTCTCTGTCACATCTGACATGGCGGACCCCAGCCTCACATCGCCCTCTGGGACGCCGCTGCGCTCCCCCAACGCCTCTCTCACCCTGTCCTTCCCCTTCCTGAGGGAGGGGAGCCGGGTGTGGGAGGAAGGGAAGGAGAAACCGCTGCCTCGGGATCTGCCCAGCCCGCTGCCAACCAAACGCACCCGCACCTATTCAGCGTAAGTGAGAGTGTGATACTCTACTGAAGTGATGCTTGTACCTTATTTGACTTTTTTCATTTCATTTCACATATATTTCAAAGAAAAGTATTTTTTTGCCACAATATTTTTATTTAAATTTAACATGATGAAATACAGTCTTTAGCATTCGTATAATATACTGTATAATTCAGCATGTGTACGCTGCATTCACTCTGAACATTAGAAGGAATAAAAAAAACAAAAACAAAAAACAAACAAACAATAACAAATGCATCTCTTGTCTCAAGAATTGGCAATCTATACAAAATGGTTTATATTAATTACAATGATACAAAGTACAACAGATGATTAGAAGAAGAGAGAAAGAAAAACTGGAATTATTTCCTTGTGGTTGTATCCCTCCGCCACTCAAACTAGTTCCAGGTTACATCCCTGTTTATCCAGAGTCATATAAGATATTAACCTTTTCTTATGAAATTTGGTCATAATTGACCCCCAAAATCGAATTAGTTAACCCGTGAGTCCTTGTGAATGTTTGTGACAAATTTGAAGAAGTTCTGTCGAGGCTTTTCTGAGATAATATGTCCACGAGAAAGGGACGGACGTGACAGACAACCTGAAAACAATATGTCCCCAGCTGTGACTGTCACTGACATGGAGAATAATAAAGCCACTGGTTACAGCATATAAACCTTGAAAGGGTCTTTTTTTAGAGAGTGGTAGTATTGAAAGATTGCTACTTTAAGTAAAGCATCTGAATACCAGTTAATGTAAATGAATGTTAATCTGACAGGTTGTTGTATCATGACTGGTTGCTACTGAAGAAAGGTTAAATACTGAGCTGTTTCCACTGTGACTCAGCAGATTAATGTTCTCATCTCTGCTGCAGCTGTATTGTGACATGATGAGGCGACGTGTAGGAGTTGATTTGATCAGCACTTCACCTTCCTTTCTCACATCCTTTATAAATCCTCCTCACATCTCTCCAAGTCTCTTGTCACAAAGGCCTGAATCATGAATTGTAACTGTAAACTGCTCTTTCTACTTGTGTTCTTCTTCTGCCAAAACAGAATGAGTCATTTAATGGTTAATGAGTGAGAACTTTGTTGTCTTCTTTCCCTCTGCCTGCAGTACAGTACGTGCCCAATCAGGACCAGTGTTCAAGGGCATGTGTAAGAACTTCTCCAGGTCACAAGGTCACGGCTTCATACGACCCTCCCACGGCGGCGAAGACATCTTCGTTCACATCTCAGAGTGAGTGGCAGTAACACTGATGTCAATCTCTGATTTCATGATGTTTTTATGACGTTAATATGCCTTACTACTATGACATTATTACACCTGACTTATTAATACTTTTTACACCTTAAGTTAAAGTAGCATTTTTATGACCTTTTATGCCTTATTATACTATTATGTTTGCGTTTACGTTACGTTCTATACTTATTTATGTTTTTTGAAAGGTTTTTTTTTTGGGGCATTTTTGACCTTGTTGTGATAGAGGCAGTGAGAGAGACACAGGAAGGTTGGAGAGAGGGGGGGGGGTGACGTGCAGCAAAGGGCCTTACTATACTATGACGTTTTTATGATATTTCATGCCTGTGACGTTTTTCTGCCTGACCATAGTATAACGTTTTTCATGCCTTACTATATGAGGATGTATTTAGGACTTTTTATGCCTTACTATACTATGACTTTTTTATGACTTTTTATACCTTACTATACTATGACTTTTTTTATGACTTTTTATCCTGTACTGTATGAGGACGTTTTTATGCCTTACTGTACTATGACGTTTATGACAATTTATACCTTACTGTACTATGACATATTTATGACATTTTATGGTCTACTATATGATGACTATTTTTTTTTTTTTTTATGCCTTACTATACTATGACGTTTTTGACAATTCATGCCTTACTGTACTGTGACGTATTTATGACTTTGTATGCCTTATTATACAATGTTTTTATGCCTTACTGTACTATGATGTTTTTATACCTTTGTATGCCTTATTATACAATGTTTTTATGCCTTACTGTACTATGATGTTTTTATGCCTTACTGTACTATGACGTTTTTATGACATTTTTATGCCTTACTGTACTGTCATGTTTTTTTCATGCCGTACTGTAGGATGACGTTTTAATACCTTACTGTACTATGACATATTTATAACATTTTATGCTTTACTATACGATGACTATTTCTTTTACTTTTTATGCCTTACTATACTATGACGTTTTTGACAATTTTATGCCTTACTGTACTATGACATATTTATGACTTTTTATGCCTTACTGTACTATGACGTATGTATGACTTTTTATACCTTACTATACTATGATGTTTTTATGACATTTTATGCCTTACTGTACTATGACGTATGTATGACTTTTTATACCTTACTATACTATGACGTTTTTATGACATTTTATGCCCTACTATACTATGACATATTTATGACTTTTTATGCCTTACTGTACTATGACGTATGTATGACTTTTTATACCTTACTATACTATGATGTTTTTATGACATTTTATGCCTTACTGTACTATGATGTATTTATGAATTCTTATGCCTTACTAGACTATGACGTATTTATGACTTTTTATGCCTTACTATACTATGACATTTTTATGACATTTTATTCCTTACTGTTCTGTCATGTTTTTTAATACCTTAATGTCGTTTTTTTCACTTTTTTTTTACCATACTATACTATGTCGCTTTTCGCACTTTATAGACCTTAGTATACTATGACATCTGCATACCTGACCATATTATGACGTTTTTGTTATGTTTTTATGCCTTAATATACTATGCCATTTTTTCATGTTTTTGCCATACTATACTATGTCGTTTTTTTTTCACTTTTTTTGCCATACCATACTATGTCGCTTTTCGCACTTTATAGACCTTAGTATACTATGACATCTGTATACCTGACCATATTATGACGTTTTTGTTATATTTTTATGCCTTAATATACTATACCATTTTTTCATGTTTTTGCAATACTATACTAGGTCGTTTTTCACTTTTTTGCCATATCATACTATGTTGTTTTTCTCACTTTTTAGGCTTTAATAGACTATGACATCTTTATTCCTTAGTACATTATTACCTTTTTTGATTGTTTTATGCCGCAATACAATATGTCAAATTTTTCACTTTTTTTGCCATACTATACTATATCATTTTTTTCACTTAATAGGCATTATTATACTATGACATTTGTATACCTTACCATATCATGACATTTGTTGATGTTTTTAAGCCTTAATATACTATGCCATTTTTTCGTGTTTTTGCCATACTATACTATGTCGTTTTTTTTCACTTTTTTTTACCATACTATACAATGTCGCTTTTCGCACTTTATAGACCTTAGTATACTATGACATCTGCATACCTGACCATATTATGACGTTTTTGTTATGTTTTTATGCCTTAATATACTATGCCATTTTTTCATGTTTTTGCCTTACTATACTATGTCGTTTTTTTTTCACTTTTTTTGCCATACTGTACTATATCATTTTTTCACTTAATAGGCATTATTATACTATGACATTTGTATACCTTACCATATCATGACATTTGTTGATGTTTTTAAGCCTTAATATACTATGCCATTTTTTCATGTTTTTGCCATACTATACTATGTCGTTTTTTTTTCACTTTTTTTGCCATACCATACTATGTCGCTTTTCGCACTTTATAGGCCTTAGTATACTATGACATCTGTATACCTGACCATATTATGACGTTTTAATGACATTTTATGCCTTACTATACTATGACGTTTTTATGCCTTACTGTACTATGACATATTTATGATTTTTTATGCCTTACTATACTATGAACTTTTTATGCCTTCCTATACTATGACATTTTTATGACATTTTATGCCTTACTGTACTATGACGTTTTTGACAATTTATGCCTTACTATACTATGACGTTTTTATGCCTTACTATACTATGACGTTTTTATGCCATTTTATGCCTTACTATACTATGACGTTTTTATGCCTTACTATACTATGATGTTTTTAAGCCTTAATATACTATGCCATTTTTTCATGTTTTTGCCATACTATACTATGTCGTTTTTTTTTTCACTTTTTTTGCCATACTATACTATATCATTTTTTCACTTAATAGGCATTATTATACTATGACATCTGTATACCTTACCATATCATGACATTTGTTGATGTTTTTAAGCCTTAATATACTATGCCATTCTTTCATGTTTTTGCCATACTATACTATGTCGTTTTTTTTTCACTTTTTTTTACCATACTATACTATGTTGCTTTTCGCACTTTATAGACCTTAGTATACTATGACATCTGCATACCTGACCATATTATGACGTTTGTTTATGTTTTTACGCCTTAATTTACTATGCCATTTTTTCATGTTTTTGCCATACTATACAATGTCGCTTTTCGCACTTTATAGGCCTTAGTATACTATGACATCTGTATACCTGACCATATTATGACGTTTGTTGATGTTTTTAAGCCTTAATATACTATGCCATTTTTTCATGTTTTTGCCATACTATACTATGTCTTTTTTTTTTCACTTTTTTTGCCATACCATACTATATCATTTTTTCACTTAATAGGCATTATTATACTATGACATCTGTATACCTGACCATATTATGACGTTTGTTGATGTTTTTAAGCCTTAATACACTATGCCATTTTTTCATGTTTTTGCCATACTATGTCGTTTTTTTTTCACTTTTTTTGCCATACCATACTATGTCGCTTTTCGCACTTTATAGACCTTAGTATACTATGACATCTGCATACCTGACCATATTATGACGTTTGTTGATGTTTTTAAGCCTTAATACACTATGCCATTTTTTCATGTTTTTGCAATACTATACTATGTCGTTTTTCACTTTTTTGCCATATCATACTATGTTGTTTTTCTCACTTTTTAGGCTTTAATAGACTATGACATCTTTATTCCTTAGTACATTATTACCTTTTTTGATTGTTTTATGCCTCAATACAATATGTCAAATTTTTCACTTTTTTTGCCATACTATACTATATCATTTTTTCACTTAATAGGCATTATTATACTATGACATTTGTATACCTTACCATATCATGACATT
>NW_019525547.1:1275092-1275506 GCF_002814215.2 Seriola lalandi dorsalis | reverse complement strand
CAAACAAAGACAAACAAGAAAATGAATAAT
Organism: Seriola lalandi dorsalis; assembly: GCF_002814215.2. Lineage (NCBI taxonomy): Eukaryota > Metazoa > Chordata > Actinopteri > Carangiformes > Carangidae > Seriola > Seriola lalandi. The sequence continues at coordinate 1,275,476 of NW_019525547.1, read as the reverse complement.
AAAAGAACAGATGACATAGAATAAATTACAATTTACGACATAAGTACAATAAAATAAGGGAATCAAATAAAGTGACTAATGACTGAAAACTATGTTTAATGAAAAGCCAGGCTGAAGAGGAATGTTTTGAGTTTACGTTTAAACATTTCAACACTTCCGGCTGCTCTCAGGTCCTCGGGTCAGACTGCTCCAACGGCTCAGAGCATAAAAGCTTTCAGTCCTGCACTTCAGAACAATTAACAGACTTGTGCCAGACCTGAGGAGCCGTACTGGTTCATACAGTGGAAGCATGTGGGACATGTCTGGCAGTGCAAGACCATGAACAGCTTTAAAAACAAATAAAAGAATTTTTAAAATCAATACAGAAGCTGACACGCAACCAAT
>NW_019525547.1:1253366-1273746 GCF_002814215.2 Seriola lalandi dorsalis | reverse complement strand
TTCATGGTCATCTTTACTTCCTTCATCTACCACAGGGCGCTCAGACACTTCTCTTCTCCTGTCCTCCCTCCCGTCCACGTCGTCATCCTTCTGTTGACGACTGCTGTGTCCGGTTTTTGTCTCCTTGTCTAACCGCTCTTCCGTTGTTCTTTTACCCTGGTCTTCCGCCGGCAGTCTCTTGGGTTCCTCTGTGGACTGAGACAGGGAAGAAATGCTAACAGAGTCCACTTTTCTCTCTGCAGCTTCAGGGGGTTGATCAGGTTTTGATGATGACAATGGTAGCTTCGCTGCATGAGGAGGAAGAGCAGTGGCTGCTGCTGCCATCTCCCCTTCGGAAGGTCCCTTCCTCACCAGCACTGACTGCCGGCTCACCTCCCTCTCTTCCTCCACAGCTCTGGAGCCCCAGTGGTCAATATTTGGTCCGTTTTGTTCCTGCTGCTCAGCACATGGGGCTCTGTGACGCTCAGATGGGCTGCGGATGACCCCTACATGACCTATAACACCGACTTGACCAATGACCCCTATAACTCCATTTTGTCCCTCTTTGTGAGGCAGGAGGAGAGATGCCCTCCCATTGGTCAGTTCTTGTCTTGATGCAGTGACCACTAGCTGCTGCTGCTGTGAGACGGCTGGACTGCCAGGGGGCGGTAATGAGTTAGGTAACTTCCCTTCTCTTCCATGGCTGTCCTTGCTTTGGATCACTGAAGGGTTACAGACAATAATACTACTGCTGCTGTTGTTGTTGTTGTTGTTAAGGTGGTTGCTGTGGTAACTCTCAGCAAGCTTAAGCTCCCTCTTCTTCAGTGGTATCTTGGCCTGCTGGTTGCTCCTGACGACTGCCCGCCCTGCTTCCTCCTCCTTGTTCATTTCCTGTTTTGTCACAGTCGCACCTGGTGCCATGACGACTGACACAGCATTTTTGGGGGCATCGGCGTCCCTGGATTCTGATTTGACGATGGTGGTGATGGTGCTCACGCGGTTATCGAACACAGGTGGTTTGTGGTCAGCCTTGTCTTCCTTTACCTCAGCCTCAGTGTTTTCCAGCTTGATGGTCGATGTCTGCTCCTGCTTTAACACTACAACACAGAAACCACAACACAATTACACTTTTATACTCCCAGATCCAGCAAACAAGACAAGGGACAGAGCGCCAGGAGCAGAACAGGTCGTGTAAAACAGATCCGTATCAAATAAAAGACGTTTTGCTGCTCAGGGTGTCTACCAGTCACTGAGATGCTAAATGACTATCATTATATTTCATTTTCTATTTTTCCTCTATCTGGCAGGTAAAACAGCAGAAGTAACTGGTAGTAGTGGATACTTTGACATACAATTTGCCCATCCCTCATTTTCAGTGATAGACACAAAATTGTAGGGTGTCCTGGTTCCCCTTCGGGGGTTTAGGATGCTGACCAGACAGATGAAACACCTGTCGTATTTTTTGCATGTCAGTCATCCCCACTCTCCCTCTTCCATCAGTTCCTGTCAACTCTCCGATGTACGCTTTCCAATAAAGAAAAAATAACTGCCCCGAAATTGTTATTTAGCTCAACATGAATCAAGGACAACCAAAACTATCTTTCAGATTTTACCTGTCTGTCTGTCTGTCTGTCTGACATTTTACTTACTTCTTTAAAAAGGTATTGTTAGTCCCAGCTCAAGTGATTACTAGCAGTTTCTTTAATCTAGGTACCTTGTCTTAGGGGTTTGTCTTCCTGTACAGGGTCAACCTTCATAGCATGTTCCTCTGTGGTCTTGGGTTTGGAGCTGGTGCTTCCTATGGCCTCGTCCCCTAAATCATCATAAAAACACACACAGACAATTTCATCGCTTACCATTATGACTGTAAGGTGTCTACAGAGAATGAACAGACTATTCAATTAAACAACTTCAGAATAATAGATTGTTTTTAATATTGTTTCTCTCTGGCCTGTTTTCTCCTGGGCTGTAGCTCCCTGAAATGTTATTCTGAGCACAGTTTAAGTGATTTGTTTCGCTTTCCATTAGATCGGACTGAACTTCAGAAACTGTTTTCAATAATTGTTTAGTGTCAGTCTTTCTTCTCTTTAGAAGTTACACTAGGACCACACTACTCACTTCACCTATGCGTGACGGCTACCTCTCCGCTACTACCAGCCCTACTGTTCTACATGCAGTTTGCCTTTGACAAAGCCTATCAATAAGAGAATGTTTGATTTCATTTCATTGTACATTTTATTTAAAGTTAGTTTAGACAGAAAATGAGACTGAGAGAGAGAGAGAGAGAGAGAGAGAGCACTGGAAACTTCTGCCCTTTACTTAACTCTCTGTAACTTATTAGAATTAGAATCTACATTGGGTTTCTGCTATGACTATACAGTACACATGTAACATGCAATTGCTAAGAAGGCTCTTAGTTTTGTCTTATGTAGTCATAGAAACCTCAACAGCATTTCAACTGACATGCAGGAGAGAAGATGATCAAAATTTAACAACTGCTTTAAATATTTTGTCTCTGTTACAAAATTTGAAGTTATCACCTACATGCATTCATAGGCTGTTAATCCTCTGATGATGTTTCTATCGATAATATAAACAATATCTATTCGTTGGCCTAACATACCTGCATCTTTCTCTGTGGGGCTGGCGCTCCTGGATCCAGCCTGGTTCTGGTTCTGGTTCTGGTCCTTGTCCTTGTCCTTGTCCTGATTCTGGTTTTGATCAATCTGAGCCTTCAACAGCTCCAGAGCCTCCGCCAGGTCATTACGAGTCCTGAGAAGACAGATTGATAAGTGGCTCAAACAGCAGGAACGCAACTCATTTTTAAAATACAATTTGTTTTTCAGAAGTGAGGAGACTACTTTAGCCTTAGGCCGAAGTCGGCAAGTAAATTTGTGTATCTAACCAAACAAAAATTTGAAAAACAACTTTTCTAAAAAAATACGATCCAGATTGTAAAAAAAAAATGAAAAACTTTTTTTTTTTTCTTACAGAGAAAATAATAACAATAGATGTGATCGCAGCCTGATCTGTTGACACACCACAGCAGGTGTATGGACCAGATGAAGACGACAGTCCTACCTGACGATACAGTTCCAGGTGGATCCGTCCAGATCGTCCTGCTCCTCCGTGTACAGCCGGATGTTCTGCTCCTGGTCCAGCTGAAGCCAGTACATCAGACCATACCGGTCCCGACCTACAGGCTGCAGACGCATCTTCTCTGGGTCCTCCTCATTGATCGCCATCTTGAACTTCAGATTGTCATCAAACTGACACTCGCAGAGATACTGTAAGGTAAACGTTGGAAACGTGTGAAAAGAGGACGAGGGGGGATTTTGGACATTTAGTTACATAAAATAGAAAGAGGCATCTCATACTTTGAGGATGCTTGACTTGCACTCCATGGACATCTCCTGGTAGCCCTTCTGTTCCAGCTCCCATGCCCAGGTGTTGTTCAACTCCTGGCAAACCTACAGGAAACAATTACTGATATAGTCACAACATACAAACCAGTTTTCACAAGTAATCTGTCTGATCTGTTGGTTTAATCTTCGCTAATATCTCTCCTCCTATTTCAACATTCTCTGTCCATTGAACACAACACAGGTAAGGCTCTAATGTTAGTGGGAAATTCTCAGTTGTCACTCCACACCACAAACACACATACACAGAGCCCTCACCTTAGCCAGGTATTTTTCCCAGCGGTCAGTAGACACAGACCTTCCCAGTTTTCTGAGCAGCTTCACGTGGAGCTCCACAAGGGGTTTAGGTACTGGAGAACACACAGAACACACGATGATTAGAAACATGACAGTGTTCATCTTAACGTTCCATACTTCACTTCAAGTCCAGTGTCAATGTTTGCAGACAGCGGCAGGGTTCTGTTTTTCAGCTGACACCGACCTCCAGCCTCTGTTTTCAGGAGATTAAAGACAATGTTTACTTTTTTATTTAGCGCAAGATTCTTCTATCAGAGGGTTTCACTGAGAATTTCAACTGAGATCAGTTAAGACTCAACAATGTGATTTCATCTTAAAATTGATATTCAACAAAATAATGAATCTATGAACCAAAACAGAGGTGTTGATTAATTAACCATGAAAAATAGGTTTGTACAAACAGATAAACAACTTGACAGCAACACCTTTCAAACTTTCTTAAGGCTGGTCCTGCACTACACTGTAATGTTGGACAACAGCCCAGTATTGCTGAATGAACATGACATTTACGATATCACATGGGAATGTAAAATGTGTTCATACAGACTCATACTGGGTATGGCCAATAACAATGTGAGAGATGAAATCATTTTGTATGACATGTAGTACTGTAATTTTTGGGGGCTCATCAATGAGCGTAGTGGCAAACTTTAAATGCATCAAGATATAAGCTAAAAAGAGACGCAAGACAGTGTGTTTTTAAGCAGTGCTCAGTGTACTTGTGTGATTTGATGTGCTAATATGAATATCTTACTCACTCAGTGCTGGGTAAATAGATAATGTCAATGGTTGTGGGATCTTACAGCTAACTTTTTCCATTCAAATGTTAGCCCATCATATCAGAAGGTTCCTCTTATCTCCCATGCACAGTGTAGATAATTGCGTAAATGTAAACAGCTGTGCAGGATAAATAATTTCAGCATAAAAATACAGCTTTACTGTTGGCCAAATAAAAAAATAAGATTTTTATTATTTTATTTTATTTTAATTATTAATTCTATGAATTTTCTTACAACTCTTGACATTCATCAGTTAGGTTGTGGACGGTTGGTTGGTCAAAACAAGTACTTTGAAAATGTCATTTTGGGAATTGTGAGAGACATTTTTCACAATTTTTTTTTTTTTTTTTTTACATTTTCTAGATTAAATGATGAACCAATTCATCAGAAAATAATTGGCAGAGTAATCAATGATGAAATTACGATACAGCACTAATCAGGCTTCTGATTACAGTTGTCATGATACTGTTATGACTGCAGGTTCTGTCAAAATGACAGAAGTATCCCATTGACATTTGACATTAAATAAGGACTCTAAAGTGTGAGACTTTTACGGAGCCCCAGTGTTAGGAGGAAATTCCAGTTTTCTTTACTGGCATGGCAAACTGAAATTTTCTACGTTTTCACATTGTCAACACAGACTCAGAAGCTCAACTACGAAAACATAGTTATATCGTGGCCGATTTTAAAATGTGAGAGAAATACCATAGTTAACATAAATGTGAGCTGTTATGTCTAATTATTGAATTTACGGTGAGCAACAGAACTAACGGTTATAGAAAACTACCTAGCTAACAAGTAAGATTGTCTGACGCGGTATGCAAAGTCATTAACACGACAGCTACTAGTCTGAAAACATCTGATAAACGACAAAGTGGTAAATAAACTGTACGTCTCCGTCTTCTACTTTGACTAAAAGTTCACGGAAACCTTGATGCTAACTAGTTAGCCAGCAGCCAGAGTCCCTACTGCGCCTGTGCAGATTTGACAGCCACTCTACCAATGGCCAAAAAATAACATCCACTGTTTTTAGCTAACATCACTCGCTCCGTCTAAAATACAGATCAAAGTTGGGGAATATCGTTGCCGTGAGTACATGATCAACACATAAACACCGGGGACACTGATGTCATTCCAGCCTGACTGCCTGTGAGGCAAGGCCGGTGAAAATTTACACCTGACAACACTCCGGAGCTAGCTGGTTGGCTGTGTGTGGTCACTCGGCAGTGCTGCATCATGGCTCCCACATCAAGTTTAGCGTTAACAGATCAATATCAGCCTTGACAACATTATCGACGACCTGTCACTTGACTCTAACTATAACCCCCCGGGGTACCGTGCCAAATTCTGTACCCCCGTATGTATCCCTTTCTCCTAACTTCAGCACAAACGCACAACACAGTCCAAAGTGAGTGGGGTTTGGAGGGGGGGCTAGCTCTGTATTAGCAGCTACGTTTTCTCTCTGCCCAAATGTTTCCGTACAAACTTGAACAAAACACCGGATGTCTTTCGAGGAAAAACGACTCTGACACGGGCCAAAATGTGCCACAGCCGATATGAAAGTGTAGAAGCTCGCTGACTAAACTCCAAATCTGATGCTGCTCTGCCGGGCCACACACACACACACACATACGCTACACACACACACACAACATTTTTCGTCATCCTCATCATCATCACGATGATGATGGTGATGGTGGTAGTGGTGGCCCCTTCTCTTTCGGTTTCAAGTGTCGCAGCTTTCCACCACTTCTTCGCCCCAGTACCACCAACACCACCACTTCTATCGATCCCTCACCTGTCGTCGTGTCCCGCAGATACCTCTCCATCTGCGGGAAAGTCATCTCGGGTAGATCCAGCGCAGCTCCATATCGGTCCAAGAACGAACAGACCTCCGCGAAGCTCGGGCAGAGCGCCGGGCCGGAGCGTCTCACCACCACCGGAGCAGCCATCTTTCCAGGCGGAGAGAAACAGGAGGGGAGGGTTCGCTGCTAGGATGCGACTGTGTGCCAGTGAAATGAATGGAGGGAGTGAAGCGTTTACCGGTGTCAAGTTTGACAGTACGAGAGCGTGTAGCTTCCGGGTAAGGTTTTCACAATAAAACCAAATGGGCCGTGCGAGCTGTTTCAGATCAGGGCTCTGTGATGGCCCCAACATCAGTTGCAGGACTCCTTGTTCTTCTTTGTCTGAAGACAGTTCTTTATGACTCTGGCTGAATATTTGGACTCATTGTCTCATGCTGCAGAATGAATCTGGGGCCCATTAGACTTATACATTTATACAGTACTGTAGATGACAACTTTTGCTTCTATGTCGTACCTCAACACCTTTTTAGTCCGTCAAGCAATAATAATTATATAGCACTTTTCTTAACAAAGTGTTTTACAGAAAGAAAGGGGGAATTAAAATCAGCAATTAAAAAAACAAAAAAAACAAACATCATGAAACAGAAGTAAATTACCAAAATTTGCCGTACCGTGGGAAAATAAAAGAACATATCAAACATTTATAAAAGCTTTCTAATTAATGAGTGTGATGTTTATATTTTTCCCCTTTTTTTTGCCCTAAGACATACATTTTTCGCCTTTGTTTTGAAATAAATAACTCCGTTTCCGGTAAGATTGTGAGCATTTTATAAATGCTTGACGGAGCTGTAAGAAGTTGGGAGGACCAGGGAGGGCAGAGCGAGAAATGCCCAGAATTCATCGCGAAAGATCAACATCAACAACAGTCCAAAATGGTTTTCTTTCTTATTCCTCAAATGTTTCTAGAGTTAAACCAAGTGGCATCAGTCTTCCTCCAAAATGAGACACTGTAATGTAGCTCTGAACGATGAACCCAGACCGACTCCACCATTTTATTTCTCATCATTTGTTTTATAGTTTAGTCGAAAGTACAGCTTGTTTTTTACACATACAATTAGTACTGCTGCTGCTGCTGCATGCTGCGTAGATAGTCACGTTGCCCAGGAGGATGCTGCCTTTACGGGCTGAAGGAAATATCTCTGCATCAGAGATATTCCAATCCAAAGATATTTCTCAAGCAGTTTAAGCTTCCCCTTAGTTGGAATTACATACCACCGACGATTTCTGATGTGTTTATTTATTTATTTGTTTTGTGATGATTTTCACATTTAAAAACAGAATTTAATTTACTTATGGGGTTTACATGGAGCGGACACTGATGCTGACTGAAGACTTGCTATAAAATTCTAACACAATCATTTAAATTAAAGTAACAATGAATCATTTAAGCTATAGTCCTCAGTTGACAATTCAATCAAATCATTGTCTTGTCATAGCTGAAACTGTTGGTCTAAACCCAACCAGCCACAGGAGTTTTCAAGAAGCCCTTTTCCAGAGCAGATCCACTTGTGCTGACTTGCCCATAGGTTAACTTCAAGGAACTGCTGCCTGAAACCGTGTGTAACTGACATATTTGCTATGGGGATACAAAGTCTCAACCATAGACTGTAGAAAAACAGACATTCAGATGCTGTTTGGGAACACACACTAAGCACCACAGCTGGGTGTGATTGGCTGATCTTTCCTATACCCCTCTTTAAACGCTAATATATACTCTGTTAAATAATAATTTCCAAAGTAACCACAAAGGATTATTAGTTGATCAGTCAAATAGATGATTGAAAGAAAATGAATTGGTAATAACCTTGATGATTAATTAGTCGTTTTAGTCATTTTTTTAAGCAAAAATATCAAATTCACTAGTGCCAGCTTCTAAAATGTGAAATGTGAATATTTAACTGTTTCCCCTTTTTTCTATGATTGAAAGCACAATATCTTTGGGCATCTTACTGTACAGCCCATAGCGTTTCTCAGTTTTTCTCTCTGAGCATCTACTGTGCAGTTATTATGAAATGTTATTGAGCACTGGAAAGTGACAGAACATATAGTATTCATACAGTAACATTCCTTAAATGAAGAAAAACTCAAGGCAAAAAACGGAAATAGGTAACATAAAAAACCAACTTACAGGCAATATAGTCACACTGAAACATGTCATTTTGGTTGCAAATCACATTTCTTTGTAATTCACAGTTGAGCTTCTTGTATGGTGGCCCTGAGAGCTCAATGCACTGCAACTTAAGAAATGCAAATAGACAAAACAAACAAATTCAGAAAATATCAGCGTATGTGTGTCAAATATATTTGACACACATACGCTGCAGATACTCACAACACAATGGATGTGTTTTAACTTCAACAGTCACAATTGGGCATTAAACAAGTGCCCCCCAGCCGGGTTCATCACTTTTTAGTGTCCCCGGGTAAACACTTGTGTTGTGTTGAGAGTATTTGCAGCACATGTAAATGTGCTAAAGTTGTTTGTGTTTTGTCTGTTTGCATGTGTTTTCTTAAGTTGCAGTGCATTGAGCGCTCAAGGCCGCTGTACTTCTGCCATATTTTGTTACAATACTAGTTTAATTTCAATTATTGCAGGATTGTTTTATATTCTTGTTTCATATTTCCTTGCGTTTTTATATTTAGGGAATATGAACTCCATAGTGTGCTGCCTTAAATCTGATCTCGTCAGATTGTATTTCAGACACTGGATGTTGAGTGTGCGACACAGTCTTACTAATGTTGATCACTGATTTGCAGATTTTGTGATTTTCTGTATTTCAACATCATGCTAGTAATCTACCTAATGGCACTCGACTTTTAATCGACTTACCGAAGCACAAACTCACGATCTGCATTTGAAGGCATCATTAGAGTTGGAAAATCAGAGCTGCACTTGAAGGCATCTGCTTTTTAACAAGGGCGGAAGGAGTGGTTTTTTTTTTTGTTTTTTTTTATCACAGGAAGAAGGTTCATTTCGAAAGTTGTGTTGATTGTTCCATCTGTTGAATGTCTCGTCTGCCACATCTCACAGCTCCTGTCCTGGAAAACAACCTCCAACTTCACCCCTGCAGCAGCCGATGCTGCTAAATCGAAACCATGTCGGTTTAATAGAGAAATTACACTTAACGGCAGCGGGTCGGTAGGTAAGTTCAAGTTCATTATCTCGTTTTGCAATGAATTGTAATGAGCTAATGTCATTGTAAACTAATTAGCTGCAGTTTTTTTTTGTGTTTAGTTAATTGAGAGCTTTTATGTGAAGTCGGGTGGTGGTAAAGTCTATTTAAACTGCTTCTTCCCCTCAGACATCCATTTTCTGACCAGTCTTACCACATAGCTACCGAAACAGTGCACTCACAGTTAACCTAGCTCCCAAATCAAGGCAATTATTTACAGAAAAATATAAAAAATAACAGCAAAGACTAAAAATGCTGCTGCACACTGCAGGAATCCAGCTCCAGCTAAACAAAGGTGCGTGTTGATGTTGTGGGAAGTCACAGTCACGAGTTGTTTTCGGTTTTATAATATTTCAACACGTTTCACCATTTTAACCTCAACACATTTCGATAAGCAGTTACTGAGCAGGTATTTACTAAAATGGCGGGTAAATGATGCTCCACAGTTGGTGAATGCAAACAGCAATCATCAGTCTGTCATAAGAAAATTATTCATGGTTCACATTCATTTAAATCAGCTTAAGAGTGACAGTGATTTGCGTTTGGAAGTCACGTTACATAAGGCAAGATTCAAGCTCTGTTGGCCTTCAGCTGCAGCTTCAGTTTTTAGAAAGTAAGAAGCTATGAATCAAATGAGATTATATAAAACTGCAGTCTTCAACCTTTTTTACTCTGAGAGACACTGACGAAATTAAAGGGGCTGAGAGCTCCTCATGTCTTATATTACCGGCCACATTTATTCACATATCGTATCAAAACACTCAAGCTGGTCTTCAAGCCAAATCAGATGAATACGATCATTTAACAAGTCATCAAATATCAACATCCAAAACTCACATTCTGCAAATCTGATTAGAAACCAGAGAAAGAAGAAGCTCGTCGGTCAGTGATCAGCGACAGCTACATCACAAACAGGAACTTAAAATACATCATTACTTCATTTTCCAAAATGTAAAAAACCATACACTAAGAAAAAATCTTCACAAGTTGAAACCACCGCTTAACTCACTGTATCCATGGCAACATATTTCGTGTTTGTTCGAAATGTTTAATCTATATCTGTTCTGTTATCAGAAGAGTTTCTATCACTGCATATCACCTACAGCTGATCTGATGTAAACATCCAATATAGATTGACTGAGTGAAGTTGTGTTGCTCAAAGTTTGAACTGTGCATCCATTGTTTGTTCAGACTATATTCTCTGAACCTTTGGGTGAGCTGCTACAAAACAGGGGGTGAGCTACTGGTAGCAACATTGTCAAGGTCAAAGGTCAGACAGAACCATGTTTAACGATATAAATGTGACAGAATGTAATAGAATGATAATACAGAAGAGAAATGGTAAATAAGGAAATGTTATTACTGGTGAACAAATAATGACAAGTTTGCCTGGCAAAAAGGCGACAGGAGCTTCAGACATTGTGGAGAGACAGTCAGTGTTATACAAAGAGAATGAATGAAAACAGACGTGTTTCTTGAATTTTGTGTCTGCAGGTGTTGTTATTTATGTGCTGCAGGTAACAGCAGAGTGGTGAGATGGCCATCGCACATGTGGCTACAGAGTACGTGTTCAGCGATTTTCTTCTGAAGGAGCCCAACCAGGCTAGATACCGCGGCGTACGGACTGAGCTGGCTGTGGACAAGATGGTGACCTGTGTGGCAGTGGGTCTGCCCCTCCTCCTCATCTCCCTCGCCTTTGCTCAAGAGGTTTCAGTTGGTGAGTGAGAACACGGAGCAGCAGGCCTGGAGTCAAGACCAGATCTGCTCTGGTTCAGGTCAAGACTCGGTCGTTATTCCAGGAATGCGGTGAAGAAAAGCTGGACTTACTGTGAAAAATTTCACTTACGATAAACTGTAGATACAGGCTTAAGCCAAGGCTAATTGAAGCCTCATCATGTGAGTCAGGATACCTGCACATGCTCGAGATTAAACCATAGATCACACCAATTGACAAAGAAGAGGATGGAGAATTAAAGAGAGATCTGCAACCTACGATATCCTACAGAAAAAAGCTAAATCCATCATTACAGAAGCTTTAAACTTCTTATAATCCTGCTGTGACGGGTATAAGAGCAGCATTAATGAGACAGATCTGCAGATTAAAATGTTCAACCGATACAAATCAACTGTGCCCCTTTTACAACTTTTCGCTCTTGTTATCATTTCCTCTCATCTTCGTGTGTCTTGTGTTTTTTGTCTCTGTTTCTTTCAGGGACTCAGATCAGCTGTTTTGCTCCGACTAACTTCTCCTGGAGGCAGGCTGCTTATGTGGACTCGTACTGCTGGGCCGCCGTACATACACACACTCTACCTCTGTGGCTTCACAAGGTACGTACACACACACACACACACACACACACGATTAGAATTGTCCTTCTAGTGTGCCATGCTGCGTGGAATTAATAAAAGTGACTGTCATTTTCCTTAAAGTTTAAAAAAAAAAAAAAAAAAATCTACAGTTTAACAGGATGCAATAATTAAACCTGGTTAAAAGTTTCCTATTCAGAGATGTTGTTACAGAGTCTGTCATTGTGTAAAATTGATTTTCTGGTGTGGTGCGTTTCAATTATGCAAAGGCAGCCTTTGTTTCTTAATTTTAGGGTGTGTTTGAGAATACTTTCAGTAAGACGGTGAAGGCTGACTCGGAGCATAAAGTGCAGTCATGAGCGTGTGTCTCTATATGTTCCTAAATTGATCTTTCTATAGTGACATAAGCAGCAGTGGTTGGAATTTAAATGATGGAGCAGCCCACACTACATAAAATGTTCTGTAGTGAAACATTAAATTACAGCGTGAGTCACTGTTAGAAGTTGTTGTTGAAATTTGATGGATCCCTGCAGTTACAGAAACTTTATGTTCAACGATTAATCTCAACAACTCAATCAGACATGTTCTGGTGGTTTGCTGCACCACTGTATGACTGAAGTTCAAGTTTGGGTCATTGATAAGAATGGGTACTCCCACATCTGACACTGTGTAATGAGTTCCCGTCTTTATGATTGGCCCCAGTGTTTTTATTGTGTTATTAAAGTCAGCAGTAATTCCCATTTCTGTGCAACATCCACTGGAGCAGGGGCATTCAATTAAAATCCACAGAGGTCCAGTTGGGGGGGGTTATTCCAAATAAAGACTTCTAACTTATATAATATCTTTATGTTCCTTTCTCATTTTAAGTTAAACTCATAGTCTGTACCTTCTGCCTCTATGGGTCTCTAATCAAAACAATAACAAGACTGCGTTGGGTGTCATCATAAAATAGCGTGGGATCATGGGAGTTGTTATCTTCACCACCATTACCATAAGCTCCTCCCGGTTTGGATTCCTTTAGTGTCAGTGGTTCAGGAAATCAAACAGACCTGGTGATTCTAACCATGAAAAACACTGAATGAAGCAGTTTGACATTTGAAGTCAGTGTTTGAGCGACGCTGTACGGAGGACAGAGACTCAGGGAAGAGTTGGAGCTGAGATTGATGCCAACCTTTGTTCTGATTGTTTCTCTGATAACTTATGAAGCAGACGTTCAGCAGGTTTTTACCAACAGCTGAATTACCCACAGAGGTGTCCTCCTCTCCATAACAAACACACCAGGGGATTCAAACCAGTAGAAACACCCAGAAAGCAGTTTCACTTTAACAATCAGAGCTTCACTGACGCGCTTCAGTGACACAGGACAGGACGTCTCCAGCAGCTGGGAGCTGAGCTGTCTAACATTTCCTCAGCTTGTTTTCTCTGATAACTTCAGATCCAGACGTTCGACTACTAAAATCCTTCATCTGGTTCAAATATAGAGCTGAAAACCACCAAGGTGTAAAAAGTGTATGTGGCTTAAAACTAGATAAAAGTCAGTGTTGAGCTTCTGTCAGACAAACACACTGACACATGATCACAGAGGACATGATGTCACTGACAGGCGACCCAGACATTTTAACGTGGAAAAGTTACAGATTATAACTTTAACTTTGGGTTTTAATAAGTCCACGGCAGAGAGAGGTGAAAAAGGTGAATGTTGTAGCTTTTTTTTGTCAACTCCATTTCACATCTCAACAATCTCAGCCAGTCTTACAATAAACAATCTCAACACCTCTTATGTCCCACTCTCCCACTTAGCTGTCCAAGTAATACCTCTCGTGTAAGCTTTGAGTGTGTATCTCACTCACTGACTGCGACTCGAGTCAGTAGCATCATTTAGCAAAGCTGCGCCGGTTAAATAAGTAAAAATAATTGAATAATTCTCCATAATTTATAGACTGGATGTAAACTATCTGGGTGTGGATAGGATGGTGTCTGGGTCCAGATCCGGGCTGCGGTCCACCTCTTACTGACCTCTGCACCGGAGTGTTGATGCTGCTGCCTGAGCTTCTGTTAAACTCAGGGACACACCTCGATGTAATATTCCATTTACAGTCTGGCTTTAACTTTTCCGCTACAACGGGATATGCAGACTTGATACTGTTAGCTATATGCACCGAAGCAAACGCTCAACTGGTTTAAAAATGCAACAAACCTTCCCCTTTTTCTTTGTCAGAAAGACACAGACAAGGACGACATTGCTATATATAAATGCGATTACCCTGCTGCAGCTCTAATGGCGTAGGACTAATATGACCAGGGAGCCAAAGAAAACCCCCTAAATAACAAGCACAGATAAAATGAAACTTGATACCTTCATGCAAATGAAAGTGACCAGTTGTCTTTCAGGATCATAGTGCATCAGCCTGGTATTTGGTATTAGGCTTATTTGTAGATTCAAATAAAAAATCTCCACCATGGAAAAACCTCAGAAGGAAACAAACAACCTCACGGGTCTGTCAGTTAAAGAATGGTGACTGCTGTGCTTTCCTTTGGTGGACACTCGAACTGTTTTGACTGTATTTGCATCTCTTACATCAACCTTTGTATGAGCAGTAATGTTATTACTAATAATACGACTCGTTAATGAACATTTTTGTTGATCTCTTTGCGGTTCAGTTCTTCCCCTACATACTGCTGTTGGTGGCCGTGCTGATGTACACCCCCGCGTTGTTCTGGAGATTTTCCGCCGCACCCCTCCTGCAGTCGGACCTCGGCTTCATCATGGAGGAGTTGGACAGGTGTTACAATCGTGCCGTCACCCTGGCCAAACGCATGGCCACCTCAGGACTGCTCGCACCTGACAGGTACAGAAGGACATCTGAAATCAGGTGTGCTTAGATTTGTCTTTTTATCTGGACTATTTAAAGAGGATGGGATATTTTATTTTATTTTTAATGTTGTTACATGTAGAATATTTTAACAGAGAGACGGGGATTTACCTGTTTAACACCATGTGATCATTCTCTCTCCGCTCCTGTATTCACTTCACCCTTTCACCAGCGACCCCACCGAGGGCTGTTTCAATTACCCGCTGGTGGAGAAGTTTCTGATGACCAAGCGTTGCTCCCGGGTGATGCTGTTTTACTACCTGTCATGTCGCGGCCTGACTCTCATCACCCTGCTGTGTGCCTGCATCTACCTGGGTTACTACCTCCGCCTGGCCTCCGTCACAGATGAGTTTGGCTGCGGGCTTCGTGTGGGCCTGCTCGCCTCCGACCCTGGCATCCCCGACAAGGTGCAGTGTAAGCTCATCGCCGTGGGAGTCTTCTCTTTGCTCAGGTATTTGTCTATGCAAGTATAACGCTTGGTTGGTGTAGAAATAGACTGAGGTTCAACTGAAATCCATCAGATAGAGGTCGGGAGGGTTGATTCCTTCGACAGCTAATTTATGTCTGTCATCGGCTACAGAAGCTGGACACAATAATATAAACATCTGTATAGTATAAGGTACTCTCAAAACATGAAGTCTGCAATGAGAACTGCCTCTGTGAAGATCAGTTTTTGTGTGTTGATTTTTGTGATGTGGTGATGTACTGGATGTCATCAGTGCAGGGTATCTGCAAAAACATCTTCAGCAGCGCTGAGCTCAGTGCCTCAGAAAAGGCTTACAAGCTATAAAAAGGCATTCATTTACAAAGGTCTCCATTATATTTTTTCTTGGCTGCTGGAGATGGCAACATTAGTTGATAACATCAGTTACTAACATCTCTGGGAGCCGTTATGAGACGTCACATCTATAAACCACAAGTGTGTCTGGTGAACAGTGCACTGTGGTCACAGAAGGTTGTTCAATCCTCTTATTGTGAAGTTTCACTTCCTTAAACAAACAAAATCACTACTTCTGCTACAGTAGCTCAGAGGCTCATTCACTCATAAAGGGCAACTTCAATTTATTACTTTCTGATTGGTTAATCAATCCAGTCTCATCTTAAATCACCAGGAAGTACAGTTATATACAGCTGACACGTACTGACACTTCATGTCAATAAATTCATGTACTTGATAAACGATTGTAGTCCTTACTGTCCCGACTGGTTTGCCATCTTTCTTCGATTGTTACGATTGTGAAAAAGGTATTAAATTACATAATGTGTGGTGTTAAAAAGGTTTTAGAAAATCATGCATTTAATTCATTTGGTGAACACAGCAGAAACCATGTGATTTCATAAGGTGCTTGGCTTGACTTGGTGCCGTTAACCAGTCAAACCTTGTTTGCTTTTCCCTTTTTAAGTCTTCAATATTCAATATTTACTGTATTCATATTGATTCCTTACCATCATGTCAGTCATGCTGTACTATAACACAGCCATAATATAATATTTATGAATTGCCTCCTCTCTGCATATCAAACCGCAGTCTGTTTGTGTTACTCTTTCCAGCCTTGTCAACCTGGTCCTGTTCATTGCATTGATTCCAGTGGTGATCTATGCCAGCCTCCGTCCCCTCCTCTGCCATGGATACGCCCGATTCCTGGAAACCTACCAATCACTGCCCACAGTGAGCGTCCTGCCCACCCCCGGGGGCCAGTGGGATGATCTCTCTCTCTATCTGCTCTTCCTGGAGGAGAACATCAGCGAACTGAAGTCCTACAAATACATCAAGGTGTGTTAGCAGGCATTGTGAGTTGGTGTGCCAGTGTTCGTCCCCTGTGTCTGAAATCGCTCCCAATTTATCATGTAGTGCACTATATTTACTGTTTGCCGTTTTATTTGAGTGTCCAAACTCTGAGTGTGATATACAGTGCTGTAAAAAATTCCCTCATTGGAACAAAAAAGTACCATTACCGCTGCCAACAACCCCACAAGTGTTAACTTTTATTGACACAAATGAACAGTTGTGTGTCTCTGAAGCTGTCAGTGATGACACAACAAGATGATTTCATTTCAGACACAGCTGATCTCTGATTAGCAATTAATAATTAAATAATAATTTGTAATTCTCCTTGTTTTCAATCATGGAGAGAATATTTTTCCAGGATCCTACTTTTATGACCGTTTTGATCAAGATACTGGATCTCAGTGTGGAAATAAGACAAACCAAAAAAGGGGATTAAAACACAATGGTAGTGTTGTATACAGTTATCCATTTTAGCAGCCAAATCAGAAGAATACATTTTTTCTTTGACTACATGTTGTTGTGTGTTTTCTGACTGCAGGTGTTGGAGTTGTTGAGGAGACGAGGTGAATGCTCTGGAGAAAACTTTGATGCCCTGGGTCTGCTGCAGACTCTCTGTCCGGTGAAGATGGACAACGTGGATGGGAATAAACGTCCCGGCGCTGCAGGGAAACGGGATCAAGTAAAAACGAACGCGGCTGACTCTGCAAGCGACCCCACAGCGGCCAACGCTGCAGCAGCTCAGAACAGCTGCAACCGTCCAAACTCAGCAGCATGCGACAACGGCACGATGGAAACCGAGATGAAAGGTGAGTGCGGAGAGGCAGGACAAGACCACGGTTTGTTAAATTACATTTCTACTTTTCTATTAAGAGTTGAAAATTACATTTTGAATTGAGAAATCCTTTACTGTTGTTTAGACTGGTTCTGTCTTGATGGTGTTATATTTTGTTAACCTTATACACAATCTATGAATATATAGTTTCTCATAGAATGGGGCAGAACACAACGCTTGGTTTACTTTATATTATCATTTAATTCAAATTTATATCTAACATGATTTTGTGCATAATATCAGAGTAAACTAATTCTACTACATTTATTGTTATATTAATTATTATCAATCCATTCCAGCTGTAAGTCTTCTCAGTGATGGTCTAAATTATAGTTATAACCATCTTTAGTTTATTACATTTTAAACTGTGCCATCTTCAGACAGTAGTAGGAGTTGGACTTTGGATGGAGACGGGGACTGATCTGGTGCCTCAGTAAAATGTGAGCGTGTTATTTCAAGGGAATGTTGAGGTAAGGATGAGAACTGATGGGAAACAGGGTTGAGGTGTAGGAAAGGGTGTGGACCAACAAAGAGACAGTGATGACAGTTATTATACCTTTACAACAAAACCTGTTTCCTCAGCATGCGTGCTGTTTCCAAGAAAACAATGGGGAATGTTTGACAGTGTGTCATAATGATAAAATTCTGTTTCACCTTCAGTGTTTCACTTGGAGGTTAGTGTTCCAGTGGGGATCAGAGATCAGTTTGGTTTTTGAAAACAATGAGCATTATCTACTATGCCCATTGTTTGTTTTTTGTTTTTTTATCCAGGGTGGGCCGGAGCCAATCACAGCTGACATTTTGTGAGAGTTGCATTAGTATGCTCCTGTAGTACTGGAGACTGATTTCAGGGCAGCAGTTTCAGAACTGTATTTCTATGTAGTTTTAAAGGTTTATTTCACCCAAATACTAACTTCTCTCTTGTGGTTGCTAACAGTTGCTTGTTATGCAGTTTGTGTAATTAGCATAATCAGGTCATTATCAGATGAAATAAATATGGAATCATATGCTATGGCCTTGGCAGCCACTAGATCTCGACCAGATATGTGAAAGGTTGGAGAGAGGCAAGACACGAGGACGACTCTGGGGACACATTCAAGGCAACATTACATTTCAGCAATAACCTACTGAAGGCTGTAGTTTCAGTTCTACGGTGTGTACTATTAATAATATATATAATTGTATTATTTAAATATGGTAGATGGCTAAAAATAATAGTAATTAGTTCACAACTCTTAATATATTTATAAGAGCTGTTATACTCACACTTCAGTTGTCATCCATCTTCTTACTGAAATGCATTCCTGCTGTCCTCTTCCTCAGGTGACAGTGTCATGAAATACTGCGGTCCTACAAATGTGTTCCTGAAACTGCAGCTGCTGGTTCTGCAGGAGCACCCTACTTGAGAGTCAGGGTACTACATCCTGGTCAGGTCGCCAGTCATAGAGAGATAGATGGAGAGCTGGTTTGCAGTCAGAGGCAGAAATACCTGCAGAGAGCAACAGGAGGAGAGAGACAGAGAAAGAAAGAGGAGAGAGAGAGGCACACAGCCTGGGTGCTCATGTGCTTGAGGGAACAAACAGACAGTAAGAGTGATGCAGTGGTTTTCAGAAAGTTTACAATAATCTGGTAGAATGGTAACAGGTGGAAAACTTGAACTAGTAAAAGAATAAGCTAAAGTTAAAGGCTTAAAGGTGAGTTTGAAGTTTGGATTTAAAAGCTTCAACAGAGTAAAGAGGAAGGGGTCTTTTGAAGTCTCCATGAAACAAAGGTGTGAATTAAGATTTCTGTATCGGCCATAGACAGAAAGAACAGAAGTTCAGCTACATTACAGATGACAAAAAGCTGTGTTGGTGATGTCTTTATTCAGTATCATGCTAAATCATGTCTCTCTTTTCAGAGCTCACTCCCTTTCTGACAGGAAACGGCGATGAAACAGGCAGCAAAACCAGCGAAGGAGGGGCGCTCCGGCAGCGAGCAATGTGACTGACTGCTGGCACGGCGATGGACACCTGGACAAAGACGTTTATGGGGAAAGTGACTTCACCACTGTCCCGTGGTGCATCCACAACTCATGACCCTCCTGACCTGGCGGAGGGATAAAAATGGCGTGGGCGGATGCAGCAACGGCGTGGGTGTTATCAAAGCTCCATCTCATCTTCTAGACATTCATCAACATGAAATCCACACTCAAATGATTTAGTGCCTATCTTTGAGTGATGACACTAAGACAAGATACTGGAAGATGTCAGATTTCCAGAGTTGTAGGCAAACACTCTGAACTATAAGTTCCCATATTTAGCATTTAGCATTTAGCATATGCAATATACTGCAAATATAAACATTTAATAAATGACTTGTATCACTATACTGTAGTTGTACCCAGATATAAGGACATTTTAAAGTGTTTATTAATGTACAGTATTTGTCTGAAATTCTAACTTCTTCCATGAATCATGTTTTATATTATTACAGCTGAGATTTGCTATTTTGTCACTCATACTCCGGCCTCTTATGGGTGTCCATACGAACTCACAGTTGTTCAAAAATACATAAACATTTACTATATCTGCTCACAAATACATGAGTTGTGATATAAGCCATTTATTAAATGTTTATATCCTACTTATAAATGCAAAATAAGGGGACTTAGAGTAAATTGTCACAGAATCATCAGACTATTAAGGACTAGTCCATGTTTGTTTCTGATTTAATAGTAAAAACACTACAGAACCCTGTTCTGCTGTCAGGATGTGATAAATATTTACATGTTCATACAGATATCAGAGATGCTTTTAAGGGACTTGTTTTTGACTCACAACCCATGTTTTTAATTAAAATAGAGTGAGTTTATTTCCTTTTCATATTCCCTGTTACTTCATGTCAATCACATGCCTGATACATTTTCTGTGACTGTTTAAAGTAAAAGCAGTACAGTGAGTATGCAGTAGATGTTGTTGCAGTGCTGCCTAAACCAGAAGCATATTTAGGGTAGGGGGTAGGGGGTGGGGGTGGGGAGGATGTAGTCAGAAAGTCACACGTTTGCAAAGAGTACATCTTCCAT
>NW_019525547.1:1243351-1252694 GCF_002814215.2 Seriola lalandi dorsalis | reverse complement strand
AAAAAAAAAAAAACATCTCACTAAATCACTGCTGACTGTCAATGTTTACTACAGAGGTCTTGTATTTTGAGCCTCTTCCACTGCCCTGTATATATGTGCTGCACTAAGTGGAACATTTGAACCTATTGTCATTAAATTGCTGTGGTACGATCTCCTCTTTGTTATACACAAGTTCACACAGATACAGAAAATGCAAAAAGCTACAACTTAAGCTTCAAATGAATTTAATTTTATTCATTTTATTGATGGGAAAAATTTGCAAATCATTTCATATTAGAACACTAATAGATGTGGCATGTCTCCTCTGGCAATAAAATATCTACATAATTTCTTCTGAAAACATCTTAGAGATTTCAGAAAGATCTAATGTGTTAGATAAGTATTGGAATTTGTGCAAAATTGTAAAAAAAATTCCCAAATTATATGAATTTACCCGCTTGATGTGCTTTAAGCTGTCAAGCGGGTAAATTCATATAATTTGGGTCACTTGGGGCATATGAGATGCCCTCATCAGTCTTAACTTCTATATGATATATATGATATGCAGTGATAGAAACTTTTCTGATAACAGAACAGAAAGAAACTAAACTTTTACAACAAACAGGAAATATGTTGCCATGGATACAGTGAGTTTAACTATGGGCTTTAACTTGAGCTCTGTTATTTTTTTTTTTTATCTCATGTTTAATTTTTTTTTAATTAAGTGTAGTGAATGATCTATTTTAAGTTCCTGTTTGTTATGTGCCATTGATGTACTAACAACTATCACCGATCACTGACTGAGGAGCTTCTCCTTTCTCTGGATCCTTTATCACATTTATGGAGCTTTATTTGCAGTGGTGTTCTCATGTCTGTGTGTTCAGGTCTTGACTGAATCATGACAAAAATTTCATTTCAGATGTTTTTGGTACAAAATGTGAGTTTGATATTTGATGACTTGTTAAATGATGTTACTCAAATTATTTGGTTTGATATATGTAAAGAAATGTGACCAGTAATATAAGACATGAGCAGCTCTCGGCCCCTTTCAATTTGTCAAAGTAGCTCTCAGTAAAATAGGTTGGAGACCCCTGATAAAGACTGTGTATTGATTCTTTTCTCTTTTTGAACGCTGGGTGGTGTATGGGTTCAGAAAAGCGCATAGGTGAGATCACCAGCACAGGTGGGGGTGATGAGCACAGCCTTTGCCCGTGACGCCGTACAGCCGCGTGCTCTGTTGTTGTCTGCTGTTTTATTAGAATAAACAGTGTTGCACACACAAACAGTCGTCTGTGTGGAGGAAACGCATTTAAACGATTCATACCCACTCTAGCACTCCTTTAGTGGCTTTGAGCATCAACAAACACCACTATTAAGTCAGTAAGTCGGAACAGTTGAAAAGATACTACAGCACGCGGAAAGGGGGCGGGGTCAGAGCATCTGAGAGGAGCTGGATGGTGTTTCCCTTTAATTACAGCAGGAACAAGAATTCCAGGGGGTGTGGCCAGTTTGTTGACAACGAGCGGAGGTAAGCAGCAGCAGAGGCATGGTTATTTCTTATATCTAAATAAACTACTGACAGCTCATTCTCTAACCGTCTTTAACCTTTAGAGTTTTGCATTAATGCAACAAAAGACTTTGACAGAGTCGATATTGGTTTGGTGGCGTCTGTCTGTGGCTGGTACAGAAATAGCTCTCAGTCAGTCTGTGTTGACTATGAATAACAGCAGAATTGGCAGCGGAAGGTTTTGGCTTTTGCAGCTGACAAATGTTAAATGTTAATCTCAACTGATTTGCTGTGATGATCAGGAAATGTGTGTTTCTTTTCCCGCCTCAGGCAGAAAGAACTTGATATTTAGTAGCACGATTAACATGTGATTCTAGTTAGTCAAGTTATGACTGAGCTGATGGTTTAGAATTAACTGTTAAATCTGTGGATATTTATTGTTTGTTATTGACTAGATTTTAAGAGTAGAACATTGAAATGTTAATCCTTCTTGTTGATTGTGTTTCTAGCCTGCGAAACAGCTGCCAAACAGCTGATAAAGAGTTTTTGGCCGACTGTGTCAAACTTTGGCTGACTCAACATTATAAGAGCAGTGTTTATGGCTCTGCCTCAGCTACAGCCATGACTGGAGGCATTATGTTTCCAGGTTGTCTGTCCAAAATCTCAACTTCATTGTGTCATCCTAATGATTCAACACTGTAACTCAGGAACAGAGGGAGAGACTGTCACCATATTTGGTCGGATACTGATTAGGTGACACTAATCTTAACACCTTGACACTGAGATGATATCGCAGATCTTCATGCTGCAGGGTTGGAGATGTAGAATTATTAGCTTAATCCATATTTGAAACAGAGTCTGACTGTGTTTTGTCAGACTCAGGTTTGGACCGTTCTTCTGTAAAGAGCTGCTTCAGCTCAGAGATATTCTTAGGATGTCTGAGTTGTAAGTTTCTCCTCAGCTCAGTCCAAAGCATCTCTACTGGACTAAGGTGAGGGCTCTGACTGGGCCGCTCCAGAAGCTGGATTTTCTGTGTCTGAGGTCATTCTGTAGTAGATTTACTTTGATGTTTTAGGGTCATTGTCCTGTAGCATCACCCAGCTTCTCCAGAGCTTCAGCAGGTGGACAGACACCCTGACATCATCCTGGAAGAGACCCTGATAATTCCCCTCATTTTCCCCTCAATGATGTGGAGCTCTCCAGGTCCAGTGGCAGCAAATCAGCCCCAAATCCTGATGCTTCCTACACCCTGCTTCACGGGGGGGGGCTCAGTTACATAATGTGTCCATTTTGTCAGACACATTGCACATATTGTAGCGTCCAGTGAACCAGCCAGATTGCTGTTATCACAAGGTGTTTAGGGGCCTTTTTCAAGCCTTGTCGGAACATACTCTGCACACGGTCATTATCCATCTCTGTGTCCCTTCCTTGTCTTTCAGCAGGTAGCTGCATGTAGCCATGTCCTCTCCAGAGATCGCCTCTCTCTCCTGGGGCCACATGAAGGTGAAGGGATGCTCTTCCAGCTACAAGGACTGTAAGGTCTGGCCTGGAGGCAGCCGGGCCTGGGACTGGAGAGAGACTGGGACTGATGTGAGTGGAACTAGAATGGACAACATATTATACTGACTGATATTCATTTCCTGGAGACTCTCTCTAACATTAACCATAACTACAACTTGCCTAACCTTAACCTTAAAACATGTCTCCCCCTGAAAATGTAATGATTTCCATCATGGGGATTTGCTTTTTGTTCCCATAAGGAAGACAAGTCCACTTAATGTGAGTGTGTAAACAAATCTAGGTCCCCACAACATGAGTAATACCTGGACCACACAAACACATGCGTTTACAGTAATGCATGATGGCAGCAACAGAACAGACCAATGCTTCAAAAACAACAGGATCTACTAAGACATGCTGTGCTTTTCTTTCTAATGACAGTGCTCACGCGTTCTTTTGCTTTTCCCACCACAGCATTACCCAGGAGTACAACCTGCTGATGTGGAGGAGGTGCTGAAGAAGGGGATCGACTTGCTGGTGATCGGCAGAGGCATGAGTGAAGCTCTGCAGGTAGAACAATCCCACACAGTCCAATCTATTCAGAGCTAAAAATGAATACGGATCATCAAACTGCAATATGACGTTAGGCTTTGATTTTATATTACACATTTGATTTCAACGCAGCAGTTTGTGCCTGTGAACCTGACATAGTTACAGACAGATGAGATTTATACTCAGATGGCAGTGGGTTTTTTTTTTTTTTTTTATATATGTGGGTTCAACTGGAATGTTTCTCACTGTCTCCAGGTAACCAGTGCTTTCATTCGTAGGTAGCGGGGTCCAGTAACAGTTTCTTGTCCACTTCTACCATTTGCATTTGGGATGTTCCTTAATATGTGGATAACCTTTGACATGAAAAATGGAGACTGTGTGTACACAGGATGAGGGTGTAGTTGCAGGCCGGAGGGAGACTGACCCTGTGTAGACAGGTGTAGTGTGAGTGTAGTTCTCTTACAACATGAGTAAAACATGAGCTGTTACACAGCCTGTGCAGACAGCTAGACTGATTAAAGTAATAGCATATGTGTTCTGTCAGACGCACCTGAGGACTCAAAAATGAGGCTGCAGCTATAGACATTGGCCACTGAATTGTGCGTCAATGTTGCAGCCATATTTTACTGGGCAAGCACAAGTGAATGGAGGAGCTGCAGTTTATCTGGATAAAAAGCTCTATAACGTTTATATTTCTCAAATAATTTCAATGAATCATTTTTATATTGAAGGGTTTATGATCTACGTGAAGTAAAAATAGAAGTGTTGTCTCCATACACTTACAATCCTGACAGTTTAGGCTGTAATCACTGTTTTCTATAAGGAGGACTGTGTATCAACGTTAGGTTTACATGAACTTAATACTTATGTGGTGGAAAATAATTCATTGTAATAAGGAATTGTTAAAACGTTAAATATAAAAACTAACTGAAATCAGTTGAGAAATATAAACATTGTAGTGATTTTCTATCCAGAAAAACTGCTGCTTCTCTGTTAATTCCTAGTTGTTTACAGGACAGTCTTGCCCAATACAATATGGTAGTGGTGTTGACATATCACAGCAATGGCTGCAACCCAGCCATAGACAGCT
Organism: Seriola lalandi dorsalis; assembly: GCF_002814215.2. Taxonomy (NCBI): domain Eukaryota; kingdom Metazoa; phylum Chordata; class Actinopteri; order Carangiformes; family Carangidae; genus Seriola; species Seriola lalandi. Next base: position 1,248,066 of record NW_019525547.1, on the reverse strand, counting down.
TTGACTGGGGCGGGCATTAAGAGACGTTGATTGGTCGCTAAGTGCCGGACTTCAAGACTTGTTACTTGGGTTCTCCGAGTGTCCTTTAAGACTGTAAGCTATAACACGAACTGTTTTATGTTATCAAAAATTAAAGCCATAGGATCTAATAACATATTTAATTTTAAACCACTACAACTAGAAGGTGATTACAAATGATTGACAATAATCACAAAAGGCGCAATTTGCAAGTAGCCGAATAAATCTGTCATGGATTTACTAGAACTAAAACCTGGCAGTTCTAATCAGAGTCAAGTCACTGAGTGTGAGTGAAGTAGGCTGATAACCAGCGTGTAACATAAACTAATGGTGAATTGATAGAGAAGTAGCCGTTTTTACATGATCAGACCAAACAATCAGATATAAATAAACTTTGATTATTTGAATGTGGCAAGTTTATGACTGGTCAAATGGACAAGAACAAAATATTTTTTAAAATTTTGGGTTAGTCATTGCCCTCATTGCCCATGCCTGGGGCCAGGCCCACTGCAACTGCTCCTGTGTAGACATGATATAAGTCTGTCTGTGCTGTCGTCTCTTCTCTCAGGTCCCCTCCTCCACTGTGGACTTTGTGAAGCAGAAAGGCGTTGACGTCAGAGTCTTGCAGACGGAAAAGGCCGTTGCTGAATATAACAAACTGGCTGGCCAGGGTGCCAAGGTGGGTGGCGTCTTCCACTCCACCTGTTAAGGATGTCCCTTGTCTTGCTGCACCAACGAAGATGACCTACAGAAGATGAGGGGAAGCCTGTACCATACCATGGCTCTCAGTCTCTGTTTTGCCAGATGTGTAGCTGGCTACTTCTTCTAGCTCTCAGCTTTTTCCTGCATGGTTACGACTGAAACGTCTTCATTACATCGCTAATCTTGCGAAGTAGGAAAGCCCTCATTTCAGCCCAGGTTCTGTTAGCTGCACTGTAGAAGAGCGCTGGCAACTTCTGCGTATGATTATAAATCAGTGAAGTTAGAGAAAAGCACTTCAGATGGCCTTTGTATATTTGACTGTAGATGAAGAGATCACATCTGTCGACTCGAACTGTTCTCTAAACAGGAAGAAGTTCAGTTCTGTTATTGACATCAATGACAGAACTGAACTTCTTCCTGTTTCAAAGATTGAGGATCAAATTGACAATGAAATACAGATACATTTTACCTTTTAAAGAACTTTTTTGTAAAGATTGAACATAAGGTACATTTCTCATGAGGTGAAAATGTATTTCTGCTTGTTTGCTACAGAAAATAAAATTAGAAAATGAGTCATCGCCATCAAACGTTTGTCTTCATAGGAAACGAGTGCAGAGTACAAAAATATTCCCTGTACAAATGACATTCTCTTATGCTTCTTACTACTTAGCTATAAATGATTTTAATGGATGCCACTCGCTTGCCCTAATTTTAAAAATGAATGTGTTTTTGAAGAGAAAGCAAAACGGTTTCACCTTTTCTGTACAGTTTTGAATCGACTTCAGTCGTTGTGAAGGGAAATGTGACCTGACACAGCTGACATTAATGACCTTAACATAGCTCATACATGTGAAAGCTGAGAAGAGTTAGAGCCTTGTCCGTCTTTCCTGTGTTCAGGGTTTTGTTAGCGCCGGGCAGGTTTGGGCATGATGTAGACTTTGACTGGCTTGCTGAATGGGATGGTTCCCTCGACAGCGGCCTCGGATGGTGGGATGCTGTCGATGCTGTCGCTCCATCCCTGCTTGGAGGCTGAGGAAGAGAGGGAGGTGGAGGAGGAGCTGTAGGCCAGCAGGAGGCGCACCTCGATCTGAGACGGCTCTGAGAGACGGACCAGAGAGAAACAGTCAAACTGAGCACACTGAGGAGGGGAATTATGGGGTGTGTATCTACATCCAATACAAAAACTATCAGGACACATTTGAAATGATTTGAATATGAATCGATTCAGAAAATTAGGATTTGATACTTTGTTTTGAGATGGGGGTGACAGTTGAAGTAGCAATGGCTACTAACGCTGGTGTTAACTTGAAACAGGTATGTGAGCACACACACGGAGTGCAGGAACAGATGGAATTACTTTGGTGAACCTCTAGGCGCCTGTTAGAAGTAGATTTGACACATTACAAATATGCAACACGAATGATGTGAGTGTGAAACCCACCTGTCCATGCGGTGTGGGAGAGGTAGACCTGTGTGATGAGTCTGTGTCTGTTAGGTCCAGGTTTTCTGAAGTCTCCAGGTCTAGGATGGATCACATGACTCTGGCCATCTGGATACAGAACCTGCAGACAGAAGGCGTGTATGGTGAGCAGACAGCAGGTGATTCAGCCAGTATTCATACCCACAGTTAAGGGTTATATTTTAAAGAGTTGACGTGGCTGCCGCTAAACGTGAAATCTGCATTGTTATGAGTAGACGACAGTCACTATCAATCAACCAACAGAAGCAAACTTCCATTGTTTTGAAAGTATTTCAGCTATAAAATTATAAGCAAGTGAAAACTAGTATGTTTTATTTCAAGTGTAGGAACTTTAATCTTTATAAAGGAACTTTTGAATTGATCACTAATGATAGATTTTTTTTGTTGTTGAACAAAATGGCCCCGTCAGCGTTTTAATTTGAACCGTTACTGTACGTTACCTGATCTGACTCGGTCAAGCTCAGTTGATTTTTTTGCAAAAAACTCAGCATTAATGACCCAAAAGTATCGATATATTCAATACTATTTTATATAAGAGAAATTAAATGACCAATGTGCAGAATAATTGTTCAGTAGGTTATGATCTACATGTACTTGAACAGGAAAGCTGTATAGTGCGATCTCTCTCTCTCTCTCATGCTTCTGCACACACACATGCCACTGTGGCAAATTTCACCACTTTCCTACACTCAGGCCTCTCTCTTGGCATCATGAAGCAACGTTCCCAAAGTTCAGGCATTTTGCAAAAAAAAAACAGTTTCCCGGCCTCAAGCTCTCCTTCTGAAAGGGAGTTTAGCACCGGGGCTAACGTTGTGACATGTCACAGGGTGTCCCCCAAACCAGACACTGGTTCACAGGCTCGTGTTCCTGTCACAAAACCTGCAGCAGAGACTAGAGAGGCACACTGCACATCTTCTCTTACACTGCGCACGGTTTTTCTTAAACTTATATTTATTCAAGTTCAAGAGTTTTTATGTTGGAAGCAAGTGACCTTACTTTAGTACCTCACAGCAGGATGTATGCTGTGTGTGTTTATTTTTTTTGTTAAATACTACTTATACAGTTAGACATAGAATATTTTTTTCAGTGTTACAAATAAAAACTGAGTCTTTAACATTATACTTTTATCCCTGAGTTTTTTTAGCCCTACTCTAAAGTAATAGTAAAAAACGAACTGTATTGAACAGCTCGCCACCACCTACAAAAGATGAAGACTGTAATTCCGACACAGACCAAAACCCAAAATGTCAACTGAGGTTGGTTATGTAGCTGTGCATCAAACTGACCTGTACTTTCACACTGTTCTGCGGATCCTGGACGTGCTCTAGTGTTGCATCGATGTCTAGCGCCACCACCAGGCCAGTTGTGAACCTCAGTGGATTGTCAGACTCCCCTGTTGGCTCTATGATGGTGGCTGTCGCCCGATGGATCTGTTAATCAGCAAGCAAATGTTATCAACAACAAAAAACTCAAAGGCTACATCACTGCTGTTGGGTAGAAATTCCTTAACTGGCTAAAAAACTCTAATGGTCCAAAAATTCTAACTCGTGCCATTGTGCACTCAAAAATACACACTACATGAGAGTGTGAAAGACCGGAAGTTCAGTCTTGTTTATTCATTATACCTGTTCAGGCAGTTTGAGCTGCAGCAGGCCACTCTGTCTGAGGGTCGTCTGGAGGATCTTCACCAGCTCAACTGGTTTACAGGACGACAGCCGCGGCATCAGCTCCAAAAGCTTATCCACAAAACTGTCCTGGAGGTGGGGCAGCTCTGTCAGAAACAGCCTGCAGGTTGCAGACAACATGGAATAAAAAATAGTGAGTGGACCCAGTAAGGAGAAGGGGGACTCTACCACAAAAACTCCACTAAACACACGCACGCACGCACGCACGCACGCACGCACGCACACACACACACACACACACACACAAAGATATTACCTCTGAAAAGACTCAACGTCCTGCAAAAACTTCTCACAGCTGCTGATGAGAGGATCCAACCTGAAGAAAGATGACAAAGAAACATCTGTATATAGTGATGATGATATAGTGTGTTTACAGATGTGGTCGACATGAAGTCTTTAATGTATGAGGTGAATATGTGTGTGTGTGTGTGTACTGACCCTTGCCTGGTGCGAGCAGTCAGGATGAGCTGCAGGGCTTTGGCCTGGAGGCGAACATGATGTATCGTGGCCACCTGTCTGCTTTCCAACCCACAGTACAGAAACTCCAGCTTGTACGTTTCCTCTAAAATCTGCAAACCCAATCACAGTCATGCTACTTGACCTATATGACCTCACAGCTGTGGTAATACCAACATGTGGGTGTGCTGACCTGTTGAGCTGCTGCTGTTGCCGTGACATTTTGTTTGAGGCATAGAGGGACGGCCATGTTCCACAGCTTCTCCTGCAGAGCCTGAGGAACCAAGTCAAAGGTCAAACATGAAGATCTCCACTTTGAGAACACACATCTGTTTCCTTAAACTTTGGCTAATGTTAACCCCCCCCCCCACCCC
>NW_019525547.1:1234846-1243331 GCF_002814215.2 Seriola lalandi dorsalis | reverse complement strand
ACACACACACACACACACACACACTTGCTGTTTGAAGCATTTTTGTCTTGAAAGTAACATCAGCCTTCACATATTAAAACACAGACACACACGCTCCTACCTTGATGAGCAGCAGCTGGCAGCGCAGGTATGTGGCACAGAAATCAGCAGCTCCAGCGAGCTCTGTCTGCAGTTCCCCGAGCCGCTGCAGGTCTCTGGCAGACACACAGAAGACCAGGACAGAAAACCTCAAACTCCAAGAAATTTTTAAAATCATTAAAAAAAAAACCTCAGGCACTGTAAATTTTTAAGCTCCTTAAAAAGTAACAATAACATTCACTACAGTCAAATTTCGATGATTCTGCAGGATACAAAGGTTATGTGCTGGGTTTTGCCACAGGATGCCACTATCACAAAAACATTAACACTGATAGCCAGGACCTCCGGAAGGTGAAGACCATCACTACTGAAACAGTACAAACATGACCAGACCCCGGTTTGTAGATGATGTTATTTGCAAACTTTGTTCATTATTAGTGTTTTGATTTTTAAAAATACAAAAGCTTCTGAGACGTTTCTGGAGCTCCCACATAAAACATGTGAATAAAGTGACAATTACTACCCAGGTGAAAAGTGTAGGAAAAAGCAGGGCTTTGTGTGTGTGTGTGTGTGTGTGTGTGTGTGTGTGTGTGTGTGTGTGTGTGTGTGCGTGTGTATACCGTATAGTGAAATCCAGCAGGTCCTGAGCTCCAGGTGCTTCCAGGTTCTGGATGGTGCTGACCCTGTTTAAACTCTGTTGAAGGAAAAGCTGAGCTGATTCCACAGAACCTGAACCAGAACCCGAATCCACCGAGTCCAGACCATACACCTGCTTCCTGCCCGGCAACTAAAAGATAGGAGGACAGTTACAGGTGAGACAGTGAGTGCACTCCCAAACAGCAGGAACCTGGTTCCAGTTTTGGCCCCATAAATTTCCTGCTCCTTAAGTAGGACTTTCTGAAGACCCAAGAACAACTGGGTTTGAGTTTGCAGCGCTGAACAATTCTGACTGACTAAACACAAGCCAAGAGAGAACTACAACTCGTGTACAGCATCATTCAGACTATTATGACTTGGGATGGTAATTTACTAAATGTTATTGATGTTTGAACAGTATTGTGGCTAACTTTACTTTCTGGCTATATATAAAAAAGCAACAATTTCAATAATCGACTAATCTTCATTTTTCAGGCAGAAATGTTGAATGTTTTCTGTTGGTCTGACGACACAGTAATCTGAAGGCGTCACCTTGTATTTTAGAAAACTGGGATTGGTACTTGGAACGTGGCACTGGAACCTTCTGTATGAAACTTTGCCTTTAAAGGGTTAGGGTTAGACATCGTAAACTAGAATGGCCCTGAGTAGATCCAGACATTATTTCTTGAGAAACTGATGAAAATGTCTCAAGATGTTTAGGAAAGTGACAAAAAATTCCCAGACCCACCCTTTTAACTGCGTCAGCACTAAAATGGCTTCTTCCCTGGCCCAACATTCATCCCTGCACCAAGTTTGGTGCAAATTGGTTCAGTACTTTTTGTAAACATAACATCCTTGCCCACGGTTATGAACAGGCGATAAAACCTTCCTGTCAGTGTCAATATTGACATGAACTGCAGGAATATGACCTTATTCTGAATACTGCAGTGTGTCAGTTCTCACTCTTAGTGGTGGTACAAGGTGTGACAGACTGTCCCTGAGGTAGACGTAGTGTCTGAAGGTGTGGTCGGAGAACAGCGACGGCATGGTGGGGCACGACTTGGCAGCGTTGAACACCAACACCAGCACCGCGATGTCTGAGATCAACAACCAGAGTCAAGAAAGAAAAAACGGTTCAAAGTTCTTCTGAGACACTGTAATAAACATAAACACAGTGTCTGTGGTGAAGCTGCACTGTTCATTCAGCTTTAATATTCAGAACGTAGCAACATGTATAAACAGGAGTGATCTGTTTTCTATAGAAAAGGAAGAAATTTCAATATTGGGGAAAACTTCATTGTCACCTTGTATTGTTTGTCGGCTGTAAACCTCGTCATGGTTTAGTTTAATTCATTTTCTGCATATTGATCTTTCCTGGCAGTGGTTTAATATTTTTAGAAACGTTTTATGTCTGTACAGCAACAGTATTAGAAATAATCTGTTAATGATAAAATGAGACAAACACTGCGTAGACATTCAGCATTTAAAGTTTGTCTCGGCTGCTACATCTGAAGAAACTGACAACTTTTAATGCTGACCTGCCAAACTACTGACCGATTACAACAGTGCCAGTCTTGGTTGTACTGCCAGTCCTTGGCTGGTGCCTAACTGAAGCTCAACATGGCTATAAACCGCTGCCTGTTATTAACAACTGGTTTACAATAAAAATGTGGAATTAGAAAAAGAAAAACAACAAATTTTAATGTATCAAGGTTGATGTGGAGACTGCTTCAAAATCAGGTTGATATGGCTTGTTTGCATCTATGTGTGTGTGTGTTTTAAGAGTTTTCAGGTGTGTGAAGGATACAGGCTGGATCGTCCATGTCAGGCTCTGGTGTGTCAAAATACGGGTGTGTGCTCAGCAGTTCAGAAACCAGCGGCAACACCAGTGTTGGGTGGCGGGAACCCATGAACATCAGACACCTGAGAGGAAATAAAAAACACAATCAATCATCAACAGTTTCACAGTTTCTATCCAGTGAAAACTGCTTCTGTCACCTTTCATCCAGCTTTTGATGGGAGTAATGATGGGCCATTTACTTACTGAGCTGTTCAATATGATTTGGAATTTCTGAAAGAGTGTTAATGATAAACCAAGTGTTCCTTCATAGCTGACCAGTGACATCTCTGCAGTCACATGAAAACAAGAACTAAGAGGAGCAGGGTCAGGGTCAGTTTTTTCATGTAGTTTGGATCATGTAATCCTTCACCTGGAGCTATAGCTTTAAAAGCTAAAGGGGCATTACAAAGTGTTTGTATAACAGCAGAAATACGTTTATATTGTTCCTTTGCTTTCTGAATCTTTAATAAGAACAATACCACCAGATTCAGGGCTCTATTGTTCTAATTCTTACTGTTGTTGTTGCTCTGATGGGGTTGAAAATCACAGTCACTTTCATGAGTATTGTATCATATTTCCACGACAATACACTGAAGTCCAGAAAGGCAATTCTTTTTTTATCCGGTTATCTTGAGATAATGGAGCTTTGATGTAATATTGTTGTAAATATATTTAATGTAAGTTGCTTAAGGTGCCCCAGGGTGCAGCACAGATTTGAGAACCACTGACTTGAACCCTAGTCCCAATCCTGAACTTGCCTCCTGAACAAGGAACAGCCACACGCACGCACACACGCACGTACACACACAAACACACAGTCTTACTTCCAGACAGAGTTGCGGTCAGTGGGATACTTGTTGAGGTTCTTCAGCAGCTCCAGCAGAGCCAGCTGGATACACTCTTTAGTGGAGACGTTGGTGTAACAAAGTAATTCATGGAGAGCTTCTCTGATGTCACGAGACGAGTCCTGGAGACCGACAGCGGCTTAATCAATGTGGGCATATATCAGGCTTAAAGAAAGTTGTTGTGTAACAAACTAGAGAATACTTCACAGACAGTTTGACCTGAGTGAGTGTATTTGTGCGTATACCTCCAACACAGCCAGCACAGTGTCCAGCTGGTCCTCCCTGAGAGTTATATGGGTAGAGATTTCTCTCAGCACGTGAATGGACTGCAGCCTCACTTCCTCAATCTCGTCATTGAACATGTCGACCAGGAAGTCCAGACACTTTTCGGCAAAGCTCGGAGATGACCGAGCTAGCTGGCACAACGCCTCCACCGCCGCGATACGGACCTCTGAAAATATATTAGAGACCAGTGGGAAAAGCACTGCAGTCAGAGAACATTAAATATGTAGAGCAATACAGTAAATCCAATGAGTACGAGATAGAGAGGAGGGCGAGTGAAGAGAGGAGTTGGACAGAAATAACAGTCTCTGACTTTCTTATAAGTTACATTTTAATTTGAAATTATTCATATTTGCTGACACTAAAACCTTGGAGAAAATCATGGCAACATATTATGTGGTAAAAAGCCAAAATCACTTTGTCACTGGGTGGCCTCTTTTTGGAGACATAAAAAAAGGTCAAATAAGATAAAGATAAGTTTTGATGCAACAAATACATATTATCTCCTACTTAACTGATTATAAATCAACAAAATCATAAACATATATGAAGATGACACATCAGTAACGTCCTATGGCTGTGTGAGCTGAACATCACAACCCTTTGGGCTCTCTCATTTACTGAAAAACAAAGATATGCAGGATCATGTTTTCCGTACCAAACATCTCGTCCTCCAGTCCGTGAACGAAGGCACCGCAGGCACCTGAGGCGATGAGGTTGACGGTGTTGGTGTCCAGTTTCTCCTTGGGGGCGTCATCGGCCCACTTCCTGCCAGAGGAGAACTCTCCGGAGGCAAAGAGCTCCTTGGCCCGTTCATGGGCTGTACGCTTCCTCTGGACGCAGAAAAGAAGAGGAGGGAGAAGCAGTGAGTGGAGGTGTGCTGATTAACATTTTAAGAGTTTCTTATTTTGCGCAGAGATTTCCTATTAAAAAAAATAAATAAATCAACAAGTACTCACCCTGAGATCTGACATCAGCTTCTTATCCAAAGTTTGCTCCAGAAAGTGAGGACTGACCTGCAGCATTGAACCCTGACACACACACACAAAAAAAAAAAAAAAAGTTTCACTATAGATATTGTTGTGTTTGTGTTGCAATCTAAACTCCTTTTCAAATACAGAATGTGCAACATTACTGGCTTTTTGTCATAGAGATATAAGTGTCTATAATGTAAATGTTTGTTATGGCTTTATTCAGGCTTGATAGAGCTGCTGCAGAAAGAGCCATGATGCTCATGTGACATTGGTGAGTTGAAAGGTTTAATGACCTGAAGAAAGAAAAGTGTTACATGCCAAATCAGAGATGGATTCAAAAATGTATTTTGCTGTTAAAAGCCTTTTCGATGACCAGTGAGAGTGTATAATATCTACATACATCATCATTTATTGGAGAGATAATTCTACCATCTCCTTTATAATGCCAACAGCGCACAAACAAATAATGATAAGATGTTCAGTAAAGACTCGCACTGATTCCTATTGCTTACATGCTGCACAGTATGTAAAGCATTTTGTTGGATATTTATTCATCTGTGCAGCTGAAAAGTTTGAAAATGAAAAGGAGGGAGAGAGCTTGTCTGATAATTACTGTGGTTATACAAGGGTGAGTCATTTTACTATCTATTTTGCCCTGCACCAAAAGGGAAGTGATGTCAGAAAAATCCCTTCAGATTAATTTGTAGTATAAATTAAAATCAATATTTTTGTATAAAAGGGGATGATAATTGTGAACAGCATTCAGAGACGTGTGCGTTGTTGGAACTGCTATAGAAATGTTACTACACCCAACATAGATTGCTGTAGTGACCCTCATGTCAAAGTGACTCAAGAGCTTATTTTACAGTGGCCCTGAGAGCTCAACACACTGCACTTTAAAAATACACATGACAAAAAACAGACAAAACATAAAACAACTTCAGAAAACATCTTCATCAGTTTGACAACACATGTGCTGCAAATACTCACAACACAACGCAAGTTAGCTAACTCTGTCTATCAGGCCTAGATTGAAAAAAGTAATTATGGGGATGGAAATAACTGTATGACTACAGTGTGTGTTGGTCTCACCAGTGTTTTGGCAGCCTGTACCCGAACCATCCAGGAGCCATCACTGACCATGTGACTGATCTTCCCAAACGCATCATCAACCAGTCGGATCTCTTCATTAGATGATGGGATGGGCACGATGCTGATTGGACCAGAGAGGACAGTGAACTGCAAGTCAGGCAAGGCCACAGCAAAAAACTGTTGTAGCCAGTCAGAAAATGGCTGCTTGGAAATTTAAAATGTAAAGTGTCACTTGTTATTGGTAACCTTCAGCATTCACGTAACTAGTTAACCAAATCAAAATATCAGCAAGCAACATAGCAAATATTATCAAGGCAATAAGCTGTAGCATCACAGGGAGCACAATTTAATGTAAAACAAAGTTTTCAGTGTCTGACTGAAGAACACTTGGGCAGAAACAAGTGTTACAGATATGAGCGGTTAGTACTCAGTTCCCTGCTGTCCCTGTTGTTACAATGCTGAGAGAGTGCAGCTAAATCTACACCTACACCCACAGTAAGTCACTCTGAATGTCACGGTCTTCTCACCTTTCCGGGTACAGCTGGCTGAGCACCCAAACCATCTGCACCGCCGCAGAGCGGACCTGCTCATAATCATCTGACAGCAACCTGCAGGCCTGCAAACACATTTCCAACAGTTCACTTGAATCTGCCAATTACATGTATAATTCTCAAATATGTTCACACACACACACAAACAGATACAGTAATTACACATTTACACTAGTCATACATCCACTGTAGCTGTGATTGTCTGCTAATTCTATCCTTATTCTTCCCTTATAATGAACAGTAATCCACACCTTCCTCATGGCAGACACTTGTTATTATGATTTTTTTTATTATTATTCAGCCACAGATCTGTCTTGTAGATCTGTCTTGTAATAGCACTGGCACAGGAATACATAATGATAATACAAATGGAACTATATCCAACATGTTACCTGAACACACAGGTCTAAACATTAAACAGTGCTGTTACCTGGTCATAAATGATCTGATGAATCTTCATTCCTCTCTCATGCAGCTGCAGCTGGAGAACAACCAACACACACAATGAGCTGAGTTATACACAAAGAATCCAGTGTTTCCCATACACTGATTTATCTGAGGCAGCCCACCACTGCATCAACACTGACCAGCACATATAGAGTTGCTTTTTTTTGTTGTTGTTGTTTTTTTAAAAACAATTTCAAATGGGTTCTGCCGTTGGCCAATCACAGTATGTCATCAACCCTCACTGACTCCAGTGAAGTGGATAAGGGTTGTTACTTGTTTGACAGGACCTGAAGTAATGGAGCTGTGTATATTGTTTAGTTATTTGTCACAAAATACTCGGTATTTAAAACATTTGCAGTGGAGCATTGTATCAGATGGTTTATTTAATAATTATTTTAAGAAAACCACACTGTAGTGGCCGTTTGTCCACAAAGAGCAACAAAAAGTTTCTAATCAAACTTTAAATCATAAAAAACTCAAAAGGCCACTTTTGCACCGTGGGTTGTGGTGTACACAGATGGGAGAAAGCATGAAGTCCTGTCTCTTATACACATCTTAGTGGCCGTTTGTCCACAAAAGCAACGAAAAATTTCTAATCAAACTTTAAATCATAAAAAACTCAAAAGGCCACTTTTGCACCGTGGGTTGTGGTGTACACGGATGGGAGAAAGCATGAAGTCCAAACGACTTTCAATTTTCAACAAAAAACGTGATTTATTTAATCGGATAACAAGCAAACACAGAACAAAGAAAAATTCCTGTGCCTCTCCCGCTCCGGTAAAAAACCATTTGCCCACCCAGGTGCATGCTGGTCCCTACCGTGCACTTACCTATATAACCTACGGTGCCTCCCTACCGTGCCCAAATGAAACAAACAAATAACAACAAAACACCCAACTACAAAAATGATAAACTAACAGAATACTAACAGTAATATAATCATAATGAAATCAAAATAGAATAATGAAATCTAAACAATAAACTAAATAACACCGAATAGCTCCCACACTCCGGCCCCTAATTGTGCATTAAATCACAATTACTTTAATTTCTCAAAGGAGCTATTCAGTCAATCCTAACCTATAACTAAACAGTCTATCCCATTAGCTTCAGTTCACTCTCTTCTTTGTGATGAACCTGAAACAAAACAAAAAAAGAGAGAAAGACAGAAAGAGAGAGAGAGAAAAAGAGGGTCCATGGTGTCACACTCCTGCCTCCAGCAGCAGGCAGAGCTTTGTCACCGGCCTCTCCAGAATGCTGGTTCTTGTTCGAAGGCGCACAGAGCGCACCAGGCCCTTTGCATCTGCTCTCACATCCAAAATTTTCCCCATTAGCCAAGATCCTCTTGGGGCTGTGGCATCTGCAATGAGGACGATGTCTCCAGGAGTAAGACTTCTTCTTGGTCTTGTCCACTTCTGTCTCTCTTGCATCATTGGTAGGTATTCCGAAATCCATCTCTGAGCTCTGCCATGTATTGTGTTTGTCTCCACCTTTTCCTGATGTACAGGTCACTGTGATCAAACAGTCCTGGTGGCATGACTGGCTTGCCCTTTAACGTCAGAATGTGATTAGGTGTGAGCGCCTCCAGGTCATCTGGGTCATCAGAGACTTTTGTGATTGGTCTATCATTCAATATGGCCTCAGCCTCACAGAAAACAGTATGAAGCCCTTCATCGTCCAGAATTTGCTGTTTGAGAACTGAAGTGAGAACACTCTTCACTGAACGTATCAAGCGCTCCC
>NW_019525547.1:1233992-1234705 GCF_002814215.2 Seriola lalandi dorsalis | reverse complement strand
CCATCACCTTTGGTGCATCAGTTCCAATAAGCAAATCAACCCCTTCATCAATGTTATGAAGCTGAACATCCTTTAGATATGACCACTGATCAACATCCTCTTGTCTTGGAACATTGATTGTGGAAACAGGCATATCTTTTTGTGTTAAGACATCAGGTAACTCAACAAAGTCATTAATATTGATACCAGACACTTCAAGACCGGACAGCACATGAGCATTTATAATTTTCTTTTGACCCATAGTTTTTAACAAAATACTTGTCCTTTTACCCTTTAAGTTCAATTTTCTGGCCAAGCTCTCTGTACAGAATGTTCCTGAACTCCCAGGGTCCAAAAATGCATATGTCTGCACGGTTTTGTTGCTCTTCTGGCACTTGACTTTGACTGCAACTATGGAGAAAATTGAGGCATCTTCATGACCGGCCCCAATATGACCACAAGTCTGAGACACTGCGGGTGAAACATTTGAAGAGCTCACAGACTGTTGATCAGAGGATGTTCCTTTATCCTGCCGCTCTATGTGAAGGACACTTGGGTGCTTCTGGTGACACACATTACAGTCCAAACGACTCCTACAATCCTTGCTAGTGTGGCCTACTTTCAGACAACCAAAGCAGATTCCCTTTTCTTTAATGAAATTAATCTTGTCCCTGTGTACTTTTACCTTGAACTGTGAGCATTGATCCAATGAATGATTACCTTGTGAACAAAAC
>NW_019525547.1:1232584-1233972 GCF_002814215.2 Seriola lalandi dorsalis | reverse complement strand
ATCAGGCAACACTCTTTCCTCTGGCAAGTCTGCCATCTTCTGTTCAATAAGCTTCCCTCTGTTGCGCCTGCAAACCACACAGTCAGATATTACCTTCCTTGCAGCGGAATTTGCATTGATGATCCAGTACCTCTGCCGCAGCCTGGACAGCATGTGATTTCTTCCTGCATGTCCCAGTTGATGATGAATATGGCGCAGAATCACTACGGATACATGCAGATCTTTGGACAGAATGACTGGATGTTTGGACTCTGCTGGCATTGCTGCTCTTCCCAGCCGACCACCTACTCTGAGGATTCCATTATCCATCACAGGATCCAGTCTGTAAAGCGGACTCCCCTTGGAAACACTTTTACAGCCACTCTTCAGTGATGCAATTTCAGCTCTGAATTTGTGCTCTTGTACATACTGAATTATTGACTGTTCTGCCTTCTTAAAATCTTCAGGAGTCAGACTCTGTCCTTTGAGCATGGTTTTAAAGCTCTGAAATTTCCTTTCCACTGCAGATCCTTGAGTCTTCAGCTCATCCTTATTGAAGTCTGCAGAGGCACACAACTCCTTTCTCTTCTGTCCCAATAACACAAGAGCTCTCTTGACCCTCAGCAACCAAGCAACAGACGTTTTTAGTCTCATCCAAGATGAAAAGTAACAAAGCAGGCGATCTGTGGCACACTCAAAATTCACAACAACAGAGTTCACTGTCAAATCAAGATTTGCCGCTTCTCTGATGAAGGCGACTCTGTTTGCGACAAAAGTGTGAAATCGCCTGGTTTCATTACGGATGTATTTTATGAACAGTTGTGCTATCGGTCCAGAAAACGGACTTCTCCAGCTTCAGTTGCAACTCCTTCTGAAGCAAGATGTGTATAAGAGACAGGTGCAGTGCTTTGTGGTGAGATAAGCTGAGAAGGACAAACGCTCCTCATCCTACCCCCACCCTCCTTCCTCCCCGCTCCTCTCTGTACCCCTGCAGCTTTGTTCAGCCTGTGTATCGGCCTCTTTACCTACACGCACAAACAACCATACAGGTAATCTTGCAAAAATGTAGGAGAAAGCGTGCAGAAAGTGCGTGCCCTCTACAGTGTGCATGTGATTGAAGGTCAGCACTGCAGAGAGCAGTTCAATGAGGTGAAAATCAAAGGTGATTTTTTTCCAACTAAACACGTCTTCATCATTCACACTGTCACATGTTGGTTTTTCTGTATTTCTATAACTGAGCTCCAACCAAAACTCCAATCACACCAATGAGCCACTGATATGACACTGATCAATTAAAAACAACAGCATGAATCATGGCAGAAGGTGCCCTGAAATGATTGTATATTTATGCTCAAGTGATGAAGGCCTCTAGTCACTGTTAATATGACTCTCATCCATCAGGAGGAAAA
>NW_019525547.1:1231237-1232534 GCF_002814215.2 Seriola lalandi dorsalis | reverse complement strand
CCATCACCTTTGGTGCATCAGTTCCAATAAGCAAATCAACCCCTTCATCAATGTTATGAAGCTGAACATCCTTGAGATACGACCACTGATCAACATCCTCTTGTCTTGGAACATTGATTGTGGAAACAGGCATATCTTTTTGTGTTAAGACATCAGGTAACTCAACAAAGTCATTAATATTGATACCAGACACTTCAAGACCGGACAGCACATGAGCATTTATAATCTTCTTTTGACCCATAGTTTTTAACAAAATACTTGTCCTTTTACCCTTTAAGTTCAATTTTCTGGCCAAGTTCTCTGTACAGAATGTTCCTGAACTCCCAGGGTCCAAAAATGCATATGTCTGCACGGTTTTGTTGCTCTTCTGGCACTTGACTTTGACTGCAACAATGGAGAAAATTGAGGCATCTTCATGACCGGCCCCAATATGACCACAAGTCTGAGACACTGCGGGTGAAACATTTGAAGAGCCCACAGACTGTTGATCAGAGGATGTTCCTTTATCCTGCCGCTCTATGTGAAGGACACTTGGGTGCTTCTGGTGACACACATTACAGTCCAAACGACTCCTACAATCCTTGCTAGTGTGGCCCACTTTCAGACAACCAAAGCAGATTCCCTTTTCTTTAATGAAATTAATCTTGTCCCTGTGTACTTTTACCTTGAACTGTGAGCATTGATCCAATGAATGATTACCTTGTGAACAAAACATGCAGTTGAGAGTGGAGGGCTTGGCCTTGTTTCCTGTATGTTGAGTTATGAATCCTTCCTTGACTGCAGTGACATTGGTGGCAAAACTGCTCCCCTTTTTCCTTTGTTTGAAGTGGCTAGCAATGGATGTTTTGGAGTTGGTGAGCTGTGGGTCTTGGATGTTACCAAAAACTGGATCTGAAGCAATTTTGACTTGTCTTTCAATGAACCGCACAAGATCAGTGAACATTGCTCTCTCACCCCTTCGTTCTTGCAGATCACAAGCAACATTTCTCCATTTTTCTCTTAACTTATAAGGAAGTTTCAAAATAATGCTCCTCATGTTTGTTGGTAAGTCCAGCTCTTTCATGTGCATCAGTTGTTCTGTTAAATTTGCACATCCACGCAGAAACAAGGAGAATGATTGCAACCCTTTAACGTCCTCGCTTTTAACAGGTGTCCAGGTAAGTATCTTTTCCATGTATGCAGCAGCAATTTTGTGTTCATTTCCAAAGTGTTCTGCAAGAAGACTTTTGGCTCTGTGGTATCCCTGCTCTGATGGTAAATGCTGACAACTATGCACCAGGTCCTTTGGCTGCCCCCT
>NW_019525547.1:1230524-1231187 GCF_002814215.2 Seriola lalandi dorsalis | reverse complement strand
ATTGTATATTTATGCTCAAGTGATGAAGGCCTCTAGTCACTGTTAATATGACTCTCATCCATCAGGAGGAAAAAATGGAGCCATGAATTGCACAAAGGAAGGAGGTCAGGGTGGGTGGGTGACGAAACATCAAACACGAGGCTGAAGCCAACACTGAAGTTTACAGCCTGGTACAAACACAGTTTTGCTCTCTATAGTTAATTTCCTCCTTCAAGACAACTGTTTATATAACTCACATGTTCACATTTTATTAAGACTTAAAGTTATGTAGAATCAAGGGGCATGGCCAGTTTGAGTTACAGATAGGTGGGCGGCATGCACTGAAGTCTTTGTTCATTTTTGGATTAGCTGGGGCGGAGTCAGGCACTGCCAAGATGGTGACGGCAAAGCAGCTCACTCTGAGCTTCAAAACTGCTCTTCAGAAACTGAAACACAAAGATTTATAATTACCTTTTTTTGGCTGGCAGCCTAATTTATAGTCACAACATGTGGATGCAACACAAACGTGAAAAGAGAGAGGATATGAAATCAGGATTAAATAGATTCTTAAATAACAAGTGTAACCTGCTGAGGTTCCGATTCAGGCAGGTTTAATTAGTGAGATTATATTATTGATACTGATACTGACTCAACACGTAATCCCACATGATGTCTGATCAAAAT
>NW_019525547.1:1229544-1230474 GCF_002814215.2 Seriola lalandi dorsalis | reverse complement strand
GCTGACCACTGACAAAATGCCTCTTCTGGTCTGTGGCTGTTCCTGTAGTGAGGTCCTAAACTTGAATTTGTCAGTTTCAATGCACCACTGTAGCCCCAATGCTCTCTCCATCGGAAGCTGATCCACATCCAAATCAAGCTCCATCACTTCCTTTGCTCTGCAGTCTTCAGCAATTGACAGCAGCACTGTTCGGCTGTTGCTGATCCATTTGGAAAGATTAAATCCTCCTTTGCGACAAAGCGCAGTCAGATCCTTAACCATTTGCACTGCCTCCTCCTAGGCCATTGATTTCAAGCAGTCATCAACATAAAAATTACATTTGACTGTATTTACCACTTCTTGAGGGAAATGTTGGGCATTGTCGTCTGCAGTTCTCCTCAATGCATAATTTGCACAGCTTGGTGAAGAAACCGCTCCAAACAGATGTACTTTCATACGATGTTCCACTGGAGACTGGGAAGTGTCTCCACCAGGCCACCAGAGAAAGCGGAGAAAGTTAATGTGCTTTTCAGAAACATGAACTTGGTGATACATTGCTTGAATGTCGGCCATCACAGCAACAGGCTCTTGTCTGAATCGAACAAGGACCCCAATTAAAGAGTTGGTCAAATCAGGGCCCTGCAACAGCTGACAGTTCAATGATTTCCCTTTGTATGCTGCTCCACAATCAAAAACCACCCGAAGCTTGCCTTTTCTTGGATGATAAACCCCATGATGAGGAATGTACCACACGTTTCCATCACTCTGCTTTAGCTGATCAGAAGGCACAAGCTCAGCATATCCTTGAGTCACCATGTCGTTTAAAAATGTGATGTATTGTTCCTTGAATTGACTGTTCTTGACAAACTTTCTTTTTAGGCTCTGGAGGCGCTGTTCTGCAACCTGGTGATTGTTTGCCAAGAGGGGGCTTTCCTCCCTGAAAGGTAAGTC
>NW_019525547.1:1161475-1229494 GCF_002814215.2 Seriola lalandi dorsalis | reverse complement strand
TCGAGCGCTGCCTTATCGGCCTCAGCTTTAATGCGTGCTGATGATGTCGAGGAAATCCTTGATAGCTGAGAGTGTGCTTTCCCAGAGCTTGCTTTTAAACTTGGAACATTGGAGACACTATCTTCAGGATTTATTTCATCAGCAACACGTTGATAATCAGGATTAGGCCTATCTTCATTTGGCTCAACACATGGATGACTCGCGTCAGAAAGCCAGTCTTTTACCTTCTCAGTGAAATCACAATACTCTGTCATTTTGTCCGTGAAGTATTTATTTTGTCGTTCAACTTCATCCTTGGGCAAAGGTAGACTCATAAAAGATTTATGGATATCATGTGCGTCTTCGTTACACTTTATGAGCACAGAGAGCTCATTCTTTATTGAATCAACATTTTCCTTTGATGCCATTAACGCATTCATTTTTTCCATACACCTTTTGGCTTGTTTGCATTTTGCACTCCTTTTTTCCTGGTGTGTTATCACACTATATTCCAGACCTTTACCAGACTTTTTAACAGTTCTTTTTGGCTTTTCAGCATCCTCTGCATTGACGTCAGACATTTCCGTTTCTTTTATTTATTTTCCTTTTTTTTGCAAACCAATAACAGTCCAAAAAAAAGCACCAAAGAGCGGGTTGCAAAAACACACGATGCTTATTGACCAACAGATCCTCTTCATCAAACAAACACACACAACATTCGGCCTTTTTTGATTGAGTTAAGGCGCGTGGCCGTGCGTAAAAGTAGACGTGTCGCAATTCAACCATCTATTCATAGAGTTCCATGTATTGTGAGATACTGTCAAACTCCACTCGTTTGGCCGTTTTCCATTACAGCTCTGAACAGTTAGATCACATACCAGTTTTCCTTTGAGAAGGTTGAGCGTCTTGTCGATCTGGGCCAGATTAAAGCAGAATGCGCGCCGCCGCCAAATCCAAAAGGTGACAATGTCTTTATTCCATTCATCTACATCCAAGCGATCCAACAAGTCCAGTAGTGAAAATAATTCCTTTGAGTCAAAGGGCAGGTTTTTTACTTGATGTAGTGGCCGTTTGTCCACAAAAGCAACGAAAAATTTCTAATCAAACTTTAAATCATAAAAAACTCAAAAGGCCACTTTTGCACCGTGGGTTGTGGTGTACACGGATGGGAGAAAGCATGAAGTCCAAACGACTTTCAATTTTCAACAAAAAACGTGACTTATTTAATCGGATAACAAGCAAACACAGAACAAAGAAAAATTCCTGCGCCTCTCCCGCTCCGGTAAAAAACCATTTGCCCACCCAGGTGCATGCTGGTCCCTACCGTGCGCTTACCTATATAACCTACGGTGCCTCCCTACCGTGCCCAAATGAAACAAACAAATAACAACAAAACACCCAACTACAAAAATGATAAACTAACAGAATACTAACAGCAATATAATCATAATGAAATCAAAATAGAGTAATGAAATCTAAACAATAAACTAAATAACACCGAATAGCTCCCACACACACACTGATGACTGTAATTGCATTGTTTGAGTTCCCTAAATACATGAGTGTGGTGCTGGTTAGTTGTTGGTAAGTGCAGGTGTTGGCGGTGCCCTACCATGGCTTTGATGGCTGCAGTGCGGACTCTGGGGTCCTGGTCACCAAAGTAGTCACTGATGATACTCTGGACGTCCCTCACTCCTCCTGGTGCACCAAGCAACATGGAAAATACACATCACACAACAACTCAAAGCGTCGATCACACCTCATAAATGTGAGTTTTCATAAGATTTGAGAGTTAATTTTGAGTGAACTCAACTTTAATCGCAAACTATTAATATGATTTACGATCAATTCTGCCACAAAAAGAAAAAAAATCAAAGAAAAACAATTTTTACATACACTCCTCTCTATATTTGAAACATTTTAAGGCACCGAGGACATATGATTCAGTTTGAAAGCATTCCCGCATTGTACCCAAACATTAAGAAAGTCAGAGTCAGAATTCAGCCATCTAATTAAATTAAGAAATGGCCCACACCTATCGATGTGCCCAGTCCTTCGTCTTTGTTCAGAGGACTCTCCACAATGCCGAGACATCCCAGGAGCTGCAGACACTTGTTCCTCACCCCGAAGTATGTATCAGACAGGTGCTGAGGGGAAGAAAGAGAAAAAATACAAACATGTTTCACTGCTCTGCGCAGAGAGTCACATTTAGTCTGTGTTGAGCAAACACTTAGTGAGTACTGTACATGTGTGTGTGTGTGTGTGTGTGTGTGTGTGTGTTTGTCACCTTGCAGGCCACCTCTATGAGCCTTTGTCGGACTGTGGGACTCTCAGGTAGTTGTGTACCAATAACCAGCAGAGTGTCCATCAGCTGGGCAAGGACCTGATGGGACTCTGCAGACACAGAGAGAAGCAGAACAGAGCAACTATTAGAGTTTTTGTTTTTTTTAGTGGGGAGATCAAATGTTTTTAATAAATGTAATTTTAGATTAAATGTTTTTAGTGCTTTGCTAAAGATGAATCTGCAGATTTCCACTGAAACTTAAAACCCTTTCTGATATGTTTGTTACACTGCTCAGTGCACAAGAACAGTAATACTGCTTAGCAACATTGATGCAATTTATGAATCATTAATATGTTTTCACAAACACTGCGTAGGCATTGCTCAATGAAGACCGTAAGAAATCTCTTTCTCAGTTACAGTTACTAACAAACAATCTAATAAAGAGTAATTATAGTTTATTGACTGTCAAAGCAAAGAAAAAAAAAACAGAATGACAGAGAATTTAATGTGAATATGTGTAAATAAGTGTGTAAAAAAACCCAAGGTTCAGACAGTGTAAATGCATCTTACTCTCATTGCTGAGTGTGTTAATGCTGTCGTCAACGATGCAGTCGGGGCTGAATCCCTGTGTTTTGGACAGCAGACCCAGCAGAGAGGCAATCTTCAGCCTCACCGAATTATCTGTCTCCTGGGAGAAGACAACATCATCGACATCAGATGTGTTTAGTTTGTTCACCTCAGCTTAGACTGAACACATGTTAACTTTAAGACATTATAAATAGTGCTAACCTTTACAGAGCATAGTTTTATCTCTTTCATGTGGAACACAGTTTACAGGTACTATAGACTATTTATGAGCACATCAGAGCTATTTTTTTTTACAACTATGCAGAGATTATCTTTATATTTCTTAAGCTCTCAGTAGTTCTTTACCTTGTAGTAGTGCTCCAACAGGATTCGGATCACGCCCTCCACACTCTCTGCCTCCACAGGCTTGCGTGCGAACTGCAGCAGGTACTGCAGGGCATCTGTGGAGTTTGTGGCCTTACAGAGGTCAATGTGCAGAGCTGCAGATTTACTGGGTTTGGACAGACGTAACTTCTTGGCCGGAGCTTCTTCATGGGGAATCTGTCAGCATGCAAAAGAATGGAAATGTTAGCATCTTTAACAATAAGTTTCACTATGATGTAATAATCCAAAACTTAGACATATGGCAAAATGATACAATCTTTTGTTTTGAAGTGACTTCATTAACATGGAAAGGTCACATCAGATAACAATTTAATAAACAATATTTTTTATTTCATAATAATAATAAAAAAACATTAAAAAATTAAAAATGAAAATATTTCTGTAAACACTGAGCAGATCAGTTAAGGACAGATATTGACAGCAATGGCTAGGAAGAGGTTAACTAATAAATCTAATGTTTAAGCTACTGAGTCAGAAAACAACAACCGGACATTCACTTTAACAGGTTCACAGGTGTGGTGTGCACCTGTCAATACAGACTTTGTAACAAGAAACCGCTCACTCTGTAAAGGTAGCTAACATGAATATTGACTAACATATTCCTTCCCCAGGCTGTTAGCTCACTGCCGTTCAGGTTAGTTTAGTCAAATTACCAACAGTCAAGAGGCCTGCTTATATCTACAGCTGTCAAACAACTGCTTTTATTTTGTTCAAAGATCACAGAGGTCATCAGTGCTGCGTTGTGACTGCGAGCGGCTGGCTGTTGTTATGTTCGTTAGCCATTTAGCATTAGCGTGAGCATGTTAGTTAGCTCTCAAGCACGTCGTTCATCTCGGGTTATGAGTCTACAGCGAGCAGCAGTAAGAGGGCTTCATGTGCTCACCTGTACAACTTTGGAAAATTCCTCATAAACTCGCTTTTTCAGATGTGCTGCCATGTTCTGGGAAAGATGGTTAGCTAAGCTTTCCTCACCGGCAGCAACACGGAATTGTCCCTCTTTGACACCCGTAGCTACGGTACCTTAAGTAAAACGCGTTTGGAAATTGTGCTCGTTCTGATGATTCTGATGTAGTTTACCCGCTAATAATGTCTTTTTATTAAAATTGACATCTGACGACAAATTGTGATTATGAAGCCAGGTATTTATATACAGGGATGTAGGCCTGCGTTTGGTATAGAGGTAGAGATGTTAGGTGTAGTATTGCTAATTAGTAAATTTCTGTAATTTGGAATTGTACATATACTGTATGTTATTATCTATTATTTATCGTCCTAAGTGTTTGTTACTGCCATTAGCAGTTTTTCTTTCTTGTACTGTCCACTTTGCTGTTGTGACACTGTAATTTCCCTTATCTTATCTTATCTTATCTTATCTTATCTTATCTTATCTTAGTGAGTGTAGAGTTTGATTTAGAGGATAGGTTTACAATAAGGTGAAAGTCTTTTTTTGTTGTTGCATGAATTGCTATTTTTGTGCTTCTATAGACAGTGTTTTCTTGCTCAACCATGCAGAGGGAAAGTAACATGAAGAAAAAATTAGTTGCTTAAGATTTTGGTCAGGACTTTGGCTCATATTGAACTGATATATTTTTTATGTTTATTTCTAATTAATTATACAAAGAAGAAAGAGAGGAAGTTGCTCAATGCCAACAAAACCATGTGAGAATCACAACTGAAAATCTACACAATTAAGCCATGTTGCACCCCAGTACCTGTTGTATGTGCATAAACTGAACACATTCAATCTGCCTTTATTGAATCAGACTACTTCCCCTCTTTATTTTTTCTGTTCTGATTTTCCAGTTTCTGTGAGAGGTGCTCGATAAAATAACGTGTACAATATATACATTTGCAAACTATCATATCTGTACATTTTAAGCTCTTTTAATAGACCAACTGTATTTGTTGCCTGATAAATACTGCAACGAAAATCTTGCAGCCATTAAGAAAAGAGAATGTGCAGTAGTTTGTTTCTTTTGGTATTTACATTCATGGTTTATTTCAGCCAAAGTTGTTGTAATATGTCTTTAATGAAATGAATGAAAATATGAAAATAATAATCTTAAAACAACAAGAACAGATACAGTGATCAACAGTCAGCCGATTTTCTGGAGCTCGATGTCAGCTGCAGATGCTTCGGCCCTCTTACGGTCTCCTCTCCTTGTGAAGATTCCCACTATGATCACCATGACTGGTAGAGCCACACAGACCACGATGCGGCTGATGGGCAGCTGGAATGGACAATCCATGGTAGAGGAATGATTCAGATCCTGGGCTGTGGAAGGATTTTGGAACAAAAAGGCGGATGTGAAGTCCTGGAACACTGCCCTGCCGTTTTCTGTGGTGTTCACCTGACACCTCCACTTCCTGTTGTTGTCTTCCTGCTGGAGTATTGTGAGCAGAGTGATGTTGCAACGAGTGCGGCCGATCAGCTCATACCTGCACGGAGGGGAGATCATCAGAAAATCGTTGCTGTCATTCATCAGTTGTTAATGTTTTATACATTTTTGCTGTTTTTGAGTTGTTAGTTGGGTGATATTTTATATCTTATTGTCAACAAACCTCACGAGCAGACCCAAACCAACAATGAACTGAAGCGTAGAGCTCCACGGTTAAAAACACATCAGTGAAACACACCATGAACACACACAGCAGTTTATTTTGACAATCCCACACTTAGTACATCATCCTGGTTCCCCAAATACTCACTACAGCACCAAACGTGGATTATTACTACAGGGACCAGGTGCTTTAGGAAATTACTGAGCCTTTTTAAAGAATTCAACTTTATATTTGTGATTAAAGGTCTTGATAGGTTCCAGTGGACGTGGGGCTGAGAGCCACAGACACAGTTGAGAGTCAGATGGACACATTGTTGGTTTTGATCTTTTCATGGGATTTGTTGACAAGTAAATCAATAACATCATACCTTGTCCTTTAATGTTAAGAAAACTGACAATCAAATATAGGTTTGTGCTTAGTTATAATGTATGGAAGCTCAGGTTAGGAATGACAAAAGCAGCCACATTTTTGCCCTTTTAAAACAAAAATTGTATTATTTTAAAATTTATCAATCAATTTTTATTTTTTTATTTATTTATTTTCATAATTCCTAACTTTTCCTCTGTTTGTTTTCTTTCCTGGAGGAAATCAGCCTCCAGAGCAAATGTTTTAATTCGTTTTTAAACAAGTAGATTTTTTCCATTTTGTAACATTATTTGAAATAACTGTCTACATTTAGGTCATTCTGATATTGTTGATTAATGGTTCCTGTTAGAATTATTGTTCTGAGACAAAATTATGTCACCTGTCACGTTAAATGAAACTATTTCACAAATGTGTGGGTGCATTATTATTTCTCTTTCTTCTTCTTCTTCTTATGTCTATATAGGTTAATTTTTTGTTTCTTCCATTACATTTACATTCTTTTATTTCTTCCATAGTAGATCAATTGCTATAACTAGTAAACATTGAGGTATAGAAATAGCAATTTGCCTCATAAATGTAACAAAGGTAGCACAGTGACTATTGACAGACATAGGACGGAGATCTGACAACCTGCTGTCTTTGGGCAGCACAGCGCCGTCCTCCGTCACCCAGCTGAGGCTGAACCCGCTGGAGTACGCCTTGCAGCTCCCAGCATCATAGTAAGTGAACAGTTTGCAGCTCAGGGTGAGGTTTCCTCCGGCCTGCAGGTCACTGATTTTGGAAAGAACAGTGATGGTGAGGACAGAAAGGTAAACGTTAGCGATGGCGTTTCCATCCTTCAGGCAGACGTAAGAGCCGGCGTCGTCGACGCTGAGGTCGTGGAGGCGCAGAGAGCAGTTGGATGTGACGGACATGCGGCTGGATTTGTCTGAGTCTGCCCTCACCTGGCCCCCGCTGACCTCATGGGTGTACCGCACCTGCCCCCCCTTGTAGAAGGTCCAGGTGATGACGGAGCAGTCTGAGGAGACCAGGTTGGTGCATGGGAGGAGGGCGCTACCTCCAAGTCTCCTGTACACAAACAGCGCTTCTTTTTTACACCACGCACCTGGAAACACAAGAGTCAGTCAGCCGCACAGTCAAGTCACATTTCTATAGCATATATATATATATATATATATATATATATATATACACACACACACACACACACACACACACACACACGGAACAATCGATGACCAAGTAATAAATAAAAACAATAAAATAAGACAATGATAACAGGAACAAAGGAAACACTATCATGAATCTGGTACATTTGCGCTGAGGAAACACTGAAGACTGGAAAGCAAAGATAACGATGGAGTGATAAAGATAAAAGAGGACATGTATTAAAGTGAGTAAAACCAGAAATAAAAGGTAGGGTATTAAAAATCTAATAAAAATTAAGATTAAATGGTAAAGACAGAATAATAAAATGTTGAAAGAGAGGAGATGTCTGTTGGTTTGTTTGTTTGTTTGTTTGTTTGTCAGCAGGTTATGCAAGAAGTAGGCCTACTGAACCGATTTGCACCAGACTTGCAGCAGGGATGGGACATGGCTCAGTGAAGAACCCATCACATTATAGTGTACATCTGGCTAAAGGGGCAGATACAGGATTCATTTTTTATACAACTTTCCTCATATTGTGAGCTGCTCCGCCAGTGTTTGGCCTTGGCGGGAGTCAAAGTGAACTTTATTGTCATTCAGACCGTACAACAGAAGTGCACAGCAGAACGAAATTGCGTTTCTCCTAGCTTTATGTGCAGTCATATTCAAAAAATCTATGCATATAAATATACAAACACAAACATAGATAGACATAATGGAGATTGTACAATTGTAATAAGGTGCTCAAGTGGTGGACATTGAATTAATGCACAAGGTAACAGCAGTTAAAATACAGTAGCAGCAGATAAACAGTATAAAGTGGTATAAGTATAAAAAAGGCATTCAGTCAGTCTTATTCAGGTATGCATTCTACTGAGTACTATTCTAATTTTGTTTTTATAGGCCTGAAGAGGTAAAGCTATCCGTTATTCAAATGACAGTAAAGGAGATGTAGGTTAAAACCAGGAGCACATACCTGCCCTGAAGCTTTTGGCTACAATCATCCGCCTAAAGCAGTTGGACGTTTTCATAAATACAGATTGTTTGTTTTATAGAAATAATAGAAAATGTAGAAATCCTTCAAGTGAGACTTTGACTGAGGCCAAATATCAGGAGCAGGAATTGAAACCAAACCAAATCCAGTGGTGGAAAGTAAGAAGCAACAACATGAACTCAAATACTGTTGTGAAGAACAGTTTGTACTTTATTATCTCCATTTCCTGCTGATTTCACCATTTATTTGACTGCTACTTAAAATCATGTTTTTAAATTGAAAAAAAACAACATATGATCAGCTTATGAAAAACTTTGTATTGCTCGAGATTAAACCAGTGGTTTCAACACTTTCGGCTTGTGACCCTGCAAAGATTAGACAAACTTCCAAAACATCAACACCGATTAATGTAGCAGCGCTTTCTCCTATTCATCATCTAATGATCTAACTGGTGACCCTCGGCCTCTGGAGCTGACCCATCCCTTATGTTGGAAAACCGCTGGACAAAACTTCCTAACTGTATATAAAGTAGTTCAAACTATAGCAGCAGTAACCAGTACTTTTGATACTCAACATCCAATAAACCCTACCTGTCAGAAGCAGACTGGTGAGCAGCAGGGTCAGGTCTTTTGTGCCAGTCATGTTTGTGTTGTCGCCTCTACAGCGGCTCAGTTTGTCTCTCGCTCTCTCTCTGCCACTGCTCCTTCTAGACGACTCACTTCCTGTCCTACACCCAACAGCACACACACATCAGCCTTCATCTGCACTGGCACGAGGGAAACAGATATCACAAATCATTGATTAAAAATTCTGCATTTCATATTGAGAAGTAGCGTGTCCTGCTAGAATACAGCATTCAGTGTGTGTGTGGCTTATCAGAGGATGCACACGTGCCGACTGATTCGAAATCTGTTCATGTAAATATCACATTTATTGAATCATCAATACATCACTGTCGCTTTTCTGAGCGCGCAGACTCGTTACTGTCTTTGGAAACATTAAGCCCACTTACTACGTACTTTAACCACATCTCATGATGATGTCAGATGAAGATCATGAGATGGTTGAAAGCCCTAGAAAAAGTTATCACTCAGCACAGCTGATTGGTAATTTGATTGGTAAACTTCATGTTATGACACCTTTACACATCAGAAAATAGATTCTTTAGAAACATTGCATCTTTAATTTACACGTTTATTATTATTTTCCCCCTTAAAAAATGTAATATTTCTTCAGCAGCAGTCTGCCTCATTCTTTCCCTTTCATTTTCCAGGACAAATGTTGCTCTATATTGATATGACAGGCATTTTTTTTTGGCATTTTTCTGGAAGCAAAAAGTGTCAGTCTGCATAAAAGTTGAAAACATGTTTATTTGTCTCTGATCAGTGCTGCTTTTCTTCTAATGTGATCCAAGGTGTGAAATGCAAGTACGCAACTTCGCTCTCAGAGGAAGTGTGATTGTGACACACTGGGGGGAAAATACTGTCCACTTATGACATTTCTATGAACAAAGGAAGGAAACTTAAACATTAGCCTGATTTTTTTCGGTGGAGATCAAAAATTATCTGTCAAATCTTCCTAATTTCCAAACAAGAGCATTTTTTTTCTAAAAGAATAAACATAGAACTCGTTATTATTAATTACACCCTCAGGGTGAAGCATCAAAGTCTCCAAAAAATGATTGCATACATAACGAATATTAGCCTGAATAAAGTCTGCAGTGAAATTGTGTTTGTACCTAATCATTCATTAATGTTCATGAATTGAATGGTAATTTTATTTAAAAGGCTCTAATGTTTCTTGCACATCAAGTTGATCAATCACAGCGTGCAAAGTTGGAAGTCAGTCTGGTTTTCAGTGAACACTTTCGGTGTCGTATTTAAATACTCTCATTAAATCAAGGGCTGAAATTCAGAAGAAATTTAAATCTAGATTATGTCAGCATATTTCTACATGTATGATCACACACTGAGACTCTGCTGTCATCCAAACACTCAAAGAGCACGAAGGAGGCTCGCTGCCTTGCTCGAGGACACCCTGGCAAAACGCTTCATGGCAGTTGATGGATGTGACTGACCTGAAGGGGAACCACTGTTTATTGTTGTTGATTTTGACACTCTGATCACACAGGAAGTGGTCTGGAGTGAAGGTAGGGCAGCTGTCAGATAACCTCCCCTCCTCCATGGTGAACACTGAGCTGCTTTCTGCTGACACACTTGTTCAGCGTTGTGGTTCTTTGGCCTTTATGTTTCTCATAATCGGGGGCGTGGATTTCCCAACATTGTGTGTATGATGCAGTATTTTGCTCGGTGACTGAATTCCCCTTGGTATAAAACATATGGTACCACTTTACACTAAGACTAACCTTATAAAGGATTCATGAATGGTTCATAATTACTTTATTTATTAGCTTGTTAACACTTTATAAATCATTTATATGCTGTTATAACACATTCGATAATTTCATCACAGGTGCGATCAGACTGTTGTGCACAGTGGAGGTTAACATGGAGATGCTTTTTGCTGGCCGGTCTCTTCTTTAGGACACAGGTGGTAACCTTCCTTTACTCTGTGACTCTCCCTCCATCCGCTTCATGTTTCTTCATCTCATTTTTACAAACATTTGTAACTGGTAAAAGGGTGTCATGTTGTGAAGTTTGAAACACATCACCATTTATTGATGAGTTAGCCTAATATTATTTATAACTGGTAAAAGAGAGTCTTATTGTAAAGTGTAAAACCCATCATTTGCTAATGAGTTACAATAACGCTCCTTTTACAAGTTATAAATAATAGTAAGTCATTAGTAAGTTTAATGACTAGTAAGCATTAACTTGATCTTGCCAAATAGTGAGCCTGTTAAATGTATGAAAACTGTGTTATAACTCGTTTATAATTGTTGTTAACTTGTTTATAAATGTATGATTTATAAAGCGTTAACTGAATAATCTCATTGTAATCCATTTATAAATCCTTTATAAGGGTAGTCTGGTTATAAACTATAGAACTGTGAATTATTTCATATGAAACGTAATTGCAAGTTGAAGCTTGAATATGTGAATAACTGTATGATGACGGTTTAAAGATGGATGATATTACCTGAAGTACTCAGTGCTGTTGATTTGTGTAAACAAGGTTGGATGTCATGAGAAACTGTTTTTAAAATCACAGGTTCATTGACTTGGTGACAAATATTATACAAAAAAAGAACTAATGTACTTCCTGGCAACAAAAACTGTTGTTGGACAGAGAGAGGGGGAACAATGTAAGAGGTAAATCTAATTTTAAAAAACACTGTACATACGTAAAAAATATGTGTGTGTCAGATTTTGGGATGAATCTGTGGAACGAATGAGATGAAGAACTGGAGGGAAGGCATGAATATAAATCAGTTCAAAAACAGGTACAAACTATCGTTTTTAGGAGGAACAAGGATGAGGAGGGGGCGTTGCTTTTTCTCATGACTGTGACACTTGTGGACGCTGCTATTACTGTATCTGCTGTTTTTGATCACCAGATAAATCATTTCAGATTATATTAAATCAGGTTTATGAACTGATCATTAGAGAGGGGCAGGAAATTATTCGTATCAACATCTTCCAGCTCCGTTTCAAACATGTGGAATTTGTTACTTGTGTTAAAGTCTATTGGTTATTGCATTTATTCTGATTAAACAACCGGCTTCTAAACCTTGTGAGTGAAAAAATGATATAACTGTGTAGTTTATTATTTATTTAAGTTTAGCAACGGTAAAACATGATTTCACTGACATTACAGTCTATGAAACAACACTTATATCTATAAGCACCTAAAATTAATTGTAAGACACGTGTGTTTGTTTTAAGAAATTCATTATATACAGATGCTGTACTGCCCCCTTGTGTCTAAAATGGTTAGTGTTCAAAATCAAGACCCCCTTTTTCCATAGGTGGATAAATACGCAGCATTACTTCAAAATATTTTGGAAAAACTGTAGCAGCCTGATCTTGATGCGGCCCGTTATTTTCAGAAACAGTTTGCAAATCTTCCGCTTGTGCTCTGAATAAAAACAGAAGAGCAGCCTTCTCATCACCACCAGGTGAACACCAGTTTGTAGAAGAAGTTGTAGCTCCTGGACAGGAAGCTCTTCTCAATGACGTGAGGCTGGATGTTCACCTTGTAGCCCTTACTCTCGATGTCCGTCTTTACGCAGTCCAGCAGGTCTTGAACAGAGGGGACGGCCTTCCAGGGCCCGAACGTCACCACCGACTCCTTATCTGCCTCCAAGCTGTTGACGGCGTTGTCATAGAAACCCAAATCCTCCTCTGTCCGCAGTACGCAGATCATGATGGTGGAGTGGCGGGCGGCGATGGCCTCGGCTCTGGCGATACGAATCAGGACCTAGAGGAATAGTGCGATTACTGCGGTCATTTACAGATAGACGCAGGAAACATCACCCCCCCCCCCCCCCCCCCCGTCTTTGTATGTTACTGTATTTTAATTTAGCTGCTATGACAATTTAATCTCCCTCTGGGGATTAAGAAAGTCATCCATCCTATCTATCTATCTATCTATCTATCTATCTATCTATCTATAGACAGAGTGCAGAGTTGAATCAACAGCTGAGTCGAGAGACAGCTGGAGTCTGATTTCACGTGAACTGGTTCAGGAACTTTTTGCATATCAAAGTTTTCTTTCAGTTGCTCAATCACTGTTATTTACCAATGAAAAACACAAAAGTTTTGCAATAAACACATCGCAAAAGACTGAGAGGCTCCACCATGGTAACAGTTTGTCTTTGATGCTAATGTTTTTTCTGTCAGTTTGGTATTTTGCAGCTCGCCCAGTTCGTCCTCGAGTCCAGGTGAAAGTTTGCACTAAATTTGAAGAAATCCCCTAAAAGGTGTTACGGAGATATAGGAGGTATCACGTTCACGAGGCCAAAACCGCATTTTGTTAGGTCACCATGACTTTGACCTTTGACCACCAAATTCTACTCAGTTCATCCTTGAGTTCAAGTGAAGAAGTTCCATCAAGACGTTACTGAGACATCGAAAACAATACATGTTTCTGGCTCTGGCTGCCGCCGGCACGGAGGCATAATGAAAAGATTTCTTTTTCTAATTCGTCACATTTCTCTCAGTCTTTTGTGACGTGTTTATCGCGCATGTTGAGGTCGCGATCGCGATGAAAATGTGATTTATGGTGAGTACTAGTCACTACATCGGTGGGTGTGGCTGACCTCGATGTTTTCTTTGTAGTGGGGGACTCTGGAGAGGAACTGCTGTCTTCCCACCAGCTCCCCGAACAGCTGAGGAGTTTCCTCCAAACGTTTGATGAGTGGTTTGATGTTGAAGTGCACTGCCTCCCTGTAAACCTGCAGAAACACACACACACATTGCTTCAAACGGTACATTGTGATAACACTGTTATTAAAGAAAGAGATTTCGGGACTCAAACCTGCTGGATGTTCTCTGCGGGCAGCTGGTCTGACCTCAGGAACTGGAGGACAGCTCCAAAGTGTGAACCGTCGCGGTCGATGAAGTAGCGTCCCTGTGCGTCAGTGCGCAGTTTGGGCTGTCCGCCGAACAGCTCAGCCAGCTGGGAGTCGGGGTGTTTCCTCAGGGTGCTCAGAGCGGTGCTGAACAGGTGTCCGCCAACATTTAACTGCACAACAGGAGAGTGCTGAGAGAAAAGAAGATTCATTCCGTTTAGGAAAGTGTTTTCTCCCTGTCGCTTCCTGCCTGGACGGAGCTTGAGCTCTGCTGCTCTGGAGACTGTTCAAATGTTGTTCCATACTTTTAACAACAAATAGATTTAACATTCCTGCAGAAGAAATGACCAGACCTGACCATACAAATTTCACTTGTAGTTGCACATGAAATAAATCTAACAGATAAATTCGTCATTTCGTCACGAATTGTGACGAAATGTGACTGACAGAAAGGAGAAATTAGTGGAAATATCAAAAGGCTACAGTTTCAAACATGCTTATATGTCTGTTTTATATCGTTCTGAAATGAAGAGTTTGAATTTAGTTCAGATGCTTAGAGTGAGTGAGAAAACTACACACACACACACACACACACACACACACACACACACACACACACACACATTGCACTGACTAGCTGCAAGAAGGGTGGCAGCATGAGTCACCCACACATATAATTTGCTTAGGTTGATAAGACGACATACCTCTGCTTGTCAGAAAATCACAGAAGTGTGTCACTCCTGGAACACCCAGTTAGAGGCAGGTTCACACCATTAAATCATTCATGAGTCAGAAGCTTATTTATCACAGTATTCGACACCTAGCAAAGCCCATGAAATTGCAGCTGTAGCTGTATCAAGCTTTGTCAGCCACAGGAGAAAGACCGTGTGGGCTCTTCTCTCAGAGCTCACATATGCCCTGTTGGAATTCTCTTGTGCTCCAGACGACTACAGGAGGTCATGGTCAAGATCGAGAGGTTTATTATCCTGTGAGTGAACTAGCACATGCACAGAAGACAAGAGGAAAGTTATTTGTGTGGCACAACATCCTCTCAATCCCTCCAACAAAGGCCCTTAGACGAGCATGTTAAGAGAGCAGTGTACCAGGGAAGACGTGTGGGGTATTATGAACCATTCTGGACATGTAAACCAGATGCAGGCCAGTCCAGCTATGAACCTGTCTCCAGCAAATGTAAGAATGGTTGTATTAGGCAGTGCATGTGCAAAGAAGCTTCGTTGGACTGCACAGCCCTCAGTGTGGAGTGCTGAATAGACTTTCCCACCATAGACCTTGTTTGGGAAGTTGTCAAAGTTCCTCAATCAAATTCTGCATCATTGAAACTGGAGCTGCACGACGTGGAAAAAAGAAAAATCATATTGCCATTATTTTGGCAGATATTGCATTTGTGATTTCAGTTGAAATGGTTGTTTTATTGCATTTCATTTTCACTGAAAGAAAATTAAAAATGATGATGATGTGATATTTGTTAGTCTTGTAGCGAATAAACATGTTCCTTTCACATCTGGAGAATATGATTGTAGGCCGGGGCGTCTCTGTAGCACCACAACGCTTAATGGTGCTAACAATGCACAACAATGTGACACATTTTACCTTTATCAAAGAAATTTAAGCTCCTGTGATTTGGATACTGCACTTGGCCATATTGTGATTTCAATTATATTTCGATTAATTGTGTAGCCCTAATAAAAGAATGTGTGATCTGACACTGAGATCATCCAGATCAGAGTAGTTTTCACAACTTTATTGTAATTACAATTTTCATACTAGTCATGGCCATCTTGAATTTTCAATATCATCTAACGCTGAAGGGAAAAACTATTTTAAAACAGCTGTCACTGGCAGCCATTTTAAAAAATGGCTGGGCAATATATTGATTATATTATAATAAATATATCAGCCATTCTGATTAAATTTAGAATGGCTCAATGGAATGCCTTTGGCTAGAAGTGTACCAGATTTAATTTAATTACAAAATACACAATTTTTTGCTAAACTGCACCACTACAGCTGTGATTTTTTACATAAAGAAAAATACAATAAGTTTGTGAAATACAATAAAGACTAAACTAAACCCTCCTGGTCAAATATGACTCCAATACAAGTGACAGCTGTTCAGTCAAATGTTTACTTGAGTTAAAGTACTGGAGTACTTGATTTTTACATACATTCTTCACCTGTAGAAAAAAAAGCTTGAATATGCTACAAAGCCTATAGAAATGGCCATGAGTCGTTTGACCAACCACAGCATGAAAATGGCATCTACTACAAGCTGCCTGTTTAAAAGTTTATCTGGAAATCAACAAACGTTACATCAACAGCATGTTTTCACAAGTTGGACGACTATTTTTTGTAGAAAGTGGTGGAGTTTGGTAAACACAGCAAACATGTCAAACTAAAGGAATCTCTATTTGTAAAACTTCTAACATGGACTTCAGATCAGACCATGGTCTCTGGTGAAGAATCTTCTGCCTCTTTGGGGTCTATCACATTTTCAAAATAAAATAAAATTCATTCACTGACTAAAAGCTGCTTCAAAGTAAGAGTCATATTTGTCTTGAAGTGCAGTAAGTAAGGGTGCAGGAGTAAAGGTCAGAAGTTTCCAGAAGAAATAATACTCAAGTACAGATACTCAAATAAATATACTTGAGTACAGTACTCAAGTAGACATACTTCATTTATGTCCACCCCAGTGTCTAGTTCAAGGGACAACTCCTTACTTCTGTCTCATCAGATTCACTCGGGTTGGATTTCTAACTCCTAAAACAAACTAAGATCTTTAAGTTGCCAAAATAGGAAAGACTGTGGAAATATCTGCAGTGTATAACTGGTTATACAGGAACATGTTAAAGATTCTTGTCCTCGGTGCTGGTTAGCCACCTGTCCACCTGTTCAGTCACTGTACAGGTACAAGGTTAGTTATTAGCTCTCACTGCTCCATGTGAAAAATACGACGTTAAAACGATGTTTGTCTTACCGGGACTGCGGGTGCAGACTGTTTGTCGGCTGATTTGTAGTCCGGCAGACTCATCTTGACTTCAGCTTGGCCAGGTGGGAGCTCGGCGCTTTTTACACTGCTCAACAGGCAGAGGCCAGGGGGCGTGGCCTAACCCGGACCTGATGCTTTAGTGCTGAGAAGATGAGTCACTCAGTTGTAAAAAAAAAAAAATCTTTGACCACTTTCAGAATCACATGCTGGTTTACATGAACAATTGTACCAGACAACGTGAAGGCTACACAAACCCACCTGAAACACACCTGTAGATGAAACCATGGGTGCTGTGAGTAAATAAAGAATGATCAGTGTCATTCTTTATTTACTCACAGCACCCATGGTTTCATGTTGCACCCTGTGCGTTTGATTTTATCTTGATGTTTTGATCACTTCTTTTAATTGTAAAAGCTTGTAAATCAGGAGGGTTTCAAGATTTCTTCAATATCAAATTCATTCACTGATAGTTGTGAATACATCCACTGGTAAAGAACAAAAATGACATGAACTTAATTTTCCAAAATGTGAACAAATACAAACCAGCTGGTGCAGCCCATTGTGCAACTCCATCCATGGCTACATTCCCGTTCACACAAATGAAGACTTTTATTTTTGGAGAACCACTGATATTTAAGCTCACATTCATTACAATTGAGATGAGCCCAAGTCTAAATTTTGACTTTGCAACTTTGTGAATATTTTTATGATGAGGTACCTTCTTTATTGTCTTTTACTCACAAAGAACTTTCATACATGTGTAATTTATATAAGTTTCTAACTGTGGTTTTAAAAGATGCTAGAGTTTGATCAACATAAATAATATGTATGACTTACACAGGAAAGTCATACAATAATGATGCAGAGATGAAACAAATGCTCAAATTGATGATGCCTTGCATATTGAAAGTCTTTATAGATCAATGCATCTTTTTATCAACAAGTCTTTTGATGAATGAATACCATGATTGAGAAACAGTTCTTACCCCAAAAAAAGTCCACAAAAAAAGCTGATGAACTCTACAGTAGGAAGAATATTCTCCCTCATTGGGCTCAACAGTAAAAAGCTACATGAAGCCAAGAGACAAAGTACAGTAAAACATCTCATTGGCTGAGTTTTTATGTAGCATCTTTATACGGTATTTCTATTCTATTTTTTTGGTAAAAACTGCAGTGACCAGTGTTGTTCAGGTATGAGACAACTTTGATTGTCCTGTAGAAAACCACCTTTGAGCTTTGAGGGGACTGTAACATTAGTGCTCTGTCACAGTACTGAAAAATTTGCTTCACATTTAGTGGACTATCAGACTAGTTTGTTAACTTTTCCTGGGTTTTCAAGACTCGACACAATGTGTGACAATTGACCACAACATGTTGAAGTGTATTTTCCAGATTTTATTGTTTTTGTACACAAAAAACACAGGGTCTTGCTTCCATGTGGTGGAACAGTTGAAAACCTGTAAAAAAAAAACAAAATCAGAATTAAAAACAAGCTTCAAACACTTGGATAAAACCTTTGTTTTCTTTCTTTCCTTTGTTTTAGCCAAAGTTGAGGTGTGACTGATTAACATGTCGTGATATCAGGTTCATTTTCTGCTTAATTTCTGGCTAGAACTGATTTGACGGCCAAGGTGTTGTTCCTCAGCAATTATACTAGATTTGAAGAACAAAACTCATGTAAATCCTGTGAAAACAGGTTTTAATTTTAAGGGTAAATTTATCTTGATCTACAGCACTTTACTTATTGCTAGCATAAACACTTTGTTGTGATTAGAGCATTTGCATGTTATTGACAGATCTTCACACACTGACTCTCTTCATTCACTTTTCCTGAGAGTTTCTTTAAGCAGCTAAAACAATGTGTTTGTACTGTTCAACCCTTCTCAGACAAATGCCTCGATGTCTTCAACCAAAAGAACTCCCTGCTCTGAGGAACTGGACCAGAACCACAGAACATGGATCTGAGCCAGTAACCACCAGAACCAGACTGAGTTCTGTTCCGACTCGTCATCGTCTCATCACCGAAGGGACTAAAACTATTTAAGACCTGCTTTTGCACTAATACAGTACGGGTATCCATGAATTATGTGAACAGATACACAATTTGGTTTTAACCGAACCAGCCCTGCCTACGTCACTATCCTGGCCTACAGTATTTAGTAAATTGATATCCAGTTCACTACCATCGTCAAAAACAGTTCAGCTTCAGCCAATGAACTGTTCAGAAGCAGCTCTGGTGCTTCAATTTGTTTTAGGAGCATTTTAAGATCACAAACATCATCTCATATTAAGCCAATATGTTACCATGACAACAAATAATGTTGTTATCCTAACTGAACAATTATTAGGATTCGATTTCAGTACCAAAACACTGCTTCAGTGTTAACAACAAATTAAATGACAAAGTCCCTGGGTAACTGCCTCTTCACATAAAGCCAGCCTGCTGGTGATGGGACCCTGCTGCCTCTTACCCTTTTATGCTGTGGGGACAGGTGCTCCCTGGGGCATGACGGGCACCTCTGGCTTGGCCCCCTTCTGCTCAGACATGGGTGTGGTGGGCAGGGTCTCCTCCTTGGGCTCCACAATGCTGACGTGGTCGGGCAGGGGCTTCTTGGGTCCAATCTTACCGCTGGGGTCCCAGGGCAGCATGATCTTCACCTTGATGCCCAGC
The DNA here is from genome assembly GCF_002814215.2 of Seriola lalandi dorsalis. Classification (NCBI taxonomy): domain Eukaryota; kingdom Metazoa; phylum Chordata; class Actinopteri; order Carangiformes; family Carangidae; genus Seriola; species Seriola lalandi. The sequence continues at coordinate 1,210,040 of NW_019525547.1, read as the reverse complement.
ACACCTGAGGATGACCAACAAGCACGTCCAATGACATGTATTAACACCAAGAAAAGCAAGGCTTTGAAATACAGCCACAATAAAACATCATCCCCGTAACTCCAAATGTCCAACACCAAAGTAAACAGGTGTTATTTCTTGCTGCTGCTGTGTCCCTGGTCCAGGTATACTCACCCTGCCTTAGCAGGACGTGACGGACAGCTGTGTCGACGTAATAGTTGACGGGGTCTCCGCTGTGGATCATCAGGCCGTCCACAAACTTCATGGACTTAGCCCTCTGACCCCTCAGCTTGCCAGACACAACAACCTCGCAGCCCTTGGCACCGCTCTCCATGATGAACCTCAGAACACCGTAGCATGCCCTGAAAGAGTGGAGGGGTAAGAACAGGGTCAACATACAGCATTTCACTAAGAACTAAAGTGAACGTTTACCGGTTCTATCAGAGAAAAATGGACAAGTGTGTGTTGAGAAGATTTATTGCACTGATGGAAGATCAAAGTTCAAGCTGGGTTTAAACTTAATATATGGAATTAACAGCAGTGTTGCGGTGGATTCCAAGTATGTATACATGCATAATTATGTCATTACAAAACATAAACTGAATACTATGAAAGCAAGTTCTAATTTTTTAAAATTTAGGTTTATTAAATTTAGCTTAATGAAGTGCTTTACTTATTGCAAGCAGAACCACCTTGCAGCTAAAACTATGCGTTTGTACTGTTCAACCCTTCTCAGACAAATGCCTCGATGTCTTCAACCAAAAGAACTCCCTGCTCTGAGGAACTGGACCAGAACCACAGAACGTGAACCCGAACCAGTCAACCACCAGAACCAGACTGAGTTCTGTTCCGACTCGTCATCGTCTCATCACTGAAGGGACTAAAATTCACCACACTGGACAAACATCAACCCCAGAGTAAAAACTAGGCTCCTTGAGACAGAGGCCAGCGTCTGTGAATTTCTGATCATCTGACCAGATCATTAAATCACAAGTCATACTTGCTTTTGATATACATACATACTCTCATCAGAAAGCTGTAGATGAAAACACAGCCAGGGAAGTGGACCAATCAGTCCTTGCTGTCTCCATATCTGCCCTAAGCCCAGTCATGGATTTGCATTTTTAGCGAAAGTCAGCTACGGTGTAGCTACTACTACTCTGTGTGTGTGTGTGTGTGTGTGTGTGTGTGTGTGTGTGTGTGTGTTTTAAAACTATAAACCTATGCCTTGTTCTTTTATAACACTGCTTACCTACGAACAGCCAGGCCTCCCAGCAGCTTGTAGCGCAGAGACTCTGCCTGAGCGATGGCACACAGACCACGAGTGGCAACTTTCTCAGCATACAGCTAAGAGAGGGGAGACAGTTCAGTCAAACATGATGAATGCTGCCAATGCCGAACTATGAAATGAATCCTAAACTCATTAGTAAGTTAGGGAGCCACTATTGCTGAAACATTTACTTTTTCCTTGAGTTCACATACATCCTACTCTGCGAAAGAATATGCAGTTGACAGGAACTATCACTACTACTGTCAGGAATGTTGACTCTGTTTTAGGAAATGCAGTGCAGTACACTCCTGATGCCTTGACCCTTCTCAGACAAATGCCTCTGTGTCTTCACTTGGAAAGACTCCCTGATCTGAGGAACTGGAGCAGAACCACAGAACGTGGACCTGAACCAGTAACCAGCAGACACAGACTGAGTCCTGTTCTGTCTCGTCATCGTATCATCACTGAAGGGAGGACAATCAAGATTCAGGAGCCTTTGCACCTGCATTCATCTTAACATAAGTTGTTTTCAATATTTCAGTACAGTAATAGACTGTTAATTGTAGTCAAGTGTTAGGCATGGTGTTACCTCTATTAACATTGGTCAAATGTTGAATGGCTAAGCTAAAAAAAAACAACAAAAAAAATGAAAATTTAAGTAGTATAGTAAGTAGTTAATATACTATTAAATCCTGCTGTTACAATACTGTAATTATTTTCTCTTCGTGATAAATTCATCCTGGCTCTTACCTCCACGCTGCCCTCAGGGAAACCAAACCTCTTCTGAACCACAGCGGTCAGCTCTCTGATCCGACGACCCTTCTCTCCCAGAACATTCTGGGTCCTAAAGACAATTTAAGACATTTAGGGTTATACTATATTCTAGCTGTCAACAGCATCCCATGCATAGTTCTGTCATACTCATGGTTCAGTTTTGTCCTAATGTCACATTCACATCAGGGGAGGTTGAGGGAGGCCTAAATACTGTGCAGAGTTAATAGAGCCACATTCATTAAATTTGGGTTACTTCAAATTTAATTACAGCCTTTGACTGAAGTAAGGTTTTCCTATTTGTTTTGTTTTCAGGAACTCTTATTAGTTACTGCAAAGTTGGAGCTATTAGAGCTTTCAAATGGAAATCAGCTTCCCAATCATAACTGCAACTAGGATGTTGATGTGAAAGCTACCTACAGGCCAGACCCTCATATATACAATCATCCTAAAATATTAACATCTTTACAGATGTGCTCTTGTCATCTGCTAAAGTAAATGCCTGACAAAAATGCAACACAAGTTAGAACTTATGTTACTGAATTTTCCATGATTAGAACATGAAATCATTAGTACATGCAGCTTGCATCATCTCTGCTAGTGCAAACAACTTGTATATAAAAACTTTAATAAAGTGTGGACACTGACCTTGTAGCCAGGATGATGATCTCAGTCCTGGTTGGAGTCACACGCACCTCCACACCGGAGTAGCCATCCTCGGCAAGCTCGCGAGTCAGGAACTCGTTCAGCTCGGCCTTGAAGATACCGTCTGAGACGAACTGAGGATAGAGAACAGGGTCAGATTCAGAATGAAACAACTGACTGGCACCTAGAAGAAGACCATGGGACTCCAGGGAAATTGTGAATGAGTTGTAGAAAGCTGTAATGTTAAAGCTTGGAGCACAGCCCAGGTTCTTAAACTGTAGTAGACTGTAATGATAAACTCTAGAGATGCTTCACAGACACTAAATACAAGTCAAAATGACAGGAGTAAAGTATTTTTCTTCGATATTCTGTAAAGGCACATACAAATACACATTAAAATAAGTGTTAGTGCACTCAAACTTTTTTATTAACCTACACATGCAACACCACTGATCGAAGTACCCAGTTCCAAGGATGTTTAGTAAATTTAGTTTACCAAAAACACAGGAACTGCATGTAAGGTCTAATTAAAGTGCTTTGAACGCCAATAAACCCAAAATCGACTCCGCTGTCAGCTTATAACCATTTAAAATACACTACATTGTCCTTTGCAGCTTTTACATGTTTTATTCAAACACCACTGATGATTGTTTATTAAATGAACGCCCTAATATCTGCCGGTTTATTTGGGTTACGTAGAGTTTTCTCAGTCTCCGTTCATTTAGACTGTGAAGCTAGCTCGCCAGCTAACCCACATTAGGAAAGGTGAAGCCACTTAAAGAGACAAGCAGTGATATTTTCAAAGTTTAAAGTCTGGTAATTCTGCCTTATACACAACTCGCCTAAGAGTCTTAACCGGGCCTCATGCCTGTGGGTCCCGGGGTTACAACTCATGCCCTGGCCGCTGTGGACAGAGCCATGTTAGCGAGCCAAATGAGGAGGTCTTCGCGCCGGCAGCATCTGGATTAATCCTCTCCGGAGGAGAGGTGCACAAGCTCGACTAACTCCGGAGCCAACACGAAACGCTTGTATTCTAACCGACATGACCCCATTTCTAGAGAAAGTCACTGTCTCTGTGAGTAAAACGCAGATAAAACAGTGCTAACCTTCCTCTTCTTGGAGATTTGCACCGCCATCTTCCAAAAGGCCGTAGACAGGAAAGGACCGTCAATGGACGCGGAAATGGTTTTATACCAAAATGTCTAACTTCCGCTGACGTACATTTAATATGACACTGGGACTTGTAGTTTTAAAAAATAAAAATTGATATCTCCATCTGACTCCAAGCAGGAAAGTGTGTTTTTTATTTTTATGTACAGTGTATGGTTTTTCAACAACTGTATCTCACAGGAAGATCAGTGGAAAAGTAGCTATGAATATTTACTATACTACAAATTACAGGTACTTTTACAATTTAATATTTCAATTTCTGTTACTTTAAACTTCAGTGTTTTATTTTGAAAGATTTTTCTTTTTTTTTTTTTACCGGATGTCTTGGTGTAGTTGACCCTATTATGAGCATAAATGTACAGTGCCCTCTCATGGTAACATGGTGCGACTGCAACAATGCAATAAATCCGTGTTTGGCAATTGACGTCAGAATTTTTCTTTAAATGTTTTTTATCATGTATAATTCATTACAAGTGTGGAGCCAATAATTCCATGTAAAATCACCTGTGTTTTCTCTATTGGTCACAGAAAAAAAACATTATCATAAATGATAAATTAATATATGTAATAAAACTTCCTCTTAAGACTTTCAAATATTCCTGAAATAATTATGTAATTGCTCTTTGGTGATCACAGGATTCAATGGAAAAAATACAGATATTTATTCTACTTCTTCTTATCATTTTTATTTTTATTTTTAGCAATGTTCCTAATGTTATTATCTGAATGTTAGTATCCAAGCCATGCTCCATGTACATCAAGGAGGCACAAAACCAAATGTTGACAATGTCAACCATACATACTGATATTTTAATTATTTAGGAATAAGACAACTTGGTGGAAAATATTAGATATATTGATTTTAGAGATATATTTATATATGGCTCTGGTACTTGAATTAACAAATCCTCCTGCACTACAGGCCACACTAGATATCTGTGGGGTGTACCCAGCTAACATGTCTCCACCCATAATAAAATGTGTCAGTGCAGGAATTCATAAGTTTTATTGATCCATTGTATTTTATTTTTACCTGGTATTATCAGTGTAAAAGTGGTGTATTTTCCATTCTCAGTAATCAGTCTGCACGTCTACCTATCTACATATCTGTTACCCAGTCACACAGTGGCAACAGACCCTGATACACTTCTGCATTATTTAACAAAGAGTCATACACACATAGTAACGATGTCTTACCTTCTTACCTTCAGATGTTTCTTCTTCACAAGTTTTTTGACAAAACTATTCACCTCTACTTATTAACATCCAGAGCTCTGACCAGAGCACATACATTTTTTAATTCTTCAATCTGATCTGAAAGATCCTGTGATACTGAACATTTTCCAACTTAGATTTCCTGCAATTTCTGACAAAAACACATCTCTTCATCATGTGGATCTCAGCTCAGTCATTTTGGTTTAATCCCCATCATGTGTGCAGAATCAAACAGTGACTATTCTGAATCCCTGCACCATGTAATATAGATCTTTAACAAATGCCACCCTGTATATGTTTAACCATTCGCATACATAGTAATGCAAAGAGAGGAGTAAAGAAGTCTTATTTAGAAAGGTGTCACCACAAGTGCTGCCTGGTCTTGTTTCTGTCTTGATACTAGGGGAAATTGCTGTTGACTGTATTTTTTTGGTGAATCGTAAGTGTTTACTGCGCTCTAGTGAACGCAAAGAAGAACTACATGAGGGTGATGTCTCTTGTATTCATGACAAGGGTCCTGTTTAAAGTGCAAATCAGAATTCTTTTATTAAACACAGACTGTGTAAAATACAACTGTCTACAGCTCCAAAACCAGTATTTATCATACAAGGATTTGCTTCAGACAATGATGCGCCACAATAACTTACAAAGCAAAATTCAATTAAAATATTAAAAAAAAAAAATCTGCAATAGTTTAATTTCCTTCTTTGTAAACATATTACCCTGACATATACATTGTACATCAGATTTAATTCATATACTTTATAAGTTTGTGTAATTTGAAAGTTAATTTGACTCTGAAACTGAGGTGGTATATTTGCAAGAGATAGAAAACACATTTGAAGACTTTCTCCTTGAATCATTCTAATTAGAATGAATCACTATTCAATCATTCACCCAAGAAAAGTATTGAACAGTATTAAAAAAAGCAAATTTCCTGTAATCTTCCTGTAAGATGCCCCTCTAAAGATGAAGTGAATTGAACTTTCTCAGCCAACGTGTTACCATGAAAATAAAGTGGGAATCAACAAAGCAACGTGTTGTCAGCCTCAATGTGTGAATCCTCACTCACTCACTTTCACTTTGATCCACGTACATCCATTAAACGATTCAAATATAAAGCTCTGTGGAATCAATCCTCTCCATTAGTTGAATAGACAAGGCACACGCACGCACACACTCACACACAAACTGAGGCTACTGTATGCTGCCCTCTGGTAGAAGTCCACTCTCTCTGAGCACAGTATTGACAGCTGGTGTGAGGTGGGTGCTGTAGTTCAGCAGTCTGCCATCATAGATGAGCTGGTCTGGCTTCAGATCGGGTTGTTTCGCAGCTCTGCACAGACAGAAAGCAGAGACATAACAATTACAGTGTGTCTCCAGACGGGTGCCTGATTTATAGATACGTTTCATAAAATGCATCAAATCTGATCTCACCTCTTCATTCTATAAGGAAAATGCAAATTTGGGTGTTTTTCTTGTGACTACCTGAACCAACAATGTGCAGGAACTGTCTCATAATCTCCACAAAAAAACAGTACAGTCACACACATGATCTGATTAGGAAGTACACAACCTAAAGTCTACCTTGTGTGGTACATTCGTGCTATATTCCTGTCGACCCACTCGCAGCCGTGCTTTGATTCTATTAGCCCGTGGACGGTCGGTGTGAACACGACACGGGGGTTGACAATGATCTTGTAGTTGCTGTAGTGAGTGGCTTTAATGATGGGTTCACAGTACAGGTGATCCAAGATGTTGACCCCGGACACATCCTGCCAGCTCTGTGGGGGTTGAATTTGGGAGTCTGGTGGAGGTTGTGTGTTGTTGTTGGGGAACACGTTATTTTCAAACATGTAACAGCGGTCAGCCTCATATTTGTTCTCCAGCAGTGGCAACAACTCCAACCAACTGGTAACAGAATGATATAAAAAACAATTAATAAATGCTTCATATCGCCCCATAACACACTGAGTTGAAAGCATATATAGCTATAGAAGATATGATTAAAGTGCTGGATTTGTAAATACCTGTAGCCCCTCCTATGAAGTATAGATAACTTGTATAGAACATTTATGAGTAATTATAACATAATTATGAGCATACAAGGACATACTAAGTATAAGTATGCATAATATGAAGTACTTACTCTCATTCAAACAAGTAAAAAAAATAAAAGAAAGCTATAAACTATTTGAAACATTTGAAATTAATAGCTAATAGCTAATAGCTATTTATAATTTTACAAAATTTAACACTTAAGTACTTTTGTTTAAAAAGTCAGTTTTTATTAAATGTTCTATTCTCTACAATATGTACAGAACTGCATTTGCACTGATATATGTATAAAAAAAGTGTTATTTTATCCTATGTGTTTTTATTGAAATATTTCATTTGTCTCATTCCATGTGTGTCGACTCTCATAAATAAAGTCCTACCTGTTGACTGACTGGGGCAGTATGAGCTCGTCAATGTCGTGCAGGGCCACGTATTTGGATTGGTACATGTATCTGTAGGTACAGTCACAGAGAGCAGGAATCTGGCCAAAGTAATGGAGGTCACCTGGACCATGTTCAGGCAACCAGTCTCGCGATACATTCACAAATCTGGAGATAGACCAAGGAATCACCTCCACGAAACCTGAGAAGGGGACATTGGAAGAATTAGATTAGAAGGACACATGAGCAGCCAAATGGCTTTAATTGAGTGTTTTTGTTACATACTTCTGACGTTATCAATGGTTGGCATTTTTTCAGCAATAGCAATGTATTTACATTTTTACAGTTTGCATTGTTAGTCTACCTTTCCTGTACCTGAATCAAATTGCCAACATGATTTATTCATAGGAAATGATGTCGCACACATTAAACAGATAAACCAACCGCTCATTTGTTGTTTTCCGACACTTGTTTACTGCAAGAAGAATTGTGGGACTTATACGGCTAAGTGCAAATTACCAATGAGTCTATAAAAAACAACTGTTCTGGTGGAGTCTCAGTGCTCTCATTTAAACCCTGTTTTCTTGTGCATCCTGGGGGAGGTTGGGGACATGGAGTCTGAGTGGGCAGTGTTCAAGGCCTCCATTGCAGAGGCGTTGTGGTAGACCCAGAACTTGCTGGAGGGATTATATATCCCATCTGGCCTGGGAACGCCTTGGGATCCTGCAGGAGGAGCTGGAAAGCGTTGCTGGAGAGAGGGACGTCTCCAAACTCACCATGGTTGTCCCCCGTCTCTGATCCTGTTAGTGATACTCATGGACAGGATCTCGAGGCGCAGCCAAGCTGAGGGGTGCGTCTGGTTTGGGAACCTCAGAATTTTTATTTTCACAGATGATGTGGTTTTGTTGGCTTCATGAGAATGTGACCTCCAGTGATCACTGGGACGGTTTGCAGTGAGTATGAAGCAGTTGGGATGACAGTCAGCACCTGAGTCCATGGTTCTCAGCCGGAAAACAGTGGACTGCTCCCTATGGGTTGGGGGTGAGATAATGCCCCAAGTGAAGGAGTTCAAATTTCTTTGGGTTTTGTTCACAAGTGAGGGTAAGACGGAGCAGAAGATTGACGGAGGGATCGGTGCAGCGTCAGCAGTAATGTGAACATTGCACCAGACAGTTGTGGTGAAGAGGGAGCTCTCAGACTACCAGTTATGATTTTTCAGCTATTAAGGAAACACAGTGATGTCATGGACCTAACAAACAACTGTGTGCTTGTGTATTTGTCCTTGGCCTGAAACATTGGAACTGCTCTTTATCACTACAGGAAATTCATGAAGGAAGTCAATGCCAGAAAAAGGGTGTTTGGCAGCTCTGCTCACACACAATCATGCGGAGAAAGACAGAATGGAAAAAATGGATGGACAAATGATGGGAAAATAAAATACCCCCGCTGTAATTGCTTGTGATATCAGTACAGACTTTAAAATTCCATTCTGACGCAATCACACACCTAAAAAATAAAACACCATACTCCACCTTTCTGAGTGTAGTAGTCCAGTATGTGCTGTGTTTCAGGGCTGCAGCTGGTCTTATAGACGACAACTCTGTTCACCCCCAGTAACTGCAGCATTTCCAAACTCTGGACCAGCTATAATTGAACAGTTTTGTTTTTTTTTTTGTTTTTTTGGTAGTTTAAGTTTGAATATAACAGTGTTATGTGACATTACCTGCAGCACGTTGGTGAAATCGAACATGGTGGAGATGCAGACGGTGAAGTTGTAAGGAAAAGAGTCAGTTTTCGCCTCCTGGTTCTTCACCTCTAGAAATTCTTGGTCATGTTTATCTAAGAGGCCACAGAAAAGAACCACACATGGACAGTATGTCCAAATGGGTTCGAAGACTGAAAACATAACACTTATTCAGTTACTTATTAAAGGAACTACAGGTTTAAATTGTTCAGCAGCCTGTTGCCTGTTGTTTGATTAGTTAGTTTGACCTTTAAATCAACACTGACAGCTGCATTGTATCTAGTGAAAACTGTAAAAACAGAGCTTTTGGGAAACATATGACATGACTTTAAGCTGGGGCAGAACTTTATGCTATCACACAATAAACTGAGTTTTGTTTTGTCAGACATCTTCACAACCATAAACCACTGATTTGCTTTGAAGCCACAGTGCAGCACTGAAGCATGGCAATGGCCATTTTCATACCATCCCAGCTCCGTGTGCATATAATCTAAAATATGGTTGAACCTATACATAAATAGTACAATAGGCTATTGACATGAATATGGCACTATTTTTCATGACTCTCCTTTTTTTTTCTAATTGTGCTGTTTAATAAGTGCCATTAAGAAATACAATAAAAAAAGACAGACACTTACTATGTTCTATGACTACTATGAGTTGATAGCTGACAGAAAATTAATCAGCAACAACAAATGATGTGACTAATTTTACAAACATTCATGAGTTCCAGATTCTCACTTATGAGAATTTGGTGCCAATCTATGTGGACATATTTAAAATTTCATCCTCTTGACACTATCAGTATCAGCACAAATTTTCATAGCACCTACGGATATTTCAGTCTTGACCAAAATGGTGGATCAACTGAATGACAGACTGACATTGCCACCTCTAGAAACCCTGAATCTGTCAGTACCTTCAGAATTGGCTGCGGAAGAGGTCACAGCGACATGGGACAGGGTCTCACAGCCTGAGGGGATAGGACACTCGATCTCTGCTGTACCATATGCAAAGTTGAAGTGATCAGTATGGATTTTACCAACACCTTCAGAGATGTGCAGTTGGTCCTGACAACGGAGGTGGCAACGGTAGCTTTGTGTCTCGCTCCTCAGCACCACTGCAAGAACATGAACCTGGAAGACAAGAATGAGGGTTATATTAGAGGGAACTTACCAACCTGTTTATCCTAGTATTTGCTTAATAATTGACTAAATGATTGGCTTGCAGACACTTCTTAAAGGTTCTGTAAACAAGACTTTAAACAATAATACAGCAGCAAACAAGTATTTTCTATGTAAAGATGTAGTGGAGTCATGGCGCCCTGAGCAGAGAATGATCACACAGTCTGAGTATATAATCTGAGTTTCTTCTATTTTAACCATGTCACTTTCACCTCTCACCTGACTGGCTTCAGTCAGTATGTTGACTGTCCCACAAGGAAAATAAGACACTTGATGTGTTGTATGCAAATATCAAGTAGGCCTACCCTGCCTCAGCTCTACCACCACTTGGCAGATCAGATCATAATCTGTTTTTTCTTCAGCCTTCCTACAAGCCCTGGGTACAAGCCCTAATGACTGTTTTGAGTGAACAGATTGGAATGTCCTGTTTGAATCACAGGAAAATTATAACAGCAAGTGTGTCTCAGGGACAGTGATGAGCAGCACTGGGGATCCACAGGGGACTGTTCTGGCTCCCTTCCTGTTCACCCTGTATACTGCCGAATTTAAATACAACTCTGAGTCCTTCCACATCCAGAAATACTCGGATGACACAGCTATTGTGGCGCATATCAGGAACGGAGAGGAAGAGGAGTACAGGGATCTGACAATGGCCTTCAGTGAATGGAGCGACAAGAACTGTCTCCTTCTGAATATCTCCAAGACCAAGGAGATTGTCAAGGACTTTGGGAGGTCCAGGCCCAGCCTTCAGCCAGTCAACATTCAAGGGAAGGACATTGAGGTGGTGCACACTTATAAATACCTAGGTGTGCACCTGGACCGTAAACTGGACTGGTCCCTGAACACAAATGCCATCTACCTGAAGGGGCAGAGCTGGATCTTTTTCCTCAGGAGGCTCAGGTCCTTTGATGTCTGCAGTGAAATGTTGCACATGTTTTATCATCAGTGGTGGCCAGTGTACTCTTTTATGCTGCAGTTTGTCCGACATGAACACAAAGAGACTGGACAAGCTGGTAAAAAAGGCTGGGTCTGTGCTTGGCAGGAGTCTGGACTCACTCAGGACTGTTGTGGAGAGACGCAGGCAATGTAAGATGGAGGCCATCTTGGACAATACCGACCATCCTCTCCACAACATTCTGGCAGGACAGAGAAGCAGCGACAGAAGCAAACTTCTCATCTCACTGCGCTGCAGAACAGAGAGGTTCAGGAGATCCTTTGTTCCCACTGCCATCAGGCTATACAACACCTCAGCCAAAGAAAGTGGACTAATGTAATTATTATTGTTTATTTGTTATTAACTGTTATCATTATTATTATTATTATTATTATTATTATTATTATTATTATCAGTGAGCTAATGGACACATGAATTTCCCCTAGGGGATAAATAAAGTATCTATCTATCTATCTTTTTTTGGTAGTCAGTCTGGTAGCGCGTGCACATTAGTGCATGTATGTGTGCGTGTTAGTATCTGTGAGTCCCTCTTGTTAAACTGTTGGAGGAATTTCCAACATGGCTATCAAAAAATGTTTACAGGTTGTATTGGCATGTGGCCTACACAGAATATGTATTTGTAAGCACAAAAGAAATTAACTATGTCTTAGACCGTCACAAGTGCTTCACCCTAACTGAAAGTTTACCGTTCGCTGATGACATTGAACCACAGGGAGTAAAATGTGGTGGAGTGTGTGCCGTGCTCTTGTCACTGACCTCCTTTTGTTTCATACGATGCTCCCGATAAGCTGATACCAGAAACGTCTTCATCCCGTCGACTGCAACGATGGATTCCTTCTCTCTCTGGGGAGCTTCATGAGTGAAAATTGTTATATCAAGTTTGTGCCTGAGCGCTTGACAGTTGTCTTCCCACAAAAGCTACTAAGCTGTACATTTCTTTTGCACTCACAACACAGCAACAGTAAATAAACATGTTTAGGTTGGAGTGATCCCACAATAAAAGGATTATTTCTTATTCTATTAGAAAAAAAGGTTGGGTCAGGTTGGAAACAAACTCCAAACTTGGTGAGACTTATCTGAAAGAGAAAACAACAGACAATGAGTGAAATTATTCCCCAAAATGTCAGGAAACCTCCCCTGACTTCCTGTCTTTGACCTGACTTCCTGAGGTTGTGTGCATGGTTGCTGAAAATTTACTGACATGTCTGGTGCCTTCACGTTCAGTGAGCTCCAAATAAAGAGGTTTAGATCATTCAGAGTGACTGTTGCTTTGTTTACATCCTGCCTGATCCTCTGACTGCTTGTTGATATCAGAAATGAACTTGGCGACAAGATTATCATAATTGACAGTAATGATGTTCAAAACCACAAAAATATAGACCAAGTTGCAATAAATTGGTTTATCCTGAAAAACTGGGGTTCGTGAGTACAATGATATAACAACCAGCAGAGAGGGTAGAAACACTATAAACCACAGCTAACTATAATCTCTCCACACTGCCAGCTGCAGGTTCATTTCCGTAAATAGATAATGAACAGAAAAGAAATAAAACATGTGGATGAGTCATGTGTGGCTGTTGTGGCTGTTCTGAAGTTAAACATGTAGTTTTAATTGGTTACACTTCAGTCACTAGTTCATACTTCTTCTGTTGCACATGCAAACAGACAAAACACAAATTCAGAAAACATTTTCATCGGTTTGACAACAAATGTGCTGCAAATACTCACAACACAATGGAGGTGTGAGCCATTGGGCCATATGCCAATCGCTTCCTTACAATTTGTGTGCAGTACAAACCCCACCCTCCCTCTCCCTGACCTTCCTGTCTCTCTCTCACTGTCGCTATCGAGATTACGGCAAAAAAATAACTTTACAAAAAGGGACGAACCTGCCGCGACGCTCTTGATGTTCAGTGGTTTGTGACTTTTGAAGTTGAAAAGCATTGAACAACAATGCATTTGTGTATCTGGTTGTGCTGTGAGTATTTGCAGTGCTGTCATGTGTTGTCAAATGGATGAAGATGTTTTTCTGAAGTTGTTTGTGTTTTTGTCTATTTGCATGTGTTTTCTTAAGTTGCAGCGTGTTGAGCTCTCAGGGAAGCCGCAGACAACAGAAACAGACAGACGTGTCAATGAGAACAGCTTCATTGAGAATTCAGCTGTATTAAAATACTGTGTATGTGAGCACAGAGAGGAGGAGAGGAGGAAACAGATAAAGAACTGAAACCATGTGATACTACTGTTCTTGCTTGATTGCAGGACGTGCTAAGGTTTTGTAATGCACAAAGAACGCACACAAGTTGTAAGCAGGTGGTTGGCATTTGCAATCTGAGTGCTGCATCTGGGTCTGTTTTGGCAACAAAAATACTCCTATTAGTGAAAGATTGTAGTTTCAGTTGGCGTTTGATGGTAAATATATCCGTCTCTAATCAACCTCGACTATGATCTTTCCTGTACTCTTCAACACGTCCTGTGAGTGCTGAAGAGCAACCACGACGAAGCTCACTGCTTCATGTTGTACTGTGAGAGCAGATATAGTAGGAAAAAGTGAATGAATATTATTGCAGATCATGAACACTTTGCAACTTGGCAGACACATAAATTAAAAAGTAACTGTACATCCTTGCTGCAGTTATATCGAGGTGCACTCCAGGCCACACCCAACCACATTTGTCATGAACCTCAACCTCATGATGCTAGTAAAAATTTAATTCCTTATGAGTTCCTCAAAACATAGACGGTGCACATGCAAGTAATAAGAATAAGAATAACAATAATGATAATGTGTATTAAAGTCTTATACACAGTATATCTGAAGAGAAATCTAAGCAGAATGTTTACCCATGCACTTTTTATGCTCACTTCAGCCTTTCTGACTCATTTGATGTACAACATGTTAGTACTGTACATCCTGCATTCAGATAAACTTTGGATCAGACTGAATAACACCAATGATTATCAAATGCTAACATTAAATGCGCTGATGGGTGTAAAAATGAAAAGTGTAAATGCAATAAATACATATATGATAATGAGAGAGTAAGTGAAATATGAGTTTGTGTGATACTTAATGGCTAAGTGAGAACAGGAAGAAGAAGGTTTTGTTTAGGAGAGATATCAGACAAAGACATTTTACATTTCTTAAAAACTTTAACAGTGAACAGGATTCATTAAGAGTTAGTTTACCCATATGTCCTGGATGACATTGTGGAGTCTGACGCTTTGGTTGGTAGGACAGCATCTTGTTTTGAACGGTCCGGTCCGTACTGTGGATCCACAACAAGTGATATGGGTGAGGGCACATGATGTAATCACAGTTTAATCAAGTTCAAAGAACACTATTAAAAGAGGAGGTGGTTGATTATGAAGCCTATTGTTCTGTCACTGTGGCTTTTCTCCATTGTTCAGGTGCTTTTTCAGGGACAAAAGCCTGAAAATGACTGAATGTTTATGTGAGATTGTCTTGTAAAAAAGAAGCCTGCAGGTTGTATGTACTTTATTTTATGCTTCATGTTAGATGCTAAAGAAGAGGAAGAAGATAAGCTGAAGATATAAACTAAGACCATAATCAGACAGGATGTAGTTTTTGTGAGAGGCCTCTTTTACGTTTGTTTTCTATAGGTAGTATGCATTTTGTGTGCCGCTTTTCCACACTGTGCACTTCACGTTTTTAAAGGAGCGCTCTGAAAACCTCACACTGAAAAAAGTTTAACTGAGAGCAGAAAAACACCCAATCAATCAACCACCCAGTCATTTGGAGTTTTTCCCATTGTTAAATCCAATAAAGAGAGAAACTAACAATCAAGTGATGGCTGTTGCTGGATACCTGCAGCTATATGACTTAACCAACCGCAGCTACCATGGTTTGGACAGAAAACAGCAGGTCTGGAGGCAAATTAGTGTAGTACTTTGACATTTCAGGTTTTTTTTCATTATCAGATCTCAACTCGACAGATCACAAAAAACTCCCTACTTTGTGTTTATCTTCAGCTATTGAGCTATTAAGGCTCAGCAAGGAACAAGGTCTGAGTGACGAGCAGCTTATTCCTGTAAATAAACAGTGTATTGTTGCACTGAGATGTTTTAAAGGTTCATATACCAACTGTAGTTAAAGGTAGATGTCCATGTGTTGTTTGATTCTAAAGCAAGTCTAGTTTCTATATTAATACTGTGAAAGTATCAAGGTGTCCACCAGAGATGAGACAGACCCCATGCCACTTCTCTGAACATACTGGTGAATTTAAACAGCGGCATGGTCAAACACATATTAGCAATCACAGACCATCTGGTACCAATAATGTCTCAATAATCTTAGATTTATCAATACTGAGCCACAACCAGTCTCCCTTCCTGTCACAGATCCCCAACAGCTGAAATTACCTCTTTTGAATGTCAGATCATTGGCTAACAAATCCTTCCTGGTTAATGATCTGACAACTGAATTTAAGATAAACACAAAGCTTAAATTCAGTTGTCAGATCATTAACCAGGAAGGAACTGTATGTTTTTAGTTGAGGCCTGACTAAACAGCACTACTGCTGTATCAACACTGACAGAGACTTGTCCTTGCCTTGTTCTTCAATAACAAAACTGCTTCAATCAGAGCCAGTATTACTGCTGATGTTAACACAGATGATCTCAGTGAACCCTGTAAAAAAGATGTTGCCATGGGAAAATTCACCTGTATTACTTTAACTGAGCTTTGCAGGGCTGTCACTGAGTGTAACTCCTCTACCTCATGTATTGACCCTGTACCAACAGCATTTTTTAAACGAGTGTTCAACAGCGTTTCAAGTCATGCACTGAACATTATCAATATATCGCTTCAAAATGGCATCTTTCAAGATGTCATTTCAAAACAGCTGTTGTAAACTTTTACTAAAGAAACCCAACTTCTTAAAAACACAAATAAACATCTTCTTATGGATCAAATAAAACACAGGCATAGTGTACAATATGGGAGGCGTGACAGCTTCTACAGCAGACGCACATATGTCATAAAAATGTCTAACCATGTCATCAATATGTAAAGATGATGACCCATTCTGATTCAACACAGAGAAAATAAAAGAATATGTAGCTATAGACTGACTGTTAATGAGGTGACATTTTACAGTGTGCTTCTGAGTTATGTTTGTTTAAATGTAGTTTGTGGTGAAAAGTGGATGAGCATATATATCCTGTGGTGAAAATACATTCAATTGGAATCAGATGTATTAGCATAAAGCCTGCTGGCTACATGTGCTGCGTGCACTTACAACAGCAACGGTAAATCAGTGGCTGTTACACCCATCCTGGAAAGTGCAAGACAAACAAGAGCACCCAGATGTGTCAGATAAGAATGAAACTCATCATTAAAATACCAGAAACTTGGAGAGAGGGAAGCTTCTATTCTAATCTAATCTCATCTAATGCAATCTATTCTATTCTAATCTAATCTATTGTGTTCCTTTCTTCAGGAAAAAGACCCAGTGGTGAAACAAAGACGGAAGCCTGGTAGTGTAGCCGGATCAATATTTCAGCTGTTACAATTTCCCCCATTTATTTCTAATACTAAAATGTCACACTTTTAAAGAATAGAGTGAATGAACTAGAGCGCAAAATCTGAAAATATCACCAGGTGGAGCACTGAAGTAAGAAGTTCAACTACAGCACTTCTGTGGCTAAGATTTTCCTCTCCTGCCATTGCAGCAGTAACCCCATGTATCTCCCTTCAAACAGGTCGAAGGAGATGTTGGATATGTTATATGCTCTGTGTTTTTTTCACCTTAATTTCAAGATGTTTTTTAACGCCAAATTTAATGCTGCAGTTGGAGTTGCTTGAATGAAACTCAGCATATTTCAATATTTGACTCACTGTCATTCTGAAGCAGATCAGACTAGTAATATCACCCACCTGAATCTGAGATGCAGGGTGACAGTGAGGCTGCTGACGATGAATATGGTGCTCACCGACCATTTCAATATTTTCCGTCGAGGATGCTGAGGATTGTGGTCCATCACAAACATATAGTCTCAGTTCTGCTGGTTTTGGCTCAGATACGTCTCCCTGATCCTGGTGGAGAAACCTGGACAAGCAGAAGGTAAGGTCAGGTGACACGCTTCAGCTGTTCTTATACTCTCAGTGGAGGATCCGTAGAGCAGCGGTTCCCAACCAGTTGGCCAGGGCCAACTGCTGGGCCGCGAAGGTATTGGAAGTGGGCCGACAAATCATTTCCAAAACAGTACACTTTGGGTGAAAAGACGTAATTATATATATAAAAAAAAATGAAATGATCTTTAAAAACATTATAAATATTTTAAAAACTCCATTGTTTGTTTTTTTCCTCATATAAAGGCCTTTCACTGTGATAAGCCAAAGACTGGAACTATTATGTTTTCACCACCACATCAAATATTGGTTTGCGATGTCAAATGTCAGTGGATTACATCCACGGCAAAAACTCATGAGTCACAAAAGTCATTGCTTTGGAGAAGAGGCCAGTCAGAGGTGACAGTGAGATAATAATCACCTCCTCTGATAAGTTGTCCATCTGTTTCGCAGCATATAGTTCTCTCTTCCTGAAAAGAATTATTATCATTCATGTATGTGTACCATCAATGTATCATTATTACTAAAGGAGGCAGAGGGAAAACAAAACCTAAGACACACCAAGCAGGAATATGCTTGCTCTGTTCTTGGATACATAAGCTTCTGTACTGAAACTGTCACAACTCACAGGACAATCAAAGTGTTTCCCAACCAGAAGCCATGGATGAAGGAGCGGGATGCACATGGTCTGCATTTAACACAGTTAACCCACAACAGCTGGTCAGCAAGTTGAACAATCTGGGCCTTGGTTCCTCACTGTGCTCATAGGTTATGGACTTTCTTACAGACCGCCCTCAGCAGGTCAGAGTCGAGAGACACACCTGCTCCACCATCATCCTGAACACAGGACCCCCACAGGGTTGTGTTTTGAGCCCAATGCCTCACTCTCTTCACCCATTATTGTGCCCCGATCCACCCATCCAACTTAATAATAAAATTTGCAGACGACACAACAGTTGTTGGTCTGATTACTAGTAATGATGACACGGCCTACAGGATACACACACCCACACCTACACATTTATGGAGAAGCAGTGGAGAGTGTGGACAGGCTGAGGTTCCTTGGAGTCACTCTGACAAACCAACTAACATCGACCTCAAACACCTCAAGCCTCGTTAAAAAAGCTCAACAGAGACTGCGGTTCTTGAGGAAGCTGCAACAAGCCAAATTGCATAACTGTGTAGTGTGAAAGCTGCACAGCGGAAAGACCGCACCATGTGGTGAAGACTGCCCAGCGCATTGTGGGGCTGGAGGTCCCACACATCAACGGTATTTAGGCCGACCACCTGAGAAAGAATGCCACCAGCATCGGCACAGACTCTACTCACCCCACACCCATGACTTTGACTGAAAACTCCCCTAACCACTACAGACTCAGTATTGCACCGCGAGACCCAGTATATATATATATATATATATATATCCACACATTTTTGCACATTGCAACACTATGCTGCTACTCTGCTGCTACGTGTCTATACTGCTGTTCTGCAAACACCACAATGCACTTAATAACTTTCAATACTAGCATTTATTGGAGATGTGTTTTTTTCTATGTGTATTTTTATTGGGCTGTTATTGCAGAGATGCCACTTGAAGTTTCGTTACTATACTATACTTTGTATAAGACAATAAAGACTATTCTGATTCTGATTTTGAAATGTGCTCCCATAACGAGAATAAACAATACACACTGAAGTGCAGATTTTATAAATACAGTATTAGGTGCATCCCAGTGTGAACCTATAGTCTTGGTTTGCCGCAGCAGAACTAATAAACCAACAAAATCAAAGAGACTCTCTTCCTGTAAAAAAACGAGCCCATAGGTCGTCTGTGCAGCAGGTTATTATGACTCGTAGTTAGGTTTTGTTGCTAGGCGACATCTAATGGTTGTAGTAATGATGACAAGAGCAAAGGTAAAAGTGTGGTGACGTAGTATAAAGAGAGACAAAGTCCACGTCTGGAGGAGGCTGTGGTGGATGGTTGGATATGACACAGGAGAGCGGTGTTTGATTCCCATGTGAAACTAGCTATTTGTATTGTAACCATGACAACAAAGAACGTGTAATGTAGATCAAATCCTGGTCTTTTCCGAAACCAAACCGAGTAGTTCTAGCCCCTAAACCTAACCAAGCTATGACCGTTATTCTACTAACCATGACAACAAAGGTAGGTACGCAGCTGTCGGTACAGTCCACATGTTTATCACTGTTACTATGACAACCGAGGTTCTGTTCACATGCCACTGTGGGACAGGAGACACTCCTATGGGTCGTATCAGAGGGTTGTGTGTGGTTGTTCAGGTTGGAGCAGTGGTTGAAATCAAAAGATCAAACAAAAAAAACATTATGATATTATCACCTTACAAAGTTGGTAAAAATGTTAACAAACAACTGCCTCTCTACACATTCAGCAGACACAGAGCAACATTTGCATTCATTGACAGCCTTGTTTCTGGCCAGGACAATGAATGCACGTCCAAAACTCACTCTCCACCAACCCTCTCTAGTAGCCAACATGTCTCCCTCTCTTCAACTTTCTTCACTACAAACATCGCCTTCAACATTACATCTAGACGTTTGACACATTGTTACTATAAAAGCTCTGGTTAGTGCAGCTTTAAGGAGAGTGATGAGAACACACCCAAGCACATTTTGCTGTGCAGTGGTACATGAGAAAACCAAACACAGGAAGTGAGAGAAATGTTGTTCTCAAGTTGAATATATCACTGCTGGAGATTGTAGTTGATATTGTTGATATCACAGTTTGTTTCACTGCAAAATAAGTCAGCACAATTTGAGAGATTGGAATGCATATGTCTCCTTAGAAGCATTCATCCACTTTGCAATGCAAATTTTACAGAATTACACTATTACAATTAAAATATGAACAAATTACTGACAAGAAATTAAACTGAACTCAATAGACCTGCCGTAGCTCTGCCTTAAACTGGGTGCATGCATCAAGGTCCAGTGCTGCAGAGGCGATTGCCGTTAGGTTCTGCCTCTTTGCCTAGAACAGAAGACTTCTCGTGGCTTTAATTTTGTTCTGAAGGCCGAACCCACAATGGAGACTATTACCAACGCCAATGCAGCCAGAGGATGGCTCTCTGGAGGATCTCCAGATCCCATAAGCACTCGCTTCAGGAATGCCCGCAGTATGGGCTCCTTCTGTACCAAGGGCGCAGCTGCACCCCTCTAGGCAGTGGCCACAGGCCCTCTGTGAGTGCACTGCGATGCCAGTGTGAGCAAAATGGACCAGGTCTGTGCGTCTGCCTGCGTCATGCCATAGTACCGGATCCCGCTGTTTTACCTGCTCTAATCTGTCAAAATGTAATCGATTGTAATCTTCAGATTTTCCTGTCATTGTTAAAGAAATTCAGCCAATGAGGGGAAATATTCGGTTAACGGTTAAAACTGATTCAAACTTGTACCTTCTTTGGAATTAGTTGGAGAAATACTTACTATTTAATGCCTTAAATTATTGATTGTCCAACTGACTTCTTTTAAGGTCAGGCATCAGTTTATTCTGAAAATCCTGTCAGCAGCAGCCTGTGCAACAGAGATCCAGACAGAGACGGGTGAGCTCTGGTTTCCTAGTGAAAGATGGTGCCATAAATTCAAGAGCTGAATAAAAAATAGGTTTCTTTTCTTTAAAAAAAACAGCAACAAAAAAAAAAACAACATAATTTAAAGCCCCGGTTTATACGCCTGTTTATCAATCCAAAGGGACTTTCAGGGGGCGCTTCGTTGAAAAAAAAACAAAAAACACGTTTTCATTTGACTGTACATTAGTTTAAAGGTCGTGCTGAGAAAATGTTCGCTACACAAATGACTTGAGTAAACGTCCGGACTGTTTCGTGACACTGGGTTTCTCCTGAAGAGCAAAGAGAAACTAAACGCATCACGTTTATTCATGCCAGTGGGACCTTGTTAAAAACACCAGTTAGACTCCGTGTTGTTGAGTACAATGTACAGTCTAACGGGACAGTTACCTGAATATTAGAAATGATGGGATTGTACAGCACAGCACCTCAGTGTCTCTAAGTTACATTAATATTTTTTTATTACTTTAAATATTCAGTTTACCATGAGTAAAACACAGTGAGCACGTATGAAATAGTTTCTATTACCATAGAAAAATATTTTTAATGTTTTAACGCACCTGCAAGCACGAAGTCAAGCATTACGCCGAGCCTCACATCATAACTTACCGTCCTCATGCAGACGTACATACTGAGGAAAAGTGTCTTGAATTTTCCATTTCGGCTGGTAAAGGCGGGATTATTTGATAAATAAAAAAAAAAAAGTAGATTTAGACATCCAGAGGTCTCCGTTGTTGCCTGCTTGATCACCAGTCTGCAGTGGTGTAAGATTTGCACGTATCTTTTACCGATTAAGATGAAAACAAAGGTGTTTCTCAGCCCGCAGTCAAAACCGTGATGCGCTCAACAGGCTGCAGGAGAGGAAGAGGAGGAGAAGGAAGTTTTATATTAAAGTAAAAGTGCCAATCTAGTTTAAATGTTTATACATAGTTTACATGTTTAAATATAGAAGAAATGGCTGATGCTGTTGGCTGACAAAAACCTCACTTCCAAAATAGTTTAGTTTAGTTTTGGCACAAGAGACAATAAACAAGACGAGATCAAAAGTTAGTACTGTGCCTGGTCTCGGCCAGTTTCACTCCCGCAATACGAGCAAATAAACAACAAAAAGAATATTTAAAAGTGTACAGTAGAGAGTGGAAGGAGATGAATATTTATTAGGCAGTTATGACGGGTTTAGACAAATTATTATATAGCTACAGTAAGTTTATAATAAAACATATTATGTATAGTTATATTATTGGAGGTTTTAGCTTTAGCCAACTAAAGCAGTCCTAAGTCTAATATTTTATTACAGTTTTAACCCATATGGAAATTTCACCTCTTTAAAAGTGTAATTTTATGCAATAAAATATACATAATATATGAAATATTTTCATATTAGAAAAGACCTTAAACCCTTTAATTTACAGATTATTGTCAGAATATTGACAAGTTGTAGTAAAATTACCAGGAATTACTGTAAAAATATTGGATAATTACAAAGCAAAAGTGAAGCAGAATAAATAATTATATGGGAATGAATTGTTATAGTAGGTAGTATAGCCCACATACAGGGTGAGACAGGAGGGTCGTTTCTGTATAGGCTACCTTTAATATCTATATAATTAATGTCCCTTATTGCATTGTAAAGACAGGCTGTTAGCAGGTGATACAAAGTCTCATATTTCACCGTCAGTATGTCAACATCGTTTCCTCGACATAGCCAAGTTCTTTTCAGTGTAATAAACCTGAATGTTTTTGTAATTTCCACAGTCTTACCTTCTGATAAGCCAAGAGGAGTAGTAGCCACTGCACTCACGGGAATGTCACAGTAATTAACCCATAATTACCTTGTCACTGCCTGTAAAGTGTCGTGCCCGTTGTTCATTTGTAATATATGGGTAGTTGCAACATGAGCAAAGTAACAAGAATTACTTTTTCATGTGTTTTCCAAGTGTCGCCTGGACAGTTACACATTTTATTTAAATATGCAAATACTTTTTAAATATTACATGAAGACGGGGAAGGGAAATGTCTGTAAAGTGTAATGTGAAAATACAGGTCATTCCCTTATGATAGAGGACGACATGGTCAAGATAATCACCTTCACATGCTGTGAACTAAAGTGAAATCCATCAGCATATGTTGGTTGTTTTTACAGTTTGTATGGCGTGTATAAAGTGATACATCAGACTGAGTTGTTGCTGAGTAGTGCCTCATAACTTCATCATTATATCACAATAGGTTCCCTCACAAAAATCAGAGTCAGCAGGTTAGCAAAGTATTTTAATCATTATATTCAAGCCACATGCGCATTTATATTCACAAACATGTTATTTTTGTCACAACCAGACTTCTACACAGGACGCAGATGCAGGGTATCAGAGTCTTTATTAGTAATTCCGGTTTAATTCCAAGGCAGAGAAAAAAAGCAGGCTATGAAATATTATCTATGACGTGCTTCTTCACGAAGAAGCAGGGTTAATCAATACCAAAAAATAAAAATCACTCCAATAAGGGAGGAAAAAAGACTACATGGAACATAAACAGAAAATCACTCTAGCTTCAGAGGAAAAAGGAACAACAAAAAAAAAAGAAATAGAAACAACAAAAAAACTCTCCTTAAAACTGGAGGTACTATGATATAAAAAGGTAAGTAAATAAAAATCACTCCACACGGAGGAAACAAAAGGCTATGCAAACATTAACAAGGAAATTCAACTAAGATATAAAACTTACAACAAAAAAATCTCTCACTTGGAGGAAACCGACAAGAACTGTGATCCAAAACTGTGAAGACGGCTGCGGTGAACGCACATGAACCAAGACGAACACACTGGCACAAGACAAGGGGAGACGCAGACTATTTGAACACATGAGGGTAATGAGGAGCAGGTGAACACAATCAGGGAATCAGGGAAGACAATCAGACCGGTGACACATGAGGAAGGGCAAGTGACCTGAAACGAGAGGAGAGTTACTTCTTTCAAAATAAAACAGGAAATGACAAGACAAAAAAGACCCAAGACAAGACAACCCCACCACGGTGTGACAATTTTCTGATGCGTTAGTTATGATGATGACTTAAAAAGGAATGTAATAAACAGAATATCATTTTGGAATTTGGTATATTTACAAAACTATAAAAGCTCTCTTGGTTTTTTGTTTTTGTGTTTGCTGCACATTTCTGAACCAGGTCCTCGATGTGCTTTGCTAATCCTGCCCATCTCTCTGGCTCGTTCTTTATTCTTGACAATTCCCATATGGGCCTCCGGAGTTTTCTCCAGCATTTCTTCGCTCATCTTCATAGACACAACCAGTTTGACATTGAACTTTGGCTCCATAACCCAGGCCATCCACCCTGTATTTTTCTCACCAGTCTCAGTTCCTCATCCATAATTGCTGACACTTCTCTGAAACCGGAAACATTTGAACTATGTATCTCCTCCTTGTCCTGTCCAGCCTGGCTCTGCTTAATGCATCTGCAATGTACATTTCCTCACCGGGCTTGTATCTCACCTGTAGATCTTATTTGTGTCAGCTCATCAGCATCTGCGGCCTCATGGAGTGACTTTTTGAAAATGGTCTCCATCGGTTTGTGATCTGCCTCAACCCGAACACGTCACTCATACAAGTATAGCCATATACGATCGCGAGCTTATCTTTGATCACAGTCTGTCAGTGAGCCTGAGCCGTATGCCACAGGTTTCCTTCCTGCAGGATCATTCTGGCATCCACCGACAGTTTAACTGACTCTTCAGCATCATATTTCAACACTGGTGTGTTACTCACAAACTCTTTCAGTCGTGTGAAGCTCCTTTGTTGTTCGCAATCTCAGTGCTGGATGGTTTCTCCTTCCAGGAGCTTTGTGAGTGGTGCAGAGACTTCTGAGAGATTTGGGATGAATGTCATCATCTACTGCACCATCCCCATGAATCTCTTAATGCTTCATTTCTTGTAGCCCTTTGTCTATGTCAGGTTTCACTCCGTCTCCCTCTGTAGTTGATTTCACTGAGTCCAATTTCGCATCGTCTCTGTTTAGCTGCAAGTTTATGCTTCTCATTTGACTTAACAGCTTCCTCAACCTGTTGTCATGCGAATCTGTGTCTTTAAGGCATATCCTGATCTTTGTAGGTTTTACTTGGGTCACCTTGCTGCTGACCCATTCCGTGGGTTCTGTCCGTTTTACTACGACACCAAGGCTTTCCATCCTTTAGCCCCCTCTCACTGTCTCTGTCAGGGCCACAGGGACTTTACTGGTGGAACTTCCAGGTTTACTTGAATATGGTGAACTCCAGGAACACAGTCCTGTGAAGAAATCCTTTTATTCACTCAAAATGTCTGTCTGTGATTTTTCTTTCCTCTCTATAGATCCTTCTAAACATCCCTCGTTCAACACTACACCAGCTCCCCCTGACATCTTGCTTCATTACTTAAAAGTCCACATCATATTGTACTAAATTTTACAGAAAAACACTTTATGACACAGATGTAACTAAACAGTTACCTGTATATTATAAATAACACAACTGCACTCAGTATTTCTAAGCACACACACACATATTACAGTAACTGGATGTACCTGCACAGTAGTACTCCATTAACACACTGTGTTAATGACAATTAAAACAATAACATCTAAAATTATATAAAAACATTGTTACACCATTGGTAAATAAGATCAGCTTTGCTGGGAATGTCCAGTCCCAGAGGAACAACATGGATGAACTCCAGGGATACGTTTGGTGTCAGAAGGACCTCAGAGACGGCTGGGTGAAGGCCTTCACTGAGACAGCTGTTCATTGATGGTTTTGGAGCGCCACTCCGCCTGGATTGTAAAGCTGGGGTGACGGGGAAAACTCAAGGTGTATGCTCATATTTTAACAAAGGCTACTGCAGCTCTGTGACTGTCAGACGACGCGTTTGCACGCCAGATGTTGAGCTTCTGTCTGTATTTTTATGCCCTTTTTACCTGCCCCGTGAGTTTCCACAACCTTTTATAACAACTGTGTACGTCCACCTGAAGGCAAACGCAGCCTCAGCCTCTAGCACTATATTAGCAGTCAATTTCACCTGAAGCACCAAACTTCATATTGGGTGAGTTTTAGCATGTCTCTCTGAAAAAGACACTTTCTAACTTTTATCAATATGTCTCATGTTCGACCAGGCGGGATAAGACATTAGATCTTTGTTAGGGATCACTTAAGAGAAAACGTTTGGGCTTTGTCCGAAGATGAACTGTACAAAATTAAGACCATGTAGCTTTATCATGTCGCTGTAGTGCTGACAAAAATACCACTACTAAATTTTTGCATCCAATTGTAAAGAACCAGTATGAAGAATACATTGAAAAAAGACTGATTTTTTTAAGGTTAGTATTTGTATGTTATATACCAAATTTGGAGACAAAATAGGATGAATAGATGTGAAAATACAACGTTCAGAGTGGTGGAAATTCTAGTCTGGTGCTAATGGGGTTGGCCTATACAGTTTTAGTTGATTTCGTTTCCTCACTTTGCGATTTTTGCTTCCTTCTTCAATTGAGAATGAAAGGTGCCAATGTGTTTGAGCCGTCTGTCTTTAGGATGCAAATAAATAATAATACTGAATTCCTATAAGGCGTTTCTTACATTGAAATACACAGTAGAATATAGCTAATGAGAAGTCACATTCACACACACACACACACACACACACACACACACACACACACACTGGGTTTAAGGTAAAATCTATCAACAACAGTTAAATTACTGTGGAATTTGTCACAACCGTCTGTGATCAGAGGAGAAATCTGAGGGACTTTGATCTGTTTACTTACCAGTCTAAAAGAAACGTTGAGTTCAGCATCACACTTCATTCATTTACTCACCAACAGCTGTTTCCAGAGGTGGAAGGCAACGGAAGTGGTAACTCTTGTCTCTATCACATCTTTTCTTCTTCTGAAGTTAGCATGCTAACCAGCTAGCCCCGACTTTCCAATAGCGACTCACTGTAGCCTCCAATCCGCCCTGAGGACGTAGTGCTGCTCAGAGGGCTTATTGTAACACCTTGTCTTGTAAACAAAATGATGGCCGAAACTCTTGTCAAGAGACAACCCCCACCACCTGTTCCCCGGCAAGGAAAAAAACCACATTCAGTGGCTGAGAAAACTGCCACTTAAACAGCGTTCAAATAACATTCAGGTCAAAGGAACTGCACGACATGGAGAGTGCACAAAAAACGTGTGCACATGTGAGCAGGGACTGTAAACCAGCTTGAGTCTCTGCACACGCAGACTGTGCATGAATTTGTGACAGATCCGAAAGGAAGTTTGTGTTGTGTATGTGTGTGTGTGTGTGTGTGTGTGTGTGTGTGTGTGTGTGTGCGCGTGTGTGTGTGAACGTCACAGACATCCTCTGTCCTCTATACATCAACATCCTGTGTGTCTGGAGGGTGAGAATGTCATGTCCATCTGTTTTTGAGGGACAACAGGAAAACTTCAGGGTCATAGTCCAACTCTCGCGACAAGGGCAGGTCAACTACTGTTACAATAAGGGAAGGGAAGAAATTAATGGTGGTGGTGTTATAATGGTGGAGAGAGCAGAAGTAGAGGATAAGGGTTTTCATGGCTCTTTCCTCTCTTTCTGAGAGCAGCAGAGATTCTTGAGTGACTGTGTAGTCAGTCTATATCAACAGGGGTGGATCAGGCAGTGGGAGGGGTCCATAGTCCATTACAGGGCACTACTTTCACTTTTCTGTGTGGCCACAACTTTCAATGAAAACTTGGTTTGATTGGCAGATATGATGGCCAAAAAAAGCCAAACAGAAAATGCGTGGTTAATTACTTATCTGTGTCATGTCTACAAAACTGTCACTTTCATCAGCTGGTGTGAACAAAGTCAATGTAACCGTGCGTAAATCTGATACAAAACAACAGTATTTTGATGTTTACACATTTCGGAAAAATCTGAATTGTGCAACATTTGAGTGGAAAATATAGGACTGGGCCACATTTGCTCGTATTGTGACTGTGTCTGCTTGTTCTAAGATGAAGATCATGACAGAAGGAGTAGCTACTTCCACTTCCATCTGCAGAGTCCCTGTGCTCTCGTTCAAACTAATTTCCTAGAAATTTGTTCATATAGCGCTAATTTATTTTCCCAATTATGTTGTAGTGAGAGCTGTAATTGTTTGGAGATTGTTCCAGGGAAGGAGCACTACATTCGTTCTACTGCTCAGAAGTGATAAGTCATTTTAATTTTAATTATTTTTTTGCAAATTTATTAAAAAGAAAAAAAAGATCTCTTTGACAGAAGTATTCAGATGCTTTGCTATGATGCTTGAAATCTTTGAGATGTGAAGAGCAACACGATCCCGTGTTAGAGCTCTGCAGGCAGCTCCTTCCTCCTCATGACTTGGCTTTTCCCCTGCGATGTCAGCTGAGACCAGACAGGTGTGTGTCTTTAAAAATCATGTCCAATCCAGTTTAATTTACCGCAGGTGGACTCCAGTCATGGTGTAGGAAAAATCTCAGAGATGATCAGGATAACTGGGAGGAACCTGAGCTAAATTTCATATTTTAAAAAAAAAAAAGATTTTAGAATAAGACTGCAACTCTTTCTGAACCTTTGAGAGACATGTTTGTGTTTGTGCCAGTGTCTGGTAAAGACTTTAATTGTTTCAACTCTTTCTCTGTGGCTTCCTCAGTCTCTGTTGAATGTCAATGACTCCCCAGTGGTTTTGACTCCAGTGTTGGAGCAGGAAGACTGTTTTCCGAGGAAGTTGGTCTCACACTCATCGGATGCGATTGTTCTTGTGTGTACGCATCAGGGATGTAGCAGTTACTCCTCCCAAGACGGTCATTTCAGGAAATATTTTCAACTTGTCATTTAAAAAAAGTGATTTCCAATTGTGTTTGTGCCTCAGCGAGAGACAGCAAAATCATTTTGACGCACAACTTGTTTTGTTAGGGTTAGGGTTAGGGTTAGATCAAAAGAGCAGTTACCACTCCTGATGCTCATTATCACCCCAGACACTCTGCATCTGTTGAGCCTGGCATTATAGCACTGCTTCAGATTCATGCAGGTTATACTGGTGGTTATAAATTGAGATCTTTGTCTAAATCCTTCTGCCATCATCTGTAACATAACAGAGTTTTGACAGAGCCTTCAGGTCCAACACAGCAAGCAGCTGTATTCTAAAACCCGGCAAGTTCCAGTTTATTGCAGCTTACCCGGTCAGATGCTAAGGCTATGTCCACACTACTACATATTCGTTTTGAAATGTATCTCTTCTGCTATGTTTACACCTGGCGTCCACACTGCTCTGGAGTTTTCAAGCGCCTACAACAGGCAAACTCTTGCAGGACATGTTTTAGTTTGAAAACTCCGGGTTTGTGTTGTTGTCTGGACGGGCAAAAACTGAAACCTTTGAAAACGATGATGTAGACACCCATGCCGCTCCCTGATTGGATCTTATACACCTCGACTACCAGTAGTGAAAGCAACATGGATAACGAAATACAAGTGTTACTGACCTTGTTGTTTTTGCTAGCAGCTGTTGTTCAGTCAAATTCTGCATTTTTACTCAACAGCTGTCTTTGTCCCTTATCATAGTATTATAAACACAAGATGCCTTTACTCTAAACTAGAGCTACAAGCTCTGAACACTGTGTTTTCCATTTTTAATGTAGTGGACTACATTAAAGACTGCCTGAAAAAGAGGGTTTAGTTTGCTTTTAAATGGATTCTGTTGTGGTTTGTTTGTGGTCTTAAAGCAATCGGACCAACCACATGATCAAATTTGTGGATAATCCTGTGATTATAAGTTTTCTTCAGGGGGAAGAGCAACATCAGGAGTCTGTGAGTGATGATTTGGTATCTTGGTGTGATGAGTTCTTTCTCCAATTTAATGTGTGTTAAACTAAAGATGTGACAATCAGCTTTAGAAAGACTCCTCCTAGTCCTGTACTACCCAGAATCAAATCTGCTGACACTGAGCTGGTTAGTTAGAAATATTGTACTTGGCAACAAACTCATATTGCTTCCTTCTTTCCTGATAAAGGATGTGCTCTTTTAATGCCTCCTCTGAAATGATGACTCAGTTTTAATGTTCTGCATTGGTGCTTGGTATGATCATTTGAGTCATTAAATTGTAAAGTAAGATTTCAGGGAGCAGTCAAGCCCAGTTTACAGACCTATATGACAGGCAGGTTGTCCGAAAGGGCTACTTCCTCTCTGAAGAGAACAGAATGTGT
This sequence comes from Seriola lalandi dorsalis, assembly GCF_002814215.2. Classification (NCBI taxonomy): domain Eukaryota; kingdom Metazoa; phylum Chordata; class Actinopteri; order Carangiformes; family Carangidae; genus Seriola; species Seriola lalandi. The sequence goes on along the minus strand of NW_019525547.1, from coordinate 1,179,732 downwards.
GAAATGAAACCGAGCAACATGGCCGACACTTAGCATGATGGATCACTGCCATCAGTGTGTGTGTGTGTGTGTGATATTACTTCCGTGCTGTAACTATGAACACACACACACACACACACACACACACACACACACACACACACACACACACACACACACACACACACACACACACTTGTGTATTTCACTAAAGCTTCCACCAGATGGCATCATCTCTCTGCTGCAGGTTGTCATTAAAGTTTCCCGCTTGAACAGTTATGAGTTAACATGCAGCTGTTTCTTGAGACGTGAATTGGTCAAAGTTTAGAACATCTTCATGCACTCTTGGAAAATAAAAAGCCAAAACATGCTTTGTGGGTTATTGCTTATTTCTTACATGATTACAAACCCTCTAACTGTACAAAGGCAGTATAGTAACAAACTGTGTTACTTCATTTTCTGATGCATTATTAGGACAAAACTGTAGTGAAACAGTGGGATAAACTCTCAGAGCCGTATTTGATTTCCATTGTAGAGAGTTCGGCTGCTGGATGAGTCAAAAATGTAGATTAAATTGAGGATTTAGAATTCCATGTATGTATAGTGTGTGAGAGAGAAAGAGAACTTTGGAAGATATCCACTTGATTTCTCTGCCGCTGAAGCTTCAAATCAACTTCAGATAAGCTTTGAAATATAATATATATTTAAAACTACCTCCATGTCCAGTCATGTGTGTGCTTGTGTTCCCAGCGGTTATTACTCTACTGCTTCTACTGCAGAATTGCGATCGGGATTGAAAGTGGCACAGTGCAGGTTGAAGTACAATCAGACAGACTGTAAACAAATAATAATCCGCCACAGTATCAGCACTCAGTTAACGTAAAAGGCCAGAATACATCAGTAGCACAACCCAACAGCGCACAGGAACACAAGAGGGTCGACGCCACAGCTCGTGCTCCGCGGCCTCGTGGCGCTGAGAACAAATGACTGTGTGAACTTCTTTGTCGACACTCTGCAGGTTATGAAGCTGTGTGTGCACCAGCACTGACTCGTTGTCTTTGTTGTTTTCGATGGAGGGGAACATGTTTAAGCGTTCCCCACAGCACCTGGAACTTCAGTGTGTTTTATTAGAAGTTTAAAAATATATTTCAGCAAAAGGGGCATATGCAGCCAGCTTTTCCCCTCCAGGACGTCTTTAGCTCCATCAGCGGAAAAGAGTGTTTGGCACAGTACAACTCCAGTAACACGTAAATATGTTGTGAAAAGAGTTATCAAGTTTGTTCACACGTGAGATGTAATTAACTTGAGATGACTTGTTTGTGTGTTGGTCCAACACTTTGATAAACACCTCAACAACCTTTGGCCTGGTTGCTTTGAAGCTTGTCTTTCTGCTGGTCTCACTGGTTTACTTCTGCTCTGGTCTTGCTGTGACCAGGAGCTCTGCTGCTGTCGTGAAAGTTAACTGTTTGTGAAAGTAACTAGTTAGAACCATGAGTGGTTTCCAAACTAGCTGTGATGTCACAAAATCATGCCGATACATATTGAGCGTAATGACTGTAACGTGTGGTCACATTTTGATTTCAGCTTTTATGTCAACATATCAACATAACGCTGCTGTTTTATCTGTGGAGTATTTGAAGACATTTGTAATTCAGAGCGACCCCTCACACACACACACACACACACACACACACACGCATGCGCACACACACACACACACACACACACACACACCGCCTTTAAACTTTACCCCAACCCCTCATCCATTCCCTCCTGAGATTCCCATTAACCAATAATTCTTCTTTTCCACTCCTCTCTCTGTAAGCCCTGCACAGACCCCTTCCTGCTGCTGAATTCTCCAAATCACTTTATTCACCCATCTCTGTCCACACACACACACAGAGGGAAGCCGCCCCTCACCCTCTCTCCCAGGCTGATTCCAGTCCATTCCCATTGAGCTGCATTAGCATACAGATGTTAGACTGAAAAGGGAAAGCAGGGAAACACAAAGGGCCTGCATGACCAGGAGGGGAGGGAGGGGTCGAGGGGCTGCACAGGGATGGCCCTTGGCCTTTTTAAGGTCTTACAGATACACACACACACACACACACACACACACACACACACACACACACACACACACACACACACACACACACACACACACACACTTTTGTACAATATAAGGACTGATTGTGATCTGTGACTGCAGCACGTGGTTCTTAACACACCAGCACATCAAGAACAAACAGTAATTCAAATCTGTTCCCACCTTCTACCTTTCAGAGCCAGGATGCTGCATATCATTTTATAGGACCTGTGCCACACACACACACACACACACACACACACACACACACACACACACACACACACACACACACACAGGGGAGGACCTCAACTTCTGCTCCACTTTGTGTGAATAGATGGAAATCAGTCACAAGTATCTCTGTGTCCCATTGTGTTCAGGGAAGTCTTTGTTTGAGCATCTGTTGCCCAAACATTCTCCTCAGTGTCACTCACTTTAAATTGGTCTGTTCAGACGAGCTGCAACAAAACTCACTCCTCTTCTCACACATAAACACACACAGGGAGGGCGGGCTGGGAGATTCCCTGGACGCAAGTAAGAGAAAGAGTTAATCTTTGTTCTTTTTGTGTGTCAGTGAGACACAGATGATTGTAAAGGCCCAAGAACAGTGGCAGCGTCTTAAAGTGGCTCCTGGGAAATCCTGGGAAGACTCTACCAAAATGTGTCTCCTGTGAAATTAATTGTATGTTTTCCATTATTTTAACCACACACATTTCCTGCGTAACAAGATCAGTTCTTTGTTACCCTAATTTTTTACTGCACTCACAGGTAATCACAACAAAGCAGATCCTGTAGATCTACGCCATACTTAACAAACCCAAAAAGTCCACAGTAAGTTTCCACTGAAATCAATTACTGAGAAGTGTAAGAGTTTAACTCAGCACCAACACCTACACCTATTGATTGGTTGTGTATCCCCTCATATACCAAGATATTCTTGTAGTTATGCAATACAGAGAGATTTTTTCCACAGCTGTCTCCTCTGCAGAAGGTATGGCTGCTAAAAGGAGTCAGAGCTCTGATCATTTCCCTCGTGAGTGGTGAGATATGATCTCGCAGAAAACAGGGAATAAAAGTGGAAAAGCTAAGCAAAGTGTTTTTGTAACATAAAGCATGGTGACTGGGATGTGGGGATACTACTTAAGACATAGGCCCTGTTCATACCTGGCATTAACAAGCATCTCGGGTTACTTCTTTGAGAAAGTGAAGGAGCTGAATATCAGTCTTATACAATGCACTGGATTTTAGTCTTTTGTATGTTACATTCTATTTTTCTCAAGTTTAATTCTGTTTTTGACCCTTAAGTTAATCTAAATAAAAGTGACCTACCTCAAGGGGAAATCATAAATCCTAAAACAACCAATATTTAATAAAACCTCTTCAGACTTCTTGTGTGCTACACAACAAACTTGAAACAAAAGTGCAATGAGATACAAGGCAGCTTATTTTTCCCAAACTTTTATTTTGAAATAAAGATGGACAAATATATTAAGATAAAGAGCTAGGATATCAACATAACCCATGGAATGTAAACAATAAATGCACTTAAATTATGTAAAACAAAAAAGAAACACAATATCAAACAACACAATATAGGTTTTGCTTTGAAAAACAAAATAAATAAGACTTTAAGTTAACAAAGGTTATAAAAACGGCTTGATGTCGAGTCAAGCTAACGATGAGCTTCCACAACAACAAGCGTCTCTGGACTCGTCAGGGCAAGTTGACTCGACTTCATGACAAAAACAAACAATAAACATTTGCCTGATTTCATTTGAACTCGCTTGATTTCACCTGCCGCTCAGAGAGCTAGCTAGCTTAGCGTGCAACAGGAGTCGACCTACAAACTTATTGTCATCAAGGCAACTCTGATAGATAAAATCAACTACAAACAAAGGTCACCTTTCACCTTGTGTGTTTACATTACAAGAGAAGAATAGAGCACACAGGATTTTTTAAGCAAATAGGAGTTTTCCACACACAAAGAGCACAATGCAGCACTACAGGATTCCTGATAGATTAGTCACACATGTAAGATGAAATACTGACGCTGGTTGTGCAGCTCTAAACCTGATGGTATTCATAAGTATTCATTTTCACACCGAGGCTGTGAATGTGTGTCCACCACCGTTTTGCTTTGTATTTAAATAACAGCAGTTAACAAATGGGAAAAAAAGGGGTTATTACAGTCGGATGTGTGAGGCGTGATGGAGAGGAGGGTAGAGCCACTGTGCGCTCACACCAACAGCAGAAAGTATCGCTCATGCTACTGATTGGACTGTTTCGTATCGAGCTGCTTCTGATGTGAGAACTCAGCGAGTCTTGATTTCTGCCAGGCCAATAAGGCAACTTACAAATAGAATGCCAAAAAATGTCTTTCTTCCTCCTTTCCCCTCCTCTCCACGAGCCTCCTTAAAGCTACTGGATGGTGTAAAACCAACATGGATGCATAAGTAAAGCATAATTTCTCCGGCATCGTAAAGAAAAAAAAAAAATGCATTAACACAATCACAAAGCAAACTCTGACAGAAACAGCAAATCATACAAGCGATAAATAAGTCTTTAAAAAAGTGTTAAGCAATAATAACAATGACAGCTTGTATTAACTGTCATGGCTAAAGGCTAGGCTAGGTGTTAACAGTAGCAGGTTAGGGGAACTATAACATCAGCTTTGGTAACTAGAGAGAGTCAGTGGGTTGCCTACATTTGTGCTAGTTTTTTGCAGCTAAGGCAGTTTAGCTGAATCTTTGCCAGGTAGTTAAAATGGCTGACAACTACAGTCAAGTGGCCACAGCCATACAGCCAATCAATTCATCAATCAGCATATTGACAGCATAATCATTGAGCCCTCATACTCATGGACAAGAGGTTGGCTTCATACAGTTGGAGAGCCCTCGGTACGACTGGAGAAGTGCTGCATCTCGGAAACTGTTTGTAAGGAGTAAAATAAGAAATAAGATCTGTGACAAACAACATTGCTATATTAAAAAAAAAAAGTGGATAGCACACCGGTCTTACATGGGCCCAAACAGCACTTATCTTTAAATCCTTTTTAAATCAGGGTACAGGAAATTCTCACACAGAACTTCCAACTGAGCAGGAGCAGCACGAGGACGAGCGCTGAGCTACGTGAAGTACCCTCCAAGTATTCTCTAAAAAATGGGTATACAACAGTATACAGCAGTAACAATGGTATAAAAGAACAAACTTACAAAAATAACAATAAAACCACAAACAAAAGGAGAAGTCAGCTAAAACTGGACGAACACTGAGCAGCGCTACAACTGCTTGGATGAGAAATGCAATATGCACAAAGTTAGGTACGTTTACCTGGCTGCATTCAGGGAGGAAGTGAAAAACCTAATGTTTTAACTCTGTGTGACCTGTATCTGAACTAGTTTTAACAATGGAGTTTCTGCTTTATTTAGATCCTGGTCACAATGAGTTAAAACAAATAGACCATCTATCCCTGATTAAATTCAGCTCCACAGTAAAACCCTTCCCTACTCGTCTGAAACAGACAGGCGGCTAAAGATGGGCAGACGTCGACCCTCGAAGCTTGGTGACTCTGTGCCGCTGGAGGAAGAGCTGAGGGAGCAGGAGGAAGTGTAGCCTTCCTCAGAGAGGGAGTCAGCTGAGGAGCAGCGCTGAAGGCCGGGGAGGCTGCTCAGAGAGACAGGCAGCTGCTGGGGGAGGTGGTGATAAGGGAGGTTTGGGTTTTTGGAGGCGAAATTTGAGGTGGGACACTTGGCACTGATGGAATCGGTCACAGCGTAGAAGCGCAGAGCTGAATCACCGCTGTCGCCCGCCAGGTCGGTGATGCTAGAGAAGGGGTAGGGGCAATGCTTCAGCGCTCCCGGCTCAGGAAAGAGAGGTGAGAGGAGTTCTGGGCTCCCTGTGGAGGACGGAGGAGGGGAGACAGAGGAGGCTCGGGTGAAGAGGAGGGAGGAAGGCTGTGGCTCCTCAACTGGTTGGAAAGTCTGTGGAGAGGAGAAGCCTGCAAAGCTAAAGCTGTGACGCAGCAAAGGAGGCCTCAGCTTCTGTTTCTGTGGAGGTACGGCGGCATTGGCGTTGCCGGCTTGGAGCTCATCAGCATTGTGGATGAAGTGGCAGCGGGCACCGTACGGGCAGAAGCCTATCGTGTGGAAAGTGCGACATGGCTCGGTCTTGTACTTGGGGTGCCTGCTGAGGCCTCTCAGCTCGTCCATGCCGTGGGCAAACTGGCACTTGGCGCCGTACTTGCAGGTCCCACTTTCCTCATAGGTGCGGCAAAGTTCGGTCTTGTAGCGAGTGGAAATGTGAGGCGAGGGGGCTGGGGGTCTGGAGGCAGAAGCAGTGGAGGAGATAGAGGTGTTGCTGATGCAGAGGCCTGGTGGAGGGAGCAGCACTGTTGGGGACATGTTAGCCATTTTGTCCTCTCTGCTTCCTGCGAAGCTGCTGCCGTTGCCCTCGATCATGCTGATTGAGCGGTCCACCCTAAAGGGGATGTGGCTCAGAGAGGAACGGGGTAGCTGACTCTCCCTGCTCCACTGCTGGGTGGAGGTCATGTTCAGCCCCCAGCAGGCTGACTCGGTCACCTCAGAGCTGCTGCTGCTGCTGCTGCAGTTGTTGAACTTGGAGTTGGGGAGGGTCACGGGGCAGAGGGAATGGCGACGCTGGAAGCCCAGGACTCTTTGACTGTGCTGCTGCCGTTGCTGCTGTGAGACGGCAGACGAGCCATCTGTCGCCTCCAGGCCGCGGAAATTCTGTCACACAAAAGGAGGGAGGAGAGGAATAGATGTGAGACTTCTGCATTCCTCGAGCGCTGGAGTGAGACTGGCAGGGCCGAATCAAACTGAAACCTGGTTTTTAAGTTAAAAAAGAAGTTGGACTATGTTTTAACTTGAAACTGAACTAAATGTTGGAATAAAACCATTTTTAAAAACTGAAAAAATACGTGTTGAATCTGGGTTTAACTGGATTGCAAGTTGGCATGCATAAAACACTATAATCAACTTCCATTAAGTATTTGCAGTCTATCAAAAAAACTGTCAAAAAACATCCAATACATCCATTTTTAAAAATGTTTCTTTAAACCCACAACACATTAACTTGCAATGGTTTAGGAAATCCTATTAAAACAAACTTCTCAGTTCCAGAGTTTCACCTTTCTTCTGAAGTATAAAAAGATTTAAGAACAAAATTAAGATGCAAACTGATTATTTGAGCTTTAAACCAAAAGCTGCAGCAAAGACGAAAATTTTCAACCTCACTCCAATCTAGATTTTGTCAGAATGAATGACTGCATCATTAATGAATGAATGAATGAATTTGAGATATAACACTATCTGTAATTTAGACATTATTTCATCGTCTTAACTGAAAGACATCACAGACAAGATCTTAAGATGATCACACAGATAGATTCTGCATGTTTGTAGATCTGTGTAAAAGTTTTAAATTGTTGTTGGTGTCTCTCACCTTGCAGAACTCCTCATCCAGTTCCAGGAAAGGTGTTAGAAAGTCGGAGGGCATGGTTTGCTCCACCGTCCTCACAGAGGAGAGGAAAAAAATAAGTTCCCCGGTCCAAAGACAACGAAGACAGACGGACAAAGTCTGGTGTTTGGGGAGCTCAGACAACAGAGAAAAGGTTCAGGGGTCTGGAAAAACCTGAGAGATTTCAGTCTGGCTCTCTGAAAGTCGCTTTTAGATGGTCAGGAAAGAGAGGGGAGGGGGAGAGAAGTGAAGAAGAAGTAGTCAGGTCTGTTGTGAAGGACGTGACTCCAGGAGGAAAGTTTCTGGACCATCTGCTGGAATCTGTTTAAATAGTTGGGGAAACCCACCCATACACACCCACCCCCTGCCTGTGTTCTTCAGGGGGCAGGGCAGAGTGTGTGTGTGTGTGTGTGTGTGTGTGTGTGTGTTGGGGGGATGGGGGAGGGGTCCTGCATTGTAACGGTGTGCTGGGGGGCAGGGTGGGCACAGAAAGAAGAGGAGGGAGCTGAATGAAGCTACTTTTCTACCCATTCATTACCAAATCCTTAAAGATGCATTCTTCTTTTTTTAACGGCCCGTCCCCTCACTTTGTCTCAGACCGATGCAGCTAAGGAGATAATGACAAGTGCTGCGAATACCAAACACATTTACTGTCATTAGTACACTTACGCAGCAAAGATGTCAAAATTATTTTAAAGTATATTTAACATTTACACACATTTATAAGTTAGTTTAAACTGATTTTACATGTAAGGTTTGTTCCTCTGTATGTTTATATGTTGATTTATATTTCCATATATTTTTTAGAATTTGACATTAAAAGCTAAATGTTATAACATGGCTGCTTCTGGAAAGTGACTATGCAAATCCCAATATTCTTTTAACTATGAACTCTCTCCATTAAAGGCCTGTCCTCCATTGAACATTCATCAAAATAAAGTTGTCACATGGAGTCCTGAATTTTATACTTAGAGTCACATCATTTAAGAGCAATAGTTTGCTCTTTGACCAGCTGCAAAGAAAATATTCAGTTTGACAGATATTGGTGCTTTAAGATTCTGTTCTGTTAATAACATTCAATCTGGCTGGTGAAAAACAGTCACTGTAATCTCAAGTGTTACATTAATTCTCATTTTAAATTGTGGCTGGATGGAGCTCAAACCCTCTCAATCTAAAAATAAACTCAGATTTGATGGTTGTCTGGATTACTGACAGTTTTTCACTCTGTTTATATTGACAACAAAATAAAGCACTAACAATGATGGCATGATGAGTCTGCCTGTTCTTTCTGTCTTCCACGTGTCTGCTTGGGTTTCCTCCCGTAGTCCAAAGTCATGTCTATTGGAAACTCCAAAATGCCCACAGCTGTACATGGAGTGTGAATGTGTTAGACTGACGATCTGACGAGGGTGTACCCCACCCACTTTTGTGAGTAAAGTTTTAGTTCCTGATTCAGAGATGCCTTGGAGGCAAAAATGATGTCATTGACTAAAATAAAGACAGTGCAAAAGGCTGCTGTTATTATGAAGCCTGTTGTCGTTATTAAGTGACAAAATGCTAAAGTTGCTGTTATCTGTAATCTTTACCATTAAAATTTCATGCTTATCTCAGTTTATGTTTATATTCATGGCCCCACATTTATAAGAGATGGGGACAAGTCCTGACTTGTGGCTCAGCCGTGACCCAGCCCATGGTTGTGCCCCAAACCGGTGTTTTCACAAAGGTCAGTGATAACAACAAAAGTGTCAGCTGATGGTGGTTACTTGTTCCACTGTCACGGTTCAGACCAATGCTTGAACACGACTGAAGAATGTTTACTGGACCGAGTAAAGAACAGAAGTGCTCAGGTTGTGGATTTCACCAAACGCCACATTGTTCTCAGTGTCTGCCATGATTGATGCGACTGTTTCTATGCACCATAAGTAATTAGGATGTTTGGGACTGAAAAAGTTTGGAGACAAAAAAAAACTAAATATTTTTAAAAATCTAAATAACCTTCTTAAAGCATTGTGCAGCAGATGAAGTGAAGGTATGGCAACTGAAGCACTGTAAAGAAATGAAACCAGGAAGTGTGGTTTTCTTCAGAAGGTTTGACCTGTACAGAGACGTAAGCGTCTGTTGCTTGTTTATTAGAATCAGGATGAAGTTTAGCCTCCAACTCTCACTGAAACTCAATGACCACATGTTTGAACCTTTGTTGTTGTGTATTGCACCATTTGACACTCTTCCAGCGGGAGCAACAATGTACTATTTGTTGATCTGTTGCTTGTGATGTGCATTGTGTCTCTGCGTGGACAGTGTGTTAATGTTGTGGTCGGGTGACCCAAGGTGTTGAGCCCATCAAGTTTAGAGGAGGTAAACAGAGGAAATGAAAACACCACAGTGTTTACTGATTATGAGATTCAGCTGGTAATACTGAAGCAATACAATGAAACAATACATGAGAAAATACCAATGTTTAAGTGTGTGTGCTCGGGGGCTTGTGGCAGTAAAATCGAGGAGAAAGATTCTGTTGCCTCGAGTGCTGTCTAAAATCATTCATTTTAAAGGATCGATATGTAAGTTTTGCAATTGCTACATAGCCAACATTAGCATTAGCAGCTGTTTACTTACCAGTTTTGCCGAGAGCTTCAGCCATCATTGTGTTTACAAGACAAGAGGTTATACGTCCTCTGCAGTGTTTTTCTATATTTGAGTGCGAGCACAATGCATGATGGTATACATTACTTGGTTAGTGACCATCGATTGTACACTACTTTTCACAATGCATTGTGGGATGCTTTGATCATAATTGTCACTATACATTTGGACAGCACTACAAACTCCCTATATAGTGGACTATAGCCTCTGGAGTAGTGAGTGATTTCAGACATAGCTGAAGTGATACAGTCAACGTTAGCTTCACTTTCAAAGGAAAGACGTTTGATGCTGAACTCACAACTGTTTTTTAGACTGGTAAGTAAATAGCTGCTAATATTAACGGTGGCTATGTAGGAATAGCAAAACTTACAAATAGGCGTAGCTCCTTTAAATTTCAAACACAGCACAGGCAGTGCTACTGAACTACAATATATTTATGTTGTTTTTGACGACTTGTAATGAATAAATAACAATAATAAAATCCTGATTTGACAGGCATCACAGCACCAGTTGCCTCAGGTAGCATTTAAGAGCAAATCACTTCTTTATGCCTGGTCAGTTTCCACACCACAGAAACATACATGAATATGAATTAGTGAAAACAACAGTTTTGTTGTTAGCTGACTGAAATAGAAAGAAGAGGTGATCGTCTTGGCATTTATTAGGAATGGAAGATGATCTTTATGGAACACACCTGAACACACCAGGACAACACATGTGAGCAGCATTTGCACATTTAGCAGTGTAATCTTAGAAGAAAAATGCACCTGGGGCAAAAGTATTTAGTTTATATGAAGAACCAAGTGACCCCAGCAGTTAGTGGTCTGGTGTTTGTGGCTGTAAGAAGTGAGTGGCAGTTCACTGTAAAGAGGCTGCAAAACAAACTGTAAAACACACAACATGTCTTATCGTAACGCCTCGCTGATACGTTACTGTGGTGTGTATGTGTGTGTGTGTGTGTGTGTGTGTGTGTGTGTGTGTGAGTGTGTTGTCAGGGTTAAATAACTGTAACCCAGTGTGGTTTCCTCTCTGTGGTCGGTTGGTTTAGTAACAGACTGACTTTCGTTAGGTTTCTCTCTACACTTTCTTTCTTTCTTTCTTTCTTTACATATCATTGGAGTAAATTATGAACTACAGAGCAGACCGATTTGCCCCGTCCATATACGTTCTAATATTTTTCATCATTGATCAGGTAAATAAATCAGTTATCTCACTGGTTAACAGTTACCTCTCTCTCTCTCTCTGTTGTTGTGGTTTCACCTTTTGAGTGACACTGCAACTGAATCTGTTCTTACATAACCAGCACAACTGTCTATTGGATGTGTGTGTGTGTGTGTGTGTGTTTGTGTGTGTGTCTGTGTGTATCTCTGTGTCTGTGTGTAACTCTGTGTGTGTGTCTGTGTGTGTGTGTGTGTGTCTGTGTATGTGTGTCTGTGTGTGTTTGTGTGTGTGTGTGTGTGTGTGTTTGTGTGTGTGTCTGTGTGTATCTCTGTGTCTGTGTGTATCTTTGTGTCTGTGTGTGTGTGTGTGTCTGTGTATGTGTGTCTGTGTGTGTTTGTGTGTGTGTGTGTGTGTGTTTGTGTGTGTGTCTGTGTGTATCTCTGTGTCTGTGTGTATCTCTGTGTCTGTGTGTGTGTGTGTGTGTGTGTGTGTGTGTGTGTGGCAGAGGTTTTTCTTATGTATTTCTGTGGTTGCAAAGCTCAGTATGTAAAGTGTCATTATGGTGGTTAGACTAATAACCCACAATGTGATCCTGTAAATAACTGATTGACCCTAAGTGGGATTCAGCCTGCAGTTCAGACAGTGTGTAGTTCACACAAAGTGTTTACTGGTAGTGTTACTATAATACTCACATGGGATATTGTACAATTTTTTCCTATAAAAAATGTTTCACTCTTATTACATTCACATGAATTTAATGACATTTTTTTCATTCACATAATAAGCCAAAAATCTTATATACAACAGAGCTTAAACCTAAAAGTCTTAGACAAAAATCTAACCAGAGAGTAAAGTAAACAAGGTGAAGAACACGACCAAGACTTTGGTGGCAGCTTTTGCTTCCAGTGTTTGTTACTCGTCACTTTGGTCACTGTCAGTAATAGGCCCATATGTCACACAGGAACCTGCTGCATTTTAGCTTATATTTAAACTTAAAGTTTTGATAGGCACCACCAAGAAAAAGCTATGAGAACTGTTACAAATTATTTTCCTTCATTGTGCAATATTGCATCTAGAGAATGCTTTTAATTAGTTTTGAACAAGAACATGTTAAAATACAGTTGAGTTGGAACCATAATAAATCATCTTCTCAGATGTGACAGGAAAACATTTGATATAGAGCTCTGATCAGCTTTGATCAGACAATTAGGGACTAACATCAGGAATACAATTTAGCACCCCTACAAACGATGCCTGCATAAAATTATCTTATCATGATGGTGGTTTACTTTAACTTTGGCTGGGTAATGTCACTGGTCCGTGTCAGTTAGCAAGTGTTTGGGTGGAGACAAGGGAGGGGCGGGTTTACCGAGGCTGGTACCACACAGTATCAAAGTGGTTGGCGAGTTTTACGCTTGCAATATGTTGACAACAGAGGCAAATATGGGAAGTAATGTGTGTCTGTCAACATAGCTGACATCAACACATGTATAGTGTGGATCGTGTGGATGATTGTTCACTATTGCAAGTGTGGAGATAGCATTTATTTTTCTTTAAATCATACAAAAGATAAGAATGAGTCATGTTGCTGAAGTAAACTGTCATTTTGTTTCTTGAATTTTTTTTTTTTTTACTGTATAATACATTGTTCTTCTACTTCCTGCACACCCGATCTCAAAACCTCCACATACACAAAAATACACTCAATCTCTCTCTCTCTCTCTCTCTCTCTCTCTCTCTCTCTCTCTCTCACACACACACACACACACACACACACACACACACAGACACCCCAGCATGGTTGTCGACCTCCTGTCTGAGCCTGTCTTGGCCTCTTTGTTGAGGCCAGCATGACAAGAGCACCATTGTCCAGAAGCTTCTCCATATGTTCCCACATACAGCACAGTGAAGCATTATGGACAATACCAGCACACAGGATCTAACTGTCCTCCCCGGCTCTGACTCACATGGCTGCACTGCAGTGAACTGTGTTTGGTAAAGTCAAATTATTTTCAAATAGAGTTGCCACAGCATTCCTCAGCGTTTCAACAACTGATCCAATGTGATCATTTGATGGCAGTATTGGTTTATGTTGTGGCCCTGAGTTTGAATAATTTCAACTTTCAACATCAAATTGATGGATCTGAACACTACAATATCCATGAGTTTAAGCCACTGTTGCTGTGGGAAAGAAAGCAGTTACAGCCTGCATGCATGGCACCAGCTCAGCTTGACTCCACTGTACCCACCTTTTTCAGTTTTCCATCAGGCAAAAGTTGTGAATAGTACCTGCTACTTTTTTTTGTGTGGCGATACCAAAAGGTGACGTGAAAAGAACGGCAGACTGCTGATTGTTTCAGAGAGAATAGTGAGAGACAGGTTGCGCTGAACCAAACAGCCATTTATAAACAGTATACCACTCACTGTAGCCTGTTACATTTCTTTTAGCAATACTTCAATACCTGGTTCATGTGCATGTCACGTTGAAGATGACGTCACAATACCTTTGTGTATTCTCGCTATGGTAACAACGGTGCATTGAGGGGGTAATGTCTGCAGTGGAAAAATAAGTACCTGGTACCAAAAACGAGCAGAATCAAGTCGAGTTTTTAACATGCAACAGAAAAATGCTATTAATGGCATGAATCAGGATTATTAATGTAATTACCAGAATTTACCCATAAGTATCCAGGATCTGAAAGCATAACTGAAAATATATTCTTGGGTTTCTACAAACATAATCTTCAACTTGTCATTCACTATGCATGCAACAGAATTTCTAGCATGGTGACCAGATGTTTGTTACTGAAATGCACCATGGGAGTCGGAGTTAACTTTTTAAGTCTGACTTTTCTAATATGTTTTTAACTGCAGATGTCCATCTTTTGATGATTCAACCGAGAGTTTCCATCCAAGACGTAGCACTAACATTACTCAGTAACTAAAGGTAGAAAATTTATGGGAAATATATATGGGAAATTATGCTAATATATGGGAAAATAAACAGAACTTTTAACTTCTGGACCTGTGGACGTGAAATAAGTTGACGAGACACAATGAGACAATACGACAATGTAATAAGCAGTTACCTTAACATTTGGAGTGGCATGCAGTTCTGCATCTATCTCCTGACTCTGAACTAAAGTCAGGTGATTCTTGAATATGTACAACATGCAACATAGAGTAAAACACAATTTTGTGTTAATTGTTGTAAGTGTAAGTGTCTTCTAAGGTTTTAAGATGTCCAGTGTGAACTCAACAGCAACATGTTTTCCATAAACCTGATTATGCAGGACAATCTGCAAACCCAACTGTGACATTGTCCCCAAGTGGGACATTGTTTCCAGAGCGGTATGTGTCAGTGGTGAGTTATTCAAATGTAATTTTGAATTGCTGTCAGTGCACCTCTTACAGGTAATGTTGCAGTTCCACATGAGGCTGATGAGTAGTTTACTTCCTAAATAAAAACAATCCATGCTTTTAATATTCATCCTCACCCCCTCCCTGCCCGTCCATTGTCATGGATGTTGGCTCCTTAAGGTAATTTCCATTTCAGGGTGGATCTGAGTGGTCGTCGAGTACCCTATTAGCAAAGCCACGGTCTATTGTTGTAGCCTGCTGTGCTTGTTTGTCATGGCGGTACTTCGCTCCCATTTTCCTAACTCCATTATCTAGTTTGCTTGTTCCTTTCTTCTTTCCATCCACACTTTATCTTCTTTCTTTTTCTGAACGAGAGACACAGCCATCAGCTGTCTTATTTGTCTATATCAGGACACTTCAGTGTTGTATTGCATTTATACCCTGGCCACATACTAGGAAAATCAATCAGTGTTAAAATAAATATTAAAAGCCGTTACAATAAAAAAAACTCTCATGACAACCTGTGACTGACAGTATACTGACGGTTTTTTAAATATTGGCGCTCAAGCTAGTCATATGTTAGTTAATCATTCCCTCTTGTTATTAGCATGGTGCTAAAATACAAAACCAGACAATGTAAATCAGTTTGTATTGTCAGTCGTCTGGCAGCAGTGTTGTCTTGACCCACCTCTTTTCAAGTAAACATATCATGTTCTCATTTCTACGGTGGCCCTGAGAGCTCAATGCACTGCAACTTAAGAAAACACATGCAAACAGACAAAACACAAAAAACTTCAGAAAACATCTTCATCAGTTTAACAATACATGTGATACAAATACTCACAACACAATGCAAGTGTTTCCCCGGGGACACTAAAAAGTGAACCTTACTGCGATGCACTTGTTGTTTAATGCCTTGTGACTTTTGAAGATAAAAGCACTGAACAATGAGTATGCATGGATGATACACTGGGGCGCCCCCACATTCATTTTTAGTATCCCCTGGAAACACTTCCGTTGTGTTGTGAGTATTTGCATGTGTTGTCAAATTCACTGATGAAGATGTGTTTTCTTAAGTTCCAGTGTGTTGAGCTCTCAGGGCCACCGTACATTTGCCCACAATACAACCTTGCCCACAATACAACCTCTCAGCTTCTATCTGAACGCAGCAGTAACTGAAAGATAATGTTGCTGTTACCTGCAGGTTGTCATACCTGTAGTATGGGTGGTGCTGAAGCTGCTGATCAGAGTTTCATGTATGCTGTTTTACAATGGTAGACCTCATAATAGCAAAAATAATAAAAATTTATTTTTGTTGTACACTTTGTCTTTATGAGGGAGGGGCTGGCCCCAAAAAGCCACTTGTACAACTGAAATAAAAATAACTGCTAACAGCCCTATCACATCCTGCTAATATATGATTTTCATTGTGTGCTGGGAGACGGTGAGTGTTTAGATCTATTTGTACCCAGCGAATAAAAACCCTACAATGTTGGTGCCAAAGCACAGGAGCAGAGACTTTATGTGCTTTTAAACCTAGTGATTTATGGGCTCTTTTCTAAGGTGCCAGGAAATATTTCCAGCCCTGATAGGAGTGAAACAGTTTTAAACGGCTGATTAAAGTGAAAACTTATAGAGATTAATGGTGACTACAGTTGAGAAATGAACATGTCGTTGAAGCTGAGAGATGAATAGTGACCCGCGGCTGCTGGTGACTGTTATATAGAGGTGGATAAATCACTGTGCAGGGACCTCACTCTTGTGAGGTTGCAAAACAATCGTGTCACGACAAACTGCAGAAGGAGGATATTTCACTTTGTCTTTGGCCTCGTTCCATCCATCAAGCCAGCTTCCTCTCTACTAATTGTACTTCTACCCCTGGGAAAACGTTTTCTGAGTTTTATTTCACAAAAACCTGCTCAAATTATTATGACTGTCTTCTCCTCTCTTTGCGTGCACACATATTCACAATGTATCACCTTTCTCGATGTGTCTGTTGAGAAAACTCGGAAGAGAGACGATGACTATGGAAAAAGAGACAGATGTTACTGAATGAAGACATCTGATTCTGCTTTGCTAAAGCAATGTGTCTGGGAAGTCACCTACACACACTAACCCCGCGAATAAAAGCACACAGGTTTGTGTTTTAAAATCGTACGCTGCTGGAACCGTTTTAGTTTGGATACTCCAGGGTTGTGTTGTAGTCTGGACGGGCAAAAACAGAGATCTTTGGAAACAATGATTTAAACACCCCCGGTCGCTCCCTGATTGGATCTTATCAGCCACGACTACCAGTGGTGAAAGCGACATGGATAACAAATGACAAATGTTACTGTCCTTTTTGTCTTAGCTAGCAGCTGTTGTTCAGTTAAACACTACAACTGTCTTTGATGTTCCTTGTTTGTTGTATCTTCTTCAACTAACCAACTGCAGAGCAGACGATCTCCTTCCTGTTTACACCAGTACAGGCATGCCCAGTGTGCGTGAATGGTCATGTGACATGATACGTTAGTATGGATAGAGATCAGTTCTAATACAGAGCTTAAATGGTCATGTTAAACAGTGCTTTAAAATGAAATTGATGTAGCTTGGACGAAGCCTAATGTTGAAAGCTGAAGGGATCCTATAAATAACAAACACAAAAAACCAATGATTTTCCCAAACGCTCTATGATGGCTTGAAACAACCTGGAAAATGCTTTTACTTGTAAAAGACTTTTCCTGGACTCTGGCCCTTTCTGAATTGAATGTCAAGTTCTTCAAATGCAAAGATCCTTCCAGGTGAGATTGTCGCCGGTCAAACCTGGAAAGACTTAGTCATATGACTCAAGTCATAGCTCTGGAAGAGAGGCTGAAAAAAAATCACAAGGCCAAATCAACCATGAAATTGGACAACAGATTTGAAGGCACATATGGTTGACGATAAAGAGAAACATCTGTTTGTCATTTACACACTTAGAGAGCAATACTCCAGCAAATACCTCTATTAATATTGTGATCAGGGTCAGCAAGTGTGGTTGTTGTGGGTGATAAAATGCTAACAAATGGAAGCCATGTGCTGGGCCACATGTGTGCAGTTTGGTTAAAATATGAACGTTTGGGATACAGAGCATATGGAGTGCTTATCTGACAGCACTGTTAACCCTCCATTGCAGCAAAAAAACATGAATGTTCTCATCAACCATGTTTTCTTTCTCCATACAGTCATGGTCATCAGGTCTACAGCCACGCTCCTTTTCTTCTGTCCCTCTGATCCTCCATCAGGCCGTATGGCTCCTTAAATCCTTTCAATTGACCAACTGGACTCAACCCCCACCCTGCACACAATGAATACACACACACACACACACACACACACACACACACACACACACACACACACTCAGCTAACGCCACACATGTTTCATCCCACCCTCTCTCTCTCTTTCTCTCTTTCTCCCTGAGGAAGGAATCCCTAACTTCCCTCTTCAGGTCACCAGTTCACTCTTGAGGTTCCTGGAAAAATATGGTGACCAAAGATAGAGTTTGTGTGTGTGTGTGTGTGTGTATGGGCG
>NW_019525547.1:1120411-1161455 GCF_002814215.2 Seriola lalandi dorsalis | reverse complement strand
GGGGGGCGGCTGTGGGGGGAACAGAGTGTTAAAAGCAGCCACTGGATTATGTTTTGACAAAAGACTGGACCCCTGCTGCTGTAATTTTCCCGCCAGTCCGTTTCCTGTTTCCTGGAATCTCACACACACACACACACACACACACACACACACACACATACAAACGACCTATACACAGGCCATTTGGTGCCAGCTGCTCGCTATGATGCAAGAGCATGACCAGCGGGCCCTCAGGGCATCTGGATAATAAAGACTTCCTTTCATTAAATCCCTGGGAACATAATCCATATATTATTTTATCACATTGCCTGAAAATCGCCTTAAAAACAGGCGGATGGAGAATCTGCAGACAATAATAAAAGATTATTTTCCACACTGTCAGTGTTTTTGATACTGACAGCATGTTGAACACGTGGTTTATTTTAAATAATTAACTTCATAGCTCTCACACGCTGCAGCATAAGAACAAAGTTACTTACACCAGGAACCAGGTCCTCTGTATTAATGAACAGCGATACGGGGGACATTGAAGATGAAATTCTGTGAACATGTCGAAAAAAAAGCAACAGCACACTGACACACTTATTACACCAAAATTAGGAGTAAAAGCAGTTTTTTCAATGTGGGTAAACCTGCTAAAAAAAAGCAGCAATGTTTGTCTCCTTTCACACTGCCAGTCGAGTTTGGCTCTCTGGTCAGAACTGAGAGGACTCAGACATAAAAATTTGGAAGCAATGTTATCACATGCACTTACACACAGACGCAGAAGCATGGGAGAAAGAGTGAGCTGCTAGCCGCCATGCAGACTGGTAAAATGGATCCATAGCATCTCATTCCCTGGTTGGTGCTCCTGTAAAAGTGTGAGATGCCTCGATCTGTGATTATGTGTTTTTGAAACTTATTTCAGGGCTGCAGCTCACTCTTTCATATCCAAGCACAGTGTAGCTTTGGTGTTTCTGGTTTAACAGCACTGTGCTGGACAGGTGACAGGTGTCTTTGCAGCGTTTGAGCTCTGAAAGATGTTGCACTGATGAGTATCCACAGGCTCAGAGTCAAACAAGCACAGAGTCTACTGTAACTGCGTCTACAGCTCCTTTTCCACTGGTCAAAATACATGCTAAGACCTGCTAACATTGGGCTTTTGGAAAAGGGCATAATCGGCATTCACACCCGGATCAAATGACTTTGCTGTAGAACATCTCAATATGCTGCGCATCGTCGTTATGGTAACAACGCTGCATTAAATGTCTACAATCTGAAGTGGAAAAAAGACATACGTGGTACAAAAAGCAAGTTGGGTCGAGTTAGTACCACGTGGTGGAAAAATATACCTGCATCCGTGTTGCCTAAATATTGGAAAATTTGAAATACACCAAATATTCGATACATTTAGAGGTTCTCACCTAGTATAGAAAGAGAGAACCAGCAGCTGAACATGCCAGCAGTAGTGTGGAGAGTATGAAGTGGAGCTGGTATCAGCAGCAGTACCAGTTGAGTCGAGTTGTCTCAGCACTCGGCGTATACAGTAGGCCCTGCAGGGAACACATGTATTGGACAGTCACCACCTGCACTGCTTAAACCAAGCTTAACTACAACACTGTTCTCACCAAGTTTATGGCTGAAATCCTGGAACATGCAGGTTGTAAAGAAGTCCATAAATACAGTAGTATAAATGCTATTTCCCTTTATAATGCATTAACCAGGTTCACGTTATGGAGTCATTATTCATAATTCGCAGTTAGTCATTCTTCCCACGTTGATCCATTTCCAGTTTTGCTGGACTTCTGGACCTTTGTCAGTGATGCTAAAGCCACATTCAAGTTGGGCTGAGGGCTGAGTGTAAATACAAACAGTGTCAGACCCAAAGTAATTCATGAAGTCAGGTCATGTTAATGCAGAAAGTGAAAATAGAGGTTTATTCTGCACCACAGCATCAGTGTGAAAGTCTGTATCATTCCAACAGTGTATGGACAAATGGTAACATGTTGACAAATGTCTCCTAAAATAATCACCCAGCTAAAAGCTCCCGCAGCTTTGAGTACATCTGCACATGTACATACAAATGTACAACACTGTGCAGGAACATGCTGAGGACACTCAAATGTTCACTACAAATGTCTGAGGACAAATGCCTGCCTCCCTGACACACACACACACACACACACACACACACACACACACACACACACACACACACAAACCTCCAATGCCAAACTGTCAACTGCCACAACTGGTGGAGCGTTGCTAAGGTGTGTGTGTATGTGTGTGTGAGACAGACCGGACCTTGTTCACTCCAGACAGCCCCAGTCTTCTGATACAGTGTGAAGTAACACACGCACACACACTCATTGGGTCTGGGGTGTGAGCCTGTTTGGTGCTAAATGAGACCAGTCCCCCCAGCAGCTGCTGCTATATTATTTTAACGGGGGCTGTCGTGTGTGTGTTTGTATGTTTGTGTATGTGTGTGTGTGTGTGTGTGTGTGTGAGTGCACCTTTTGCCCTCAGCTGTTAGTGGCTAAAACTCTTTAGTTTTTGAATTACATCATATCTTCAGTCAGGTGGGGGCATCCAGTCCTTCAGTGGTTTTTGTTAATAAAGCTGAATTGTAGTTTAAGGTCAGTACAAGGAGAACTAAGAAAAAATCCTCAAAGGTTTTCAACTACTTTCATGTGTCTGGTGTGTAAATTCATTCAACATAAAAATATGGAAAAAGACACATTCATGCGTTTCTCAAAATGAATCAAGTTGAAT
The DNA here is from genome assembly GCF_002814215.2 of Seriola lalandi dorsalis. NCBI lineage: Eukaryota > Metazoa > Chordata > Actinopteri > Carangiformes > Carangidae > Seriola > Seriola lalandi. Next base: position 1,158,704 of record NW_019525547.1, on the reverse strand, counting down.
TACAGACTAAATATCTTGTGAATGGGAGAATAGAGAGAGACCTGGAAGTCCCCAGTGTTGGACTTTCCCTCCAGCACAAGAGAGGACATTTAATTTGATTTGATAAAATGGGATTTACATACTAAACTTAATAAAACCATTTTATATATTTCACAGACTGTGTGTATTATGGTCCACGCTCGGCTCAGGAACTGAAATTGGACATAAGCTCCTGTCGTTGAAATGCAATTAAAGCTCCTGAGATCCTAAAAAACGACAACATGACACAAAACAACTGATTAACAACAAAATAAGTAACTCACAAGATCAGAGCTTGAATATGATCACACTTGATGAATGTCAATGAGTGTAGCCAACTGAATTTCAACTTGCCTGACAAAATAAGCTTCATTGCATTCATGTGCATCATGCAGGACTCACACTGGTGAAGCAGGAATGTTGGTTATGAGTATAATATGAGGTTGGAGGGATTTTATATTTTTGAACCGAGCTTCAGTGCCCACTGTGATTGTATTCTGAAGTGCACCGAGTCTAAAAATTCTGCTTGCGGTAACAATTATATCCTTTTTCCACCAAAATTACCAGGTATAAGTTGGTTTTTTGAATGCGGGTAAACCCGCTAATAAAAGCCAAGTGACCCCTTTTCCACTGTCAGTCGAGTTTGCCTTCCTGTTCAGACTGAGGACACACAACTACAAGGAGTGATGTCATCACATGCACTTACAGAGCACACACACAGACGCAGTGAAGGAAGAGTGAGCTGCTAGCCACCATGTAAACTGGTAAACAGATCTGTCACATCTCATTCCCGGGTTGTTGCTCCTGTAAAGGTGTCAGAGGTTTTTTTGACCAATGGAAAATGACTGAACCAGTGGCTTTTAGCAGTGGAGATCCTCAGTGGTGACTGATAGCACAACAGTCATGGTACACAGTATGTTTCTTCCTTCAAAGCCACAAAAACAATCACAATCTGATGACTCAGTCATAAAGTGGCTGCTGAGTTTGTACAGGCTAGCTTTGTTCTGAATTGATCGTAACAGGCTGAACATCGGAGCTGTATGAATGATGACGCGTTCACTTACTGTTGTACGTAATGAAGTGCATTTGAAGGGTGACTCCATGGTTAGCGAGTATAAATCTTTAACCTGAGCGTAACTGAATGATGCAAATCATTTGCCTCTTCAGGAGTGCAGCATCATTTTTCCATAATCTAGTGTGGATGTTCTCAGAGCGCTACATAAAAATATAAAACTCATGAAAGTTCTGGCTTGAGTTTGGAGTAAAAATCACTTATATATAATAATCACTTATTTTATTCTGAAAATGTCAGATACCAATGAATAAAACAAGCATCATGTTCATTTCGTTACATGTACAGGAATCATTGGATTTTCTTTGCTTTTTCTTATCTGTGAAAAGAGTCATAAGAATTGGTCCCTGTGTTTATGAATTAACTTTATGTGTAAGAGACATGTAAGCATTGTGAGTGTTTATCACTTCATTTTGCACTCGGTGGTCAGAGTCAAAATGAAGTGAAGCTTTGCAGATCATTGTAACTATTTTTATTGTTTGCTTATTGTGATGAAGAGTAAGAAACAAAGACATATTTAGCTTTTAAACTTCAGAGCATCAACAGCATCGTCAACCAATATGTCTGTTCATGGGCGCAGCCATCCAGCCATATCTAACGGAGTCATTATCATAACAAACATTAATTCCCTTGGGAATTCCTGCCCTCTTTTCTGTACAATACAAACCGGAGTTAATACAAGTCCATTGAACTGTTCCCTTTCCACTACTATTGTCTGTTTTCCACACTGGGCCTCCACCGACCCCATTAATCCAAAACAAGTCCAGTCACTGTTTCACTGTTACAGTGTTTTATTGTTCATGGAAAAAATATCTTGTTTGTGGAAACTGAAAAGCAGAGCAAGAGACACAAAGACTCAGGTGTTGGTGCTAAGGGAGATGATTAACATGCAGCCTCTGCAGTCCATTTACGTGTACTCAAGAAACTAGGTGACTCCGAGAAGCCACGTAATTGGACAATGTCTTTACATACACTGGTAGTATTCTGGTTACTGTAAATCCAGATTCACACACAGCAGGCCAGGAATCTCTGTGACCTCTGACCTTAATTTTGGAGGCATAGTTTTAACTGTGCGTGCTGGTATTAGTCAAGTTTATATCCACATGTAGCACAAATTTCTACAAACACACCTGAAAACACATATATACATGATCATTCACGTACACTGAGCATGTGCGAGCCGGTGCAAACAGGAAGAAGGTTGCCTACTTTGCAGTTGATTAGGTCTCTGTTTTTGTCTGTCCGGACTGCACCGCACCCCTGGAGTTTACAAACTAAAATGGGGTCAGTAGCGTCTCCAGTTGTAGCTCAAGTGATACATTTAAAAACTAAACTGTAGTAGTGTGGACGAAGCTTAAGTCACATTCTTCATGTGCACCATGATTCATTAGTTAAATCCGTTTCCATTGCATTATGTTGTATTTTATTTTTATAGATATAACAACTTTTCCATCCCAGCCAAGCATAAAAACCTCGTAGCAATAATTTTGACTTTTGTTTTGAATTTCCAGCATTTTCACTTTTTAATATACAAATTAGAAAATGCACTTAAAGGATGGAAATACACTGTATCCAATCATAGTACAGTGTCTCACCAGTTAGTATTCAAGAAATCAATAGATGTTTAGCCTCAGAATCAGAATCATCTGTCTGTCCATAGCAACAAGCCTGTGAAAGTAATGTGTCCAATCACCCACATGCTGTTGTGAAATGTGACGTATCTTTTGAAACTGAAGCTGACATATCAGTTTATTCTAAAAGTGTTTGTCTCTTCAGCAAAGCTCGACTGTCATCATGTGACAGCAGAGGAAACACAAACACACAGAGAACGATATACAAGCAACAGTTCAAGTGAGTGTGTGTGTGTTTGTGTGTTCACACACAATTACACGCGTCCCCTGCCAACAGGTCTGCAGACCAAACACACAGTGACATAATTATTACAGGAAGGGAAACAGGGTCAAGAGAGGTGTGTGTGTGGCTGTGTGTGTGTTTCAGGGGTGGTCTGGTACACTTACAAACCTTGATGGCAGACATAAAAACACACACAACTACAAACATACACACACACACACAGACATACACACACACAGACACCCATACACCACCTTGTACACTATGTCCTTATGCCCTGTGTCAGTGGGTTTCCATGTGTCTGCCATTGACATAAACCAGTGGAACTATTTCAGCCGTGCATAGTATATATATATAGATATATATATATCTGTGTATGTTTGTGTGTGCGTGTGTGTGTGTGTGTAGTTGCACACTGTTGACAAGCAAATGAGCCTCTTTGACCACATCCATTGCCTCACATTGATAATCCGAGCAGTTAACGAGACACAACGGGTGTTACGAGGCTTACTCTGCGTGTGTGTGTGTGTGTGTGTGTGTGTGTGTGTGTGTGGTTAGCTGTGTGGTAATGTTTGAGCGATGAGGGGTTAACGAACACAGCTGCCGTCAGTTAGCGTGTACAGCCAGAATTTGGGATGTGGTTTACTGTATCTGAGTGTGTGTGTGTGTGTGTGTGTGTGTGTTCCTGTATGTGAGCATGCCACAGAATCTAGAGATGAACTACATCAGGGTTGTTTTTCAAAAGTTATGACACTTGAAGCCTGAAGTTTTGTGTAGTAAAATTTGTTATTAAAATTCTTTTCTGCACCTGGATCAGCGTTTGTGACAATCAAGCTGACTTCAGTCCGGACCCTCTTAGATCTAAATGACCAAATCTGACTGTTAGTGCAACATCAAGATGAAATGCAATCAGATTTTTCAAGATTACTTGGAGTTGCGTTCATGTCATCTCATTTTCAAACCTATATTTTTTTTGTTCTGGTCCTTATCAGTAGATGAGTCAGTAAACTTGTTGCGTTTTCAATTTTTTATCACATAGGAAAAAGTTCAAGCAAACCAAACTACATAACTAAAAGCCATATGAGCACGTTTTCTCTGGTTAGATGTGTCTAACACAGGAACAAAGTCCTGAAGAAGCTCCTATCTACCCGAATATCAAGAGGCCAGTGTAGTCCATTGTTAGTCCAGGTCAGACCTCAATTTACAGCTAGCTGCTAGCAGCTCTTGCTAGCTCTGAGCATGTCTTATAGTTGTAGTTGTTTTCCGGGGACAGTCTGCTAGGTATAGCAGATTCAGAAATGAAGCTAAAACCATGAAAATAGAGTTATCCAATCAGATTTTCTTTTTTTGTTTTCTCTAGGCAGAGAAAGGGTTAACTGGCTCATTCATTGATTAGGAGTTCATCACCGGGCAGTGAACTAATGAAAGAAACACACCCAAAGCCCCCCAAAGAATAGTTTTCATGTTGGAAGAAGTGAAGAAAAAGTTGGCCGACTGTCTGCAACGGACTTCACCAAACAACATTAATAAAAACTGGAATACTTTTGTGAAAAACCCTTTTGAGTGTCTGTGGACTTACGGACTAAAGGAATGTAAATAATTGAGGAGTAAACAGACAGTCAGACTTCACAACTGCTTCAAGGATAGGGAATCGTCAGTGTTTCTGTCAGTCATCCTTCACCATAGTTTATTACAATGCAACAGTTACCATGGTCAGAATGAATGAAACCGCGGCTGTACCCCATTTCATTTCATCCATAGAAACGTTATAATATTTAATGACATATTGACTGCTGAAGTGGAAATGTCCCTGGTTTTCATGTCAGAAATCTGGTCACCTTATTGTAATTAGGTAGGTCACGTTCCCTCCAAGGACAAACCGCATCACAATTTATTTGTGACGGGACTGAAAGCATCGCCTCTACAGGGTGCTGCTGCGTGTGCTGGTTTGAAAAACACCATCATTTTGGTTGTGATTGTGCCATGTGTTTGAACGATGGTGGGCAACACATTACAGGGAAACAGTATTGAACACCAAAAACACAAATGCATACATTTTGTAGGCCAATCTTTGATGTTTGCCAAATCTAGGGAGAGGTGAAAGAGTGAAGTGTCCATCTGGATTTAGGTGGGCGTGGCCTCAACTGATGAACTGTCGCTTTAATTCCGCATAGTTCAGCTGGTATGAGCCACGTGGTAGTGCCATGGTATAAGCATCCACATCAAAAAAGAGTTTTCCTTGGCCCATGGCCTTATCCTCCACTGAATGTGAGTGAAATCTGATAAAGTTTGACACACCATGCTAATAAAAAGACAAACACAACCGCAACCATAACCTCTGCTTTTAGGGTTTTTTTTGAATCTTCTAGATATTCACTCTCTGGTTAGATATATTTGGTTAATAACAGATAAAAGCAGAGGAAGAATTGGGCATTTAGCATGAGCAAAGGCAGCTCCACAAAGCCAAACCTCAACAGGACATCAAAGATAAAGGGAAGAAGATGTCACTGTGTTCCCAATAATGTCTGACTGAAAGGTGACCCCTGACCTGTAGAACAGAAACACACAGAAGACAGAATTACTGCTGCTAATAGAGAGGCTGTGATGGTCCGTTAACTCAATACTGTTGGCTGTATGTATGTGCATGTGTGTGTATTCATTGTGTATTTATCCTTTCCTGCAGAAGCAGAAGAGAGGCGTCTTTTAATATGAGTGTCATGTTGCTTCCTGTCTGTGAAGTGTGTGTGTGAAAGAGAGACAGACACAAACTGACAAGAGGGAATTGCTGGTTATGTAAAACACACATACACACACACACACACACACACACACACACACACACACACACACACACACACACACACACACATACACACATACACACACACACACATCTCAAATACCTCTAGTTGGTATGGACAGCTGGTCTGTTGGCGGGAAAGTGGAGGACCAGCTGTCACTGGAGAGAGAGAGAGAGAGAGAGAGAGAGACAGGGCGGGAGAGGGAGGGTGGGGTAGGAACACAAAGAGGTGGAAAGAGAGGACGAACAAGAAAAAAGATGAATTTCTAGAGACAGAAATAAACGTGCACAGAGAGAAGGAAATTTGAGAAAAAGATAAAGGGAGAAATAAAAAGAGATTATTTACATGCAGCAGAGAAATCATCTTTTGAAACACTGCAAACAGGTTTTAAAAGTTTCTTCCCTGGTGATTTATTGACAGACATATTAAAGATTGTTATATGTAGCACACAGACCTTGATTTTCTTCTTTTTTAACCAAGCGTCACTCAAAGTGATACGCCCTCAATTAAGCAGAACTTAAAGCCTCAATAAAATGTAAACAGGTGAGTTATATAAAAGTTCATCCCCGTACAGTCGTCATGAAGGAGGAAATTAGCTTTAGAGACCAAAACTGTTTGTAAAAATGTTTATTTCTGCTGTACAGTTGGACATTTTAACATGGGAGTCTATGGGGATTGACTCACTTTTGGAGCCTCTAGTGGTCATGAGAGGAACTGCAGTTTTTGGTACTCGCATGTTGGCTTCATTTTCCAGCCTCGGACGTTGATGCTTGATGGTAACTAGCTTCTTCTCACAATGAGGACCATGATGATGTCACCAATCTCTCTCAGATAGATAAAAGATTCCCATGCACTACATCTTTTTCCCAATCATCTGTGACAGTAACCGAAAGAGGGTCCACTTCTCTGTGGCCGTTCCTGGAAGACGTCCATGCATTCACAGAGAGAGAGGAGAGAGAGTGAGAGAGAGAGCGCATCGGAAAAACCCATCCTCACCTGTTAACTTAGTGACATAATATATTGACATAATGTAATCATAGCCTATGTTGGATTTGCGCTTAATTTTGCTATATCTTTATTCTTATGGTATATTTTTTCATGTCAGTGTCATATTCAGATACACAGACATTGGGACTATAGTGAAAGGTGTCAGTTTTGTGTAATATTGTTATTAGATATTAGATCCACAAAAAAGCCCCATTTTCTACAGTTAACTTAGATTTGACCACATTTTAGATTTAGAGAGATGTTCTCTTTTTTGTGGCCTTTTTCCAAACTACAGACTCACTATTGAGACAAAGACTGCAGTGCGTATAGGGAGCACTGGAAATCCCAAACTGAGAGGAGAAATCCAAGAAAATTCTCCAAAGAAGAAAACCTTGTAGTGAGGGGAAAGTCCTGCATCTCTGATAATATGAAATTTACTTCCAAACTCAAATTACAGTTAATCCTAAAATGTTTCCTGTGAGGAAGAATCTTTTTTTTTGTGTGTGCAAAAGGATATGAGGAAATGTGTTGTAGCACTCAGTGACCGTTTGTCAAAATCTGCATTGTAAAGAGAAAGTAAAGATGATATTTTACTTTTATTTATTTACGTTCATGTTATATTTTTATTAACACCTCTTTAGTGTTAGTGTTAATGTACCATCCATCTTCCTCTCTTAGTTCATTATTCAGTCAGTCATTATTCAGTTACAAATAGATCGTCAGAAAAAGTTTGGAAGATACATAGTATCATTGTAGAAACATAGTTCTGTGACTTGGTGGATTAGTAGAATGTTCACATAATTTCTAGGAGGCACGGCTCTCTCTCTCTCTCTCTCTCTGTTCTGTCTCTACAATAAGGCCTTCATTCAACATCCAGTCTCAATGAGGTTAATTATCTGTTTCCTAATTGGCCTCAGAGCCGTCCCTGTATGGTCTCACACATACACGCACGCTGACAAAGTGACTAAGTAACTCCACATAAATCACACACATAAACAAATGTGCCAGTGTTTTATTTTAGGCTTAGTTTTCTTACATATCGTCAATCTCTGTTTTAGCTTTAAGTTCACTTTTTTCCATTTCAGTTTTGATTTGTTGAGGGAGTTCTGGGAAAAAAAACTCACTTGGGATTCTGTGATTTGTGTAAAACACATACATTTCACTCACTCATATTTGGTTTTGGATGATTTGCAGTTTAGTATGACTTTGAGAGACCAGGCTTTTATTTTGCTGACCAAATAGATGTTCTATGATGTTTTTTTTCAGCTATAATTTTTAACACACACTCTTGCAGACTCAACAGTACATGTTTTCAAAGACACCTTGACACACACACACACACACACACACACATATACACACTCATATACACACACACATGCTGGCAAACAAACACACATACATGCAGGAGCCAGGGAGCGTGGTAAAGTTAGGGTGAATAGTGAAAAGCACCTATTTATCCCCATTCCCTCGCGTCTCCAGGGACACACACTGATAGGAACAATGACCGATTTAACTCCATCCACTGACCTGCACGCTCACACACACACCCTCCCACACTCTGCTGTTTATGTTTAACCTGACTCACACACTCTTCATTCTGTCTGAGACACACACACACACACACACACACACACACACACACACACACACACACACTCCCGCACATTCTGCTGAACACACACAAAGACTCTCACACTAGATGCGCTTTCTGTGTGAGTCACTTGAGAACAAACTTTGAGATACACACCCAGATATATGTGAATCTACTTTGGTCTATCTGGTTAATCACTTGGCTGCTGAGTGGCACATAACTAAGTATTTATATACTAAGTTAGTATTTTTGTGCCTCTTAAGGTAAAGTATCATCCTGCCAAACTGCGTCTGCCATTAATGAACTAATGATGGTTTCCCAGTAATAACTCAGTAATACTAACTGGCCATGGTGTGAATGCAAAATCAATAACACTCAAATAAAAGAATAATACACCTGTGGTGGTCTTTGCCTCTGCCTCATTCATTGTCCTTGTATATCAAGACACTTTGTTGTGTTACAATACAGTGCAAAGGCACATGTTTTGCAGTGTTGGCTCTGTGGTTGAGGACTAATTTAGTGGCTAATCCATTAAAAATAATTTTTAGGTGGAGTAACTGATACACATATTTATAAAGCACGCACGGATGCTCCGCTCTCTAACCTGACAGCCAACACATCCAAAAACGTGCTCCTGCCAGAGCAGAAGAAACAGCAGGTTTGTGTCGGGTAATCAGCACCTACACAGGTGAGTATCCGGTAATGACATCATCCATATTTCGGATGATGGCCCTTATGTCCAGCTTACTCAAACTTATATTGGTATTTCATAAGTCAAATTAATATAATTCAAAATCAAACTTAATACTGCATCCAGAGATCTACAGATGTTTCTCATTTATTCTCTTATAACTCCAAAACTCTTCCAACAACATTAGATCTGGATTTAAAGAGAGACTATGAAGGTAGAGGGCTGACACGCAACTTAAATTTGACGCTGTTTGTGATCATATAAAAGGTCTTCATGTCCATAGATCCCATTTTTAAGGGAACAAAATGTTGATTTTGAAATAAACCTATATAAGTGATCATATTTAATAACTGATATCTTAACGTCTTGCTCTTGGTGTCGACTGGTCTTCAGCGTTGAAACACATCAGCAGTTTGAGTCGGTCACAATAAACCTCAGTCACACAGAACATTTGATGTCTGTCTGCGTGTTGATGTAAACACCCTAAATATTCAGACATGAAAAATCATTCAGAATAACACAAGGTCAGTCTACTGCGTGACTCCCAACAACCAGATGTGCTGTGTTCACTCTGCTTAGTTATGTGCACACCAACAGAATCACACAACCAGGACTAATTCCATTTAATTTGTCACATGTTTAAGTTCCATTCAGTATAGTACAGTATGAAAAGCAAACACTTTCTATCGGGGGGGGGGGGGGGGGGGGTTCCACAGCCTGCAGTGGTGCCAGCTTAGAGCATTTGTCTCTACACTTGGAGATTAGAGTTTTTTTCGAATGAGGACCAAGTGACAAATCTAGTGTGACAGGTCCTGTGTATGATCTGAAAACAATGTTGGATTATGAGTGCAGATAAAACTGAAGTGATTGTTTGATTGTTCTTTGCAAGAAGAGTCAGAGGTTTGGTGAATGTAGTTTGACAATTGGGTTTTGTGTTTGTACAGTTTTGAGAAAAACATTGAAGGTTTCAAGAAATGTGTTTCAGTACTGAAAGGCTGTGTGTGAGCACAGAGAGGAAGAGAGAAGCAGACAGATGAAGAGCTGAAACCAGAAACCACTAGGCAGGATATAAATATGATATATATAATACGATGTGATGTTTGTTGTTTACAGCAGTTCCAATACAGTTTTCAGCAACATCCTGAATTTCCCACATTGACTATACGTGGTCCTGCCATATACTGGGTTTTGACCTAGTCTTGTTCTCCTTCTTTCTTTCTCTTCTCATTTTCCCACCCTTCCTCTTGCTTTCTAACCCTCTGTCTTTGTTAATCTCTTCTCATTCTTTATTTCTTCTCTTTCTCCCTCTCCCTTCCCCCAGTTTTCCCACCTCCATGCTCCATCAGGAGCACCACAAAGCCTGTCGCTGCCCTAGCAACCACCGCGCCACCGCCTCTGCCCGGGCAACAGGCCGTCGTCAGGGCTTCTGACCCCTGACCCCATAACAGCTGCTCTGCCATCGCATATCCCACAATCCCCTGCTCTCTGCTCGCTCCCGTGACCAGGGGGTCACACATGTGAATGAGACTGCATCGCTTTCGCTTTGTCCTCTGTGCATCTCTAAAAAAAGAGGAGAGGAAGCAAGGAAACAAGGCAAGGAGTAGAGATGAAGCAAGGAGAAGAAATGAAAGGCAAGAAGAAGAGAGGAGTAGAGAGAATAGGAGACAAGGAAAGGAAGAGAAAACAAACGATGTGAGGAGAGGAAACAAGGAGAAGAGAGTAAATGAGAGAAGAGGAAATGAAACGGAGGACTAAAGTTGAAGGTAGAGAGGAGGACAGGAGAGAAGGAGAGAAAACAGTTAGAAGAGAAAAAAAGAGAAAACAAAGAACACAAGAAGAAGAGTTGAAAAGAAATGAGTAGAGGACATGTGATGAAAGGAAAGGAGACAAGGAGAAAAGAGGAAAGGAAAGAAAGATAGGAAACTGAGATAGCAGGAGGTGGAGAAGAAAGAAGAGGAAAGAAAACAAGGAGAGAAGTGAAGATGAGGAAAGGAGCCAACAGAGGCGAAGAAAAGAAAGAAGCATGGCTGACATGCTGGTATGGCTGTTTACAGTGAAATACAACAAACTCCAGCTCCCAACCCTGTCTCTGCTCAGCAGACAGTTTGTGTTAAACAGCTCCATCACTCCATTACAGTGCAGTGATAATATAAAGCTAACACCCAACACACAGCAGTGAGAACAATTCACCTCTCATCAGAGAAACAATCAGCAACATTATCGGACTGTGTGTGTTGACAGCAGGTGTGTGAATCCCTATGTTTTTATGTGTGTGTGTGTGTGTGTGTGTGTGTGTGTGTGTGTGTGTGTGTGTTTTGTGCTGTCTATATTCAAATTCAAAGAGGCTATATTGTCAAATGTCACTCACTGTTCCTCAAAGTACAACAGGAGACTGCAGCTCTCCAAGCAGGACTGGTAATTTGTTTAAGTTCATCATGTGGTCGAATCGAGGAAATATCTGCTTCCTGATTGGCTGGAGTTCTGTGCATTGTATTGAAAAGTGCAGCTCTGTCTCAGTCACAGCTGAGAGAGCAGCTCCTCTTTGGGGAGCCATGTTTTTTTTTTTTGTATGCGCCCGTCTCGATGGTCAGGCTGTGCTCACTGCGTCTGTTCTCTGTCAGGGTGTTCTGTGTTTCATGTCAATCACTGTGTCCGTGGTGTACTGTCTTTTTATATAGCTCTGCATTTTGCTGTGTCCTCTTGTTTGTGTGTTCCGGTGGATGACATTGTTTTGTTACTTTTAATTGATTTGTTGTCATACTGGTCCTGGAGCAGAACTGGGTTATCAAGTGTTTGTGATCTAAGCCCTCAGGACCAGCTGTGAGGGGACTCTCTTTTCTTTGCTCAGCTCCTGGCACTGCAGGGTTTTGCATTGGTGGGAGTAGGTGGTGGAGGTGGGGGTCACAATTTTTAATATGAAGCTAATATTTGATTGCTCTTTTTAAATTTTTGATGAATAGTGGTAACTGGCCTATAATTCTGCAGGTGTGTGTAGCGCACCTGTAAGATACTTTTGCAGAACTCTACATGCAGTTTCAACCGGGTACTTACTGAATATTGGTAAGATAGAGGAGTCTACACCTCAGTGCCATGGAGGAGATTAGTTCTATGACAGAATCAATTCATTTGAGCCAGATTCGAATTGGGATATGAATGTACGTTTTACATTTCATTGCATAGAGTTCTATGCGTGCTTTCTCTCTCAGCTCATTTACTGCTGGGTTAAAACTTCCAGTGGAATTTATGTTCAATCCTAAATAATGTTTCTCTGAGATCTGGACCTTTTTTTGGGGGGAAAAAATCATTGCTTTAGTCTTTTCATGTTGCTGAGGGAACTTCAGTTTTAGATCATGGTGACATCTTGTACAGGCTTCAGCTGCAACTCTAAAACCCCTTGATTCAGTCTAGCACTCTGCTCTCAGGTTCATTACTAGTGATGCTTATAACACTCATCAGTGCATCCTGTTAAAAAGGTTGGATGGCCTCCTCTCTCTGAGAGGCCTGATTTGCACGTGTATTTGTTTATTTACAAAGCCCTTCTTGAAAAGATGATGATGAAAAGATGATGATGTTCTTTATTAACTGGTATCTACTGGACATCATTATAAACAATGATTGTATTGTTGTGGGGGGGTCCAGGTTCTGCTGTCTCCTGAAGAATTTTATCTGATGTCAATTTCTTGTTGTTCATGTACATTGATTTAATTATATCATGTTATACTTTTTACACCAGATTCAGTTAAACAGACCATTGAGATGAATACAATCGAAACGCCTTTTTGAAATCTATGAAACAAGCAAATATTTGTTTGCTGTTTAAATACGATCTGAAGTACAGTGTTTTGGTATGAATCCAATTTGACTTCTACTCAAGACATTTTGTTTGGTAAGGAAACTTATAATGCTACAGAGAGCCTTACCCACATTACTATTCACACAGACCTTGATGGCACGACTCCAGAGGTCAGGGAGGTAACCTACACTCACAATCCCACAAGCCCACTGGCTTTTTGAGGTTTTCGGCCTGAGAGTTTTCTCTTAGTTCCTGCTCAGTAATGGGGGAGTCCAGGGGATTCATTTGTTCTTTTATTGCCAATTACAGTTTATTTAGTTTTTGCTATTATTTGTTTCTGATATGGGTCCGTGTTGTTTGGCAAAGTTTCATAAAGTGTTTCCAAACGACCATGCGTCTCCATTCTGTGTTGCCAATTCTGCAAATTTGGATTTCTTAAGAGTATTAAATTTTTTCCCAAAACCGCTTTGTGTTTATGGACTCCCCAATTAGTGCCATTTGTTTCTGTGTGTATTTTGCCTTTTGATTTGAGTGTACATTTGTAGTGTTTAAATGTGTTGCAGTAAAGAAGGTGTGAGTTCACATTTCCTGGATCTCTGTTTGTCATCGGATAATCTCTTAAACTTTTGTCTAATTTCTTTAGATTCTTTAGCAAACCAATTGTCATTTTTGGGGCTTTTTAAATTCTTTAGTTTCAGTTGTGATTTCCTGTGTCTGCCTCACTGCGTGGCTGAAACACTGACTTTTAATGTGAAACTGCATTATTCAGTGTTTTCATTGGTTATAATCAGCTGGTCTGTTTGCTTTGCAGAGGAGGACACCTCTGTGGATTATTTGGCTCCTGGTAAAAACCTCTGAATCACTGACACTAAGAGAATCCTAACAGAAATATATGATCAATATTTTATATTAACGATGGATCAAATGAATATAAGTATGTGTTCAAAGTGAACCAACAAAGTGTTATTACCAGAGTTTCCCTCTGTGCAGTCACGAGCTTCTTGTGTCTTGGGTTTTTGGTCAGCAACTTTAATGTTGTGGTTCACAGACAGACAAAGTTAGTGACTAGCTGATGAAGAAAGTCAAACATGTTAGCAGCTAAAGAGACATATTTTCCTCAAGGGTTGCCGGAGATCAAACCAGAGCTAGGAGAATGAATATTGGACTCAGATCAGGAGGCTACTCACAAACAGAAATGAATTCATGTTGCTCTGTATCTGCTGATTGTGTAATATGCAAAACAAAACAAAACAAAATCAGTCAAGGCAAGTTTAAAGGTGCTATATGTAAGTCTTTTAGTTTAAAACATTCAAGACTTAAATGTTTGAAGAAATTGTTTTATTGTCACATTCCATTCATTGTATTGCAGAGAATGCTATGCTAACCAGTTAGCTCCAGCCTGTCTCATCTCAAAATACCACTGTAGCATCGAATCTGCCCTCAGTCCAACATGAGATGATGAAGAAATAGCGCTGCCCAGAGGAGAAGACACCACTTTAGCCCACAAAGAATGGAAACAGCTCTTGGTGAGTAAAGTAATGAAGATTGATGCTGAACTCACAACATTTTCCCTAGACTGGAAGGTAAACAGCTGTAAATGATAAGCTTGAGTACAGTGCGACAGCAAAATTTACATATAGCACCTTTAAAATCCCTGGCCGGACTTGAACCATCAAAGAAGAGATACAGTTCTTTATTAAATAAAGCTCATAAATAGAAGGAGAAATAAATATGTGTTGTAAACCTTCTTTAGCATCAGTGTCTCTAAAATGTCACATGCTACGCTGCTGTAGTCTTATTTGTAGTCATCTGTGCTCGGGTGGTTCCAGAAGAACTACTTCCTGCCTGTTTGTCTGGAGTTTCAGAACTGTGGTCGGTCCGGTGACATATGACACACGGGAGACGCTGTCAGTTTGATGTGATGTCAGTCACGAGCAGAGGCACAGTGTGGTGCAGCTCACCACAGCGGCAGCACTGACAGATCAGCACAAACACATCACCAAATAAATACAGCAAAGAATGAGTTGAAGGTTTTAGGTGTAAAGTTAAAGGGCGGCTGTATTTAGCGCTGCAGTGTGTGTTTTTCTGTGGGGGGAGTGTGTGCAAGTGTCCTGGTTCCAGGTGCTGTCCCCGCTGTAACCTGAGCTTCTCTTTATTAATAAATAATGCACCTGGACCAGTCGGCTCATCAGTTCGCTCATGAGATAGGCAGCTCTGCCTCATTCAGCAATTTGCCCTCCAAAGGACAGATACAGACACATACACACACACACACACACACACACACACACATACTCATACACGCAGACAGACACAACAGAGCAGGACACAACATCACAGAGTTGGAGATAATCTGACAGTTTTCAGGTTCAGGATTCTATTTCAGGGATTTTTGATTTTTGTTTGTGTCACCTGGAGCGACCTCACCAATCATGAATCCTGAATAGTAAGTGTTGTTTCTTTTCCATCTGCTGTGTGCCACTGTGTTACTGAGGTGTAAATATCCTGTTCCCACACAACACATACTGCACACCACTGGAAGACACTGACATCTGCAGTTTAACAGTGACTCCTGACATGGAAAGTCTCCAGATATGTTGCTTTAATCCTGTGTATGTTCGTAAAACATAAAGTACAACATGGATGATCTTATAGTTTTAGTCGACTCTGAGGTAGTTGTCACACTTACAGAGTTGTGAATCAGGTACCTGGGGTTAAAGAAGAGAAAACTGACTTTATTTTCTGCGTGGGCAATTCTAGTTAACTTGGAGTTGGATCACTAGGCTGCTGAGGCTGCTGGGTATTGTAGGCCTTAGGCAGGGAACGCACTGGATGTGTGGCGTGAGTGTGGCGGCTTTCAGAATGTGTTGATTTTAATTTTGGCGCACGTTAATGGATCAGAGCGGACACATTGGCTGCGTGAGTCGTGCGTGAGATGCGTGATCTAGAGATGCCGTGTGCGTCTCCCAACAGAAACAGACAGAAAAAAGACCTGTTGATGTCATATTCACACATTACCAACAACATCACATAAAACCGACACCGCCATACAACTATAGTTGTCTCTGTCTACAATGAATCTGAATATTTTGACATTTTCTGTCAAAATAAATCAGAAATTAATTAATAACGAGGAGAGGCTATTATGTAACAACAAAGTCCATGTACGAAGGAAGTTGGGGTGGATGGATGGATCGAAAAACATTATAATTCAACATGGAAGCCTGATTTTGTTTCCCATTTCCAACTGATAATCAAAGCTGTTTCTTTTAAAATTGCTCTGCAGACATGCCCACCTCTGCTCCGTTCACGAGGCTGACAGGTGAGAGGGCAGTGGGTATCAATCTATGATTAGCAGCGCAAACACCAGAGAGACTCAGCCACATGTTTGAGCCTCAGACCCAGACTCAGACTCAGAGTCTGTTAAGACCAGAACCAGAGACTAGCAGATGTATTAGAACGGTTAGCATAGTTAGCATCTTTTATTTGTTCATGTTGTTTTTTAGCTTGTAACTGGCAGTGGCTGACACAGTGTTACTGGTTGTGCTAATGCTAACTCTCCTCTCCCTATTTACAAGGTTTCAGGTTTATTTAGCCCCGCCCCCTGTCCCCACAAGTTGACAGGATTGGTTCCTTATGTTTGTGACGTATGAAACCCTGGCTGGGCGAATCTGTTTTTATGAGACTGTCATTGGTTCACTGCAGTTCAAGGTGGAAACACTCTGTCATGTTGTTGACTGATTTTTTGCTCGTCATACGTTTTGCATTCTATATAAAACATCATATGGATGTTAACAAGGTTAAACACATCATGTGAGGTGGTCTTTAACTAGGACCATGATCGTTCTATAACCTTAACCACGTTTATTATTGTAACCATGATGATAAACATCCTCTACTCTTAACTAAGAACTTATGTCAACCCAGACAATGATCTTTGCCTAAACCTAACCAAACCTTTAAACCACTGTCACATCATTAAAGGGTTCGTTTTTTTTTGTTTGTTTTTTTCAACTAGAGATGCAAGTTCAGGAAATGCTATTATGGGTTGTATCAGTGGGTGGAGACAAACGACCTAATGTTGGATTAATTTGTTGGTTAAAGGTTAGAAAAAGATCCTGGCAAGGTTTAACCAAGTGCTGTGAGAGTCTAACCAGAACCATAAAAACTTTAATAATGCCCGTAACTACACGTTTATATTATATTGCAAGACTAGACATTGTGGTGGAAAACAAATATGAGTGACACTGAACACACATATTTATGACTTGATAAATATGGAAATTAACAACACATCCTTGTTACATTATCAGAAAACGTTGCATTTACATTTCCTTTAAATGGATTTGCTGTTGCAGATTAGTTGCACATAACATCATTTCTGAGACAGAGTTGCCACAGTGTGAACCTGTGACTATAGTAACCTGTGACTCCACTGCCCACATAGTGACATGATCAGGAACACTACTATATTTTTTACTGCTGACACTTTATGGCCCTCGATGAAACCACAGATATCTAATACTGTACTAATAGCAGTAGTGTGTGTTTGTGTGGCTGTGTGCATCCAAAACTTCTGTTTGTCTCTGTTGCCAGTTTAACTTGAACCTAATCCTTAACCTGGAACATATGGTGAACACCTGCATTATATTATAGACTAAGTAGAAACATAAAATAGATGATCCAGAAGACATGGTGAGAAAAGAAAATCTTTTTAGAAGGAAGTCATAATCCATTTTTTTGTCTCTGCCAAGGCAGCGTGTAAACATGATGGCTGTGTTTTCAAAGTCGTGCTGTGCAGAATGCCACCATCTGTATTTGTATCTGTTCAACAAAACACATATATATGATACACTGTACATGTTTATTATTAACAATATAACAAAAATGGTGAACATGAACTGCTCCCTATTCTATGTCCTAGTTGGAGAGACACTGTCAAGTGTTTTTTGTGTGAATGTTTACCTATGTGTGTGTGTGTGTCTCCACGCTCCAGTGACTACCTGTTCAAACTTCTTCTGATTGGTGACTCTGGAGTGGGAAAGTCATGTCTGCTGCTACGCTTCGCGGTAGGCCACACACACACACACACACACACACACACACACACACTAAACAGTTTTTACACAGTTTTTTTTAAGTTGATCATGTTTTGCACCCCACCCCCTTCCCACCCACACCCCACCTCAGGATGACACCTACACTGAAAGCTACATCTCCACCATCGGAGTCGACTTCAAGATCAGGACCATCGACATGGATGGAAAAACAGTGAAGCTGCAGATTGTAAGTTGAGATTGTAAGATTGTGAATTTGTTAATCAGACAAAGTCATTGTGACAACGTTTTTTTCCATTTGTCATGTTCAAGAAATCCAAACTGCTGAAAGTTTGAAATTGAAAAATAAAATTTCAGTGTCATGCATACTCAGTGTACCTGCAGTCAGGACTGACTTGCACATTGCACATCATCTTACTCTGTGTGAGTGTGTGTGTGTGTGTGTGTGTGTGTGTGTGTGTGTGTCTATTTATTAGTGGGACACAGCAGGTCAGGAGAGGTTTCGAACTATCACCTCCAGCTACTACAGAGGAGCTCATGGCATCATCATCGTCTATGACGTCACCGAGCAGGTTAGGGTTGGGGTCATCAACAATGATGGGAGAGTTTGAACATTAACTTCTCTCCTCCTCCTCCTCCTCCTTCACAATTGTTTCTCTCATCCTCTTCTCCGCAGGAATCCTTTAACAACGTGAAGCAGTGGCTAGATGAGATAGATCGTTATGCGTGTGAAAACGTCTCCAGGCTGCTGGTGGGAAACAAGTCTGACCTCGTTAGCAAGAAAGTGGTGGACGCTGCCACTGCTCAGGTAACAGGCTTCACATAGCACTGCTTAAATTTACTACCTCCTAATACTGTTAAACGACTCCAATCACCACTTTAGCAGCTGAGGGGGTGAAATGTACAGGGGCCCATAGAGCTCAAAAAACAAGCACATAGTTAGGAAATAGGACACCTTTTTTTGTGTCCCCATGGAAACACTTCCATTTTCATCCATGCTACTTGCAGTGTGTTTCTGTATTTACTTGTGTTGCGATTATTTGCACCACATTTATTGTCAAATCGGTGAAGATGTTTTCTGAATTTGTGTTCTGTCGATTTGCATTTGTTAAGTTGCAGAGCTCTCAGGGTTACTCTAGTAATGCTCATTTAAAATCAGAAAACAAAACTGGAATTGAGAGACAACACTATAGCTCCTACGTACCTGAAGGGCATATGTTGAATATAATGTAAATGTGGAAGAACCGAGGCTATGTCCACACTACTATGTTTTCGTTTCAAAACGCATCTCTTTTGCTATGTTTTCACCTCCAGTCCACACTACTTTAGTTTACAAGCACTGAAAATGGAGACTTTTTGAAATGCTGCTGGCCCGGTTTTAGTTTGAAATCTCCGGGGTTGCATCATAGTCTGCATGGGTGAAAACTGAGACCTTTGGAAATGATGATGTAGACACCACGGTTGCTCCCTGATTGATTCATATATGCCTCGACTACGAGTGGTGAAAACAAAATGGATAATGAGTTACGGATAATGAATTACTGACCTTGCTGTCTTTTCTAGCAGCTGTTGTTCAGTTAAATTCTGCATTTTAACGCTGCAGCTGTCTTTGCTGTTCCTCGTTCGTAGTATTTTTTTGCAACTAATGAACTGCAGAGATGACGATCTGCTTCCTGTTTAAGCTGGCTCACACATGCCCAGTGTATGTGATTGCTCATGTAGGTATGCATTTTCAGGTGTGATAATGGACAGAGATGAATTCTAATACGGAACTAAAGCGGTCGTCTAGACAGCGACATCTCTGGAGACATCTCTGGAGACATCTCTGGAGGGACCTGAAAACTCTTTGAAAACTCTGTTTCCAAATGAAAACATAGTAGTGTGGACGTAGCCCAAGTTGTTATCTGAGCCAGAACTTAATGCTAATTAATGGAAGCATAACCATGCTAATGCATTAACGTTAGCATGCAGACATGCATATAGTTGGGTTGTCCTATGTTGGCGATAATTTTGTAGTCCATCAGTTTCTGGGTTATGAAGTGAAGTGCTGGGCAGGGGGACGGTTTGACCTGTTGGTGGCGTTTCCTGAAAAATCTAAGTAGTTTTCAGCTTCTGGAAAATGTCCTCCACTACATTTCAGAGAGAAGTTTATATTCAGCTTCATTTATCTGATCTCTAGAAACACTTTGCAGAGTGTGTACTGTTTACATGCCAAACATTATGTACACTCATAAATTGTGATGCTCTGGTTGTAGTTTGAAATACCCAACAGAATATAAAGTTACGCCACCTACAATATAAAAATACTAATTGCTTCTTATACCTTACTTTTCAATATAGTGTATTGTAGTATTGATACATTGTGATGTTTTCGTATAGAATAAGATTCGTTATTGTTGCCTCCCTTCTGGATTCCCTCCTTCGTTCCTTGTCCCCTGTGCCTCTCTCTAGGACCTGGCCTCGTCTCTTAAGGTTCCCTTCCTGGAGACGAGCGCTAAGAGCTCTGATAATGTGGAGAGGGCTTTCCTCACCATGGCCTCCGAGATCCACAAGCGCCTGGCCAGTGAGGGAGGGGGGATGCAGGGTGAATCGACAGAGGCCAGGACCCAGAGCACTAAGATCAACAGCGCCCCTCTGTGGCTGGGAGGGGAGAAACAGACGCAGGAGGCCAGTAACTGCTGCTGAGCAGGAGAAACACTGTGCTAACCCGTCTACAGCGATATGTACACTGTTCAAAAGAGAGGGATGTCATTCCAAACACACCCACCTGACTAGCAATAAAATGAAATATCACATTGACATACAGTAAATATTCAGATCCTTTGATCAGTACTACTTGAAGCATCTTTGGCAGTGATTACAACTTTGAGTCTTCTTGGGTATGATGAGACACTTCTGGATTTGGGGATTTTCTGCCATTCTTCTCTATAGATCCTCTCAGGCTCTGTCAGATTGGATGGGGACTGTCAGTGGACAGACATTTTCAGGTCACTCCAGAGATGTCCGATTGGGTTCAAGTCAGGGCTCTGGCGGGGCCACTCAATGACACTCACAGAGTTGTCCCTAAGCCATTCCAGTGTGTGAG
This sequence comes from Seriola lalandi dorsalis, assembly GCF_002814215.2. NCBI lineage: Eukaryota > Metazoa > Chordata > Actinopteri > Carangiformes > Carangidae > Seriola > Seriola lalandi. The sequence continues at coordinate 1,137,752 of NW_019525547.1, read as the reverse complement.
CTCAGGGTTATTGTGCTGTTGGGAGGTGAGCTTTAGGCACAGTCTCTGAACCAGGTTTTCTTTACGATACAGAATATCTCTGTACTTTGCACCACTCAGCTTTCCCTCAACCCTGACCAGTCTCCCTGTCCCTGCCGCTGAAAAAAAACCCACAGCATGATTCTGCCACCCATGGTATTGGTCAGGTGATGAGTGGTGCCTGGTTTTCTGCAGATATGACGTTTATAATTGAAACCATGTTCAATCTTGGTTTCATCAAACCAGAGGATCTTGTCTCTCACAGTCTCTCACAGAGAGTCCTTGAAGAGCTTATTTTTTTGTAAACTCAAAGTGGCTTTAATGTGTCTTTCACTGAGGAAAGGCTTCCGCCTGGCCACTCTGACATGAAGCCCAGATGGGTGCACTGCAGTGATGGTTGTCCTTCTGGAAGTTTTCTCCATCCCCATCTCCACACAGGATTTCTGGAGCTCAGTCAGAGCGACTGACAGGTCACCTGTCTTACCAAGGCCCTTCTTCCCTGACTACTCAGTTTGGCAGCCAGCTCTAGGAACAGTCCTGTTTGTTCCAAACTTCTTCCATTTAAGAATGATATAGGCCACTGTGCTCCTGGGAACCACCAATGCAGGAGAAATGTTTTTTGTAGCCTTCCCCAGATCTGAGCCTTGACACAGTCCTGTCTCTGAGCTCTGCAGGTAGTTCCTTACCCCTCACGGCCGGGTTTTTGCTCTGATATGCATTTGTCAGCTGTGAGACCTTATATACACAGGTGTGTGTCCAATCAATTGACTTTATCACAGGTGGACTCCAGTCAAGGTGTAAAAACATCTCAAAGATGATGAAGAGGAATAAGATGCACCTGAGCTAAATGTGTCTGAATACTTATGTCAATGTGATATTTCACTTTTTCCCTGTTAATACATTTGCTGTTATTTCTAAATTTTTGATTTATTTTGTCATTAAGGGGTAATGAGTGTAGACTGATGAAGGAAAAAATTAATTAAATGATTTTAGCATAAGGCTGCAACATCACAAAAACGTGAATAACTTGGCCAAATCAATCACCAGAACCGTGTTGGTGACAAAGTTTTACAAATACATCGAGGATAATTTACTGTATCACTGCTTTAACTCCTTTAAAAACATGGAGTTACAAAGTCTTATGGAAATAGCAACATCTTTGCATAGTGTGAGAAGTTTTCTGCAAAAAATGTGATATTAGCAGTTTGTGCTGCTGTTGTGGATGAATGTACAGTGTGATTAAAAAATAGTTATTTACCATAATTTCCTTCAGAGGTGATTTATAGTATTTACCAGTTTTTGTTGTGTTTTGTTTGTTGTTTGTTTTTGTCAATAAAAAAGATCTCAGGATTCTTGATGCTGAAAAACAAAACCTCATAAATGTGTAAGGTCTGGTTAAAGCTACAAAAACTACTTGTCAAAGTTGGTTGTACAAGATGGGACATGAACCTGAGCGTCCGCTGCATGGCAGAGAAATATTGTCCTCAAGAGGGACATGTCAAGACAATTTCAACATTGATGAAGACAGCATTACAATATAAGATGCAGAGGCTTTAAAATGTAATGTCAACAGATGGTAAAGTGACCAGTTAGTGTTATAACACAGCCAGAGGTGCCGTAACATGCTCTCTGTGTTCAGTGCTGTTCATGAGCTTTGCTGATGCATTCTGGACCAGTTTAGATGTGGCAGCTGTTGCACCATTCAAACATGTAAATACAGATTGGCAGTAATTTTTGTACAGCACTGAATTTTAGGTTCTTAGGTTCAGAAAGCAGGACTTTAAATGAGCTAATTGGATAATAAATAACCGCAAGGTTTGTAATCGAAAAATTTATTGCCAAATGTCCAAAACAGGAAGTTATATATTATTTGAAATGTGATCAAAACATATGAACAGTACTTCAATTATGTAAAATATTCAGTTTGAGGAACTGAGATGATTTTTAATAGCAGCACGGCAGCTGTTCAGGCTGCCCAGATTATTAAACCTTTAATGGTAAAAGATTCTCTCTGGATTAAAATCACCATCCAATCTGCAGTTATGACACTAGGAAGATATTAACGTGACAAATATCACTTCGGGATGTGAAGTGATTTCTCATAATTACCTGACAACGCTGAATAGCTTTATTAGGGTCATTTTTCACACAGGTCAATATTGTAGCTCTGTTCTGTGTAAAGAACAGTGACATGATGATTGACTTTAGATTCATGCCATTGTAATCAGCTGGACATTGTTTCAAACAGCAGAGCCTGTATTTATCAAGCATCCAGAATCCCTTGTGTAGGAATTGCATGGAAGCTAAATTAGAGAGAGTGATGTCACTGTTTTACCACATTGTCCTCAAACTAGAAATTATGAATGTGTTAGTTGAGAATCTGGAGTATTAAACAAGATGCAGAATATATGGCCACTTGTTAAAATATGATGCCATTTACCCTTCTGTTGTAATTAAGAATTTGCAAATGTATTTGAATGTTAATACTGTGGGAAAGATGTCAGCTGGAGTTTGAGTTGACTGTATATCCAGCTGCTGGATAAACAGTCTTCAAGTCAAGTGTTGAGCAGAGATGTTAGCATTTAATGAGGGGCCTGAACAAACTGGTGACTGTAATCCTGAATTTCATAAATGTCCAACACAGTCAGGCTGCTGTCAGCTGTCCTTCCACTAGATGTCAGTCTTGCTCTGTTTCTCTGTTGCCACTGGGACGAGCTGATAAACTCTCCTGGTTGACAGGCAGTTGAACCTCTCGTTGACAAAATTGCGATCTGTTTTCTCCCTCTCCTCTTTCCCTCCATTTCTCCCTCCCTTACCTCTCTGCTCCTCCTTTGTCCTCCACTTAATGTACCCCTCCCTTGTCTAATCTGAGCCTTCCTGTTCCTTTTTCTCCCTTGCCACCTTTCCATTCACCTGATCCCATCTTGTTGTCCTCTCCCCCTCTTATCTTCCATTGTCCCTATTCTTTTCATTCAACCTGCTCCCTTCCATCTAACTCATCCTGCGTCCTCTTTTTCTCTGTATTCCCTCAAGCTCTCGCTTCTCCTCTATCTTGCATTGTTCTGCTTCATCTTTCACCCTCTCTCTTTTTGGTCTGGCTCTGCGGCTGGCTGCTGCGTTCTTAGTTTGGTTGTTGCGAGTGTGATTGTGGGACAGCGAGGATGTTGCCGATTACATTGAAGGTATGTAGTGATGTCACTTGTTCGTGCGATACTGTACACCTCACCACCACTAAAATGTCAACCATCCAACATGTGGATACAAAACCACAATCCCAAGGTGCACTAACTAAACAAAATGTTTTTACTGAAAACCAGTGGAAGGTCTCCCCAGCAAGCCATGTGATCCCGAGCATACGGCTCAAATTGCAATAATCTGTATTAGACTTCACCAAAAAGTATGGGAGAAAACTCCAGTTACCTAATGGACACCTTAAACCAGAATGCACAAAGGAGTAACAGAGATACGGTGATGTGATCCTAGGCCACTTAGTCTGCAGAGCTGTTCTTGTTTTGACTCGTGTTCCTCTGGAGTAATCCAACCTTGTCGTGAAAACCAACTGTACTCACGTTCAGGCAGGACAAGGGTTTATTTTTATCTGCCAGCATTACAGCAGGTGATCCAATTATACATCTGAGTCTTGTCCATGTTCTGCATTAGCTAAATCAGTCACATTTAACATGGTCAAAAAAAAAAACTTCTCAGTGTTGTAAGCCCTGCCTTCTCCATAACACTAAATGCTCTAATCACCTGTCGTAAATTACATTGTTTCATTGTACACTTTACAAATATGATAGAAAAAGAGTGTAACCTTAGTAAAATACACTATTTAATATACACATTGATTATTATGTAGACTTTAATAAATTTGGAATCTAAATATGTCTTAAAAGCATATTCTATCAAAAATAGGATATACACTCAGTTGGCTCTGACACACAGTGACTAGAATAATGCCCCCCCCCGCAAAAAAAAGAAAAAAACTGCACTCACATGATACTTCCCTGATGAATTTTAACCAGTATCCAGACATACCAAAGCACCAGATGCCTACATACTAACTGGCAAACCTCTATTGCCACAGGAGGTAGCACAACACAAACAAGACCGGGTCAAATTACCACAAGATTACCCTAAAGGCTAAGCTTCATATTACCAAACTACTTTGATCCAGGACGAGCCCCCAATTTGTCACAACCCTGCTCAAGGCTGGACAAAGGAGGGAAACCAGACATGAGTTATAACTAGAAATAAACTTATCATACACAACTAAAAAGGAACTCCCTCTAAAGACAAACAAAACCAACAGGGCGGAAGTCATGGGAGAGGAGGAGACTGGCTGACTGGCACCAGCTTATACAGTGCAGCCAGACCAGGTGAGCTGAATCTACCTGATAACCAGACTCCACCCATCAGGGTCCTGTGGCATAAAAATGGCTACAGAGCTGTGGTAACAGGAGGAAAACATGAATATTCAGAAAAAGACTTTGGGCCATTCCCAGTGTCCCCTAAGTCCTAAGCCCTGAACCCTCATGGACTTAATTCACATCACCTGGTAAGTAACTGAGTGTGAGAGGCTGCAAGGGCTCAAAATGGTATAAAGAGGAATGGGACAGAACTTTGTGATATATCATGTAAATTGATGATGCCAATTGTGGGTTTGGGACTTCTGATTTTACATTCTTTATTCTCTTCCTTCGCTCCGTGCTTATAAACAAAATGATAATGTTGGATCATATCTGATTAAAGCACTTTTTTTTCTTGTAATACTATGATTCCTTCCTTTCATTCTTGTTTGTTAACCAGTCGTCTTGTATCTTATTATTTCTTCAGTTTTATGATGGTCATTTTTTTTAATGCGACATTAAACACATGGTTACCACGGTAACCATGTGTTTAATGTCACAGCGTTATAAACTTTAGGTAATTCCCTCAGAAATGCAGGTTTGCGGAAAGTGTGTATGATAGGGTCAAAACGTGTGATAGAGAGTCCTCTTGCCCTCGATGGTTTGACAGTGGGACAGTCCTGAGCCCTCATGGACTTACCGGGAATGCGCCTAAAAGTCTGTTAGTGTGTGGGTGTGGACATCGGGCTCGGTCCATAGTAACAGTGGAGCTTTCTGACATGCACACACTTAAAATCACTGGGTCAAAACTCCCCCAACCTGGGTCAATATAGCAACACTGGGTTAACTCAAGGCAATAGGTTGTTATGACCAAGTGCTAGTGGTGTTTCTTATAATACCATTGGGTTATTTACCCAAAGTAAAATATGGTATTGTTCCAAACTGTTATAATCAACTCCAACCCTTTAAACATACATGTCACTAATACTGATAGTCAGCATGTATCTGTGTTTTCAGCGACAGAATGCAAATCATTTGTACAACTATCAATACATTTATGACAGTTATAAGAAATAAAAATTTATTGTCTGAGGCACAATAAAGTAGATTTTTAGTTGGTGTAAATAACGCAACAGTAATATAAATAACAACACTAACTGCCAAACAGCCCATTAGTACAAGCTAAAGTTAACCACACTGCGTCGGTGTTACAGCAACACAAACTGGGTCATTTGTGATTTGATTTTTTAAACACACACACACATACACACACACACACACTTCTAATTCCTAATTACTAATAAACCTCTTGAAACTCTCTCAAGCTGTGAACTGTGGCCTCAAACCTTTAGCTACAGTGCGTCCCTGCAGGACTCTTCTTTATGTATAATACAAACCACAGAACGTTTTGGCAAATAAGCTTTTTAATACACGCAAGACATCACAGTGTGACTGATGGAAAGAAACAGAAGAAAGAAGCAAATCTGCCTGAAGAGAAGACATTAATATTTAAAAATCAGCTTTTATTCTCAAAAGCTAATCCAAGGATTTTTGTAAAAACCTTTGTTAATTTTAAGAGCAGCCAGTCGACTGTTATCTAAGGGGCTTGCTACACACTGTTCACTGTAAAAAAAAAAACTACAGCAGCTTTAGAAAGCATTCACTTTTTGCACAGTTTGATGTGTTGAAGATTTCATTTTAAATGGATAAAACTGCCTTTTATGTCCATTTACCTACACTAAATAATGACGAATAATAAATAATGACGAAGTGGAAATGAGGTTTTATTTTTTTTAATTAAAAGTCTCTCTCTCTCACACAAACACACACACACACACACACACCTACACCCTAACTGTAACCATTGACCCAAAAATCTGCTTTTTCTAAACTTTTTTTTTGGGACACAGCTTTTGTCCCCAATTGGACAAGCCTCCCCCAGGTAACTGGTCTTTAGCTTGAACTTTGGTGAAACGGTTTGTATATATACTTGATTTTATTACGCCTGGTTTCTTAACATTGCACAGCACCTTAAAATGCAGGGTGTTGCTTTTCTTGCGATTATTCTTCAGCAGTTTGTAAAAACCTTTGCTTGATGTCTTCTCGGTTGCACCACAGTTCTTTCCTTTACGTTTTGTGAATGCACATCGACTGATACTGAATATTTTGTGTGTACCACCCAGTAGATTTGCAGGCTTCCCTAAATAAATACAGAAAATGAACAGATTATTAGGTGAGTATTCATTGGAAAAGAAAAAGCTTATTGACATGAATCAAAAATACATGTCATTGCATGGTTTTTTGCTTGTCCAAGCAAACACTTGTCTACTTCCTGGAACACGGATTTATACAACACTGTCCCTATAGTGGCCATATTTAGTGTTAATTAAAAGCAGAGTCAAACAGCCAAAGCAGGCAGAAATAGTAGGATAAAAAGACTTTACATATGTATGGTTTATGTGTTAATTCATATTGTATATTTGAGTAAATTTAGTAAAAATATATTTAGAGTGTTTATACAGTTAGTTATTTATACATTTTTGTTTACAGTTCACTATTTACATATTAATGCTTATACAATTATAATTTACATATTTACAAGTTTAAATAGTTACATGTGCATCTTTAAAAACAGTTATAGTAACCTCCTTATTTCCCTCGGTCTAAGTCCTTCTAGCCTCTGATTGGTTTGTTTAACGACACGTGACTTAGAGACAGGAAGAGTTGTTGTTCTGAAGAGGATGAAGTGTGTAGAAAAGTAAAACTGCTGATTGAAAAGTCAATTCATCTCTTTATCAAGAGTGATCCAAACCGCCACATATGGAACCCTCACATTACACTTAGTTTGTCTATGCATTGAGGATTGATTGATTCGATCTAGCTAATCTGTATTGATACAGACCTTATTATGTAGAACAGCTGCTGGCCACAATGTGACCACATCAAATATTGTTTCTTTGTGTCAAAAAATCCAGCGTTTAGGTGCGTTCTTTCAGTCACAGCAGGACGTTGTTTCAATTTTTTTTACTGCCCCAGCAATCCCTGACCTCATGTTACATTTAACATGACTTTAATAAGTTCCACACAGGGTGTATACACATTTACATTTAGGAAAGGGAGAATACTGGTATTGGATCAGAGCTGCATTAGGAGATACCTTGAGTCAAGGTACTGTAATGAGTAACGAGATAGAAATAGCTGGAACAGTGCATCCTTACTAGGCAGCAGGTGAGCAGTCAACAGAGGCTCCAAAGACCAACAGGGATCAGGAAGCAGGTCAAAGATGCAAACAAAAAAAAAAGTAGACTGTAACAGGCAGCACAGTTAGGAGGCACAGAAGATGTGACTAGAGTTACTGAGCAGGTATTTCTTGTTCAGCAGGTTAATGAGTTAATGAGAGGCAGATGTGCACACAGATGAAGGATAAGGTGACAGGAAAAGGCGGGAACACTGACGACAAGTGGTGGACGGGAGATGAATTGCAGGGTTGGATTTTTCAGGAAAGGTTAGTAGGCAAATAATCAGACCAGTTAAATCAGATAGAGACAGTTGTGGAGAGCAGTCATGACACACACTAGTTTACAATATTTAACACATTTTTATAAGGGATTTATAGGTACAACAATACAACCATGGAAAGCTGAATCTGTGTTTTTGGTGAGGAGCTGTATTAAATATGTTATGGTCCTTTATGTGGCATGAAGTTGTTAGATTTACGAGGATGTGGGCCCTGAGTGTTGTACGGCAGGCTCGGGAGATTGATGCAGACAGACCTACAAAGAGCAGCGTGGGCAGATTGTAGCACAGGTTTTCCCCAAGGTGGAGGAGAGTGTTTCTACCTCCTCTGAACCACAGCCAGTGAAGCCACATCATGAATCAGAACAGGTGATTGTTTGAGGCGATTTCAAAAGCTGGAACTAGAAAATGTTTGACATTTTTACTTGATAAATGACTTAAGTTTGTTGTTCAATTATCAAGATTACCTGTAAGTTTTTCTTTAAGTTGATCAAGCAATTGTTGCAGCAGTGAAAATATGACAAAATAAAGTGTATTTCAAAATAGCATTTGTGTGTGGTGTGCAGGAACACTAATCACCAAAGATGCAGCCCTTCACACAGCAACAACAGTCAGACAATCAGACGGTCAGGAATAACAGGCAAAACTACAAAAATAATACCCAAGTTATATGAAACTGGAATTTCTCCTTTAATGCAAAGGAGGAGTTAAAGGACGCCCACAAAACAACTATAAGGATAACTGAATATATTGTTTAAAAAAGCATTACAACTTAAGTGGATGGTGAAGTCCACACCACAGCTATCTCTCTCTCTCTCCCTCTCGTCGCTTCCATAGTGCTGATAGACGCACAACACTGTATGTCTGTGCGGCACAGCAGCCTCTACTTTTCAGCTGTTTTCTAATTTATTCATATTCTTATTAATAAGAACAATGACAAATAAAAGCTAAATCAAGTGCTTTATTGATGTTGTATCTGCTGTTCTTTGCTGTCTTTTTTTCTGTAAGCTAGTTGACGGTATAGAAACACTTTTAGGTGCAGCATAAAAAGTCATCAATATCCATTTTGCTGCTCTAACACAGCAGTGACATCTCTGAGCTGAAAGCTTGGATCATTTTCTGTTCAATAAAAATAGTGGTACTACCTGTAGAGGCAAGAATAGATCACTTTGAACATCAGCTTATAGCAGATACTACACCGTGTGTTGTTTTCACAGACTTCTCTGTTCTGTTATAAGTTAATATTATCAAGTCTTATAGAAAATATTCTTGCAGAAGAGGAGCAGAAAAGCGCTTTAGTCGCAGGATTTCACAATATGAGCAGTTAGATATTGCTTTTGCTTCAGGAGGCTCACAGTGGTTGAGATAAGGAGGCTGATGGATGCTTGTGGTGAAGGGTCAGTATATCCTTCATCAATGGAACTATTTCTGTGCCAGGGGAAAGAGAGCACAGTAGCATTAGCCAAGGCTGAGACCGAGGGATTTAAAAAAAAAAAAAAGTTTTTCCAGAGTTGTCATGGGAGTGAGGCGCCAGGCAGGCGTGGAGATACTCACACCGCTGTGTCAGAGTTCTCCCTGGAGGGTGAGGAGGTCACCTCCGGGCGAATGCAAGTTTGCTGGTGGGATTGGGAGGAACAGCTTGCCTGAGCTGAACCTGTGTGGTGTTTTGTTATTGGACTGCTGTGCTTGTCATGGATTGGCCATCAGAAACACCATGTCTGATCATAGGGTGGTTCATAACTACTACTACTTAGCACCAGGAAACCCTATAGGCCTGAGATCAACAACCACTTTGTGGTCATATGATCAGATCTGCTGTAAGCTTTCGATTTACCAGTCAATTAACGTTCTAACCCTCACCTATAGTAATGAGCTTTGGCTAGTCACAGAAAGGATAAGATCACAAATACAGGCAGCTGAGATGGGTTTCTCTGTAAGTTGGCTGGGTTCACCCCTATAGACAGGGTAAGGACCTTGGACATCCAGAGGGAGCTTGAGCGGAGCCACTGCTCTTCCACGTCTTGAGGTGGTTTGGACATCTGATCAGGGCACCTCCTGCAGGAATCCTGGCCACGTCCAACTGATAGGAGAACCCGGGGTAGACCCAGGACATGCTGAGGAGACTACATATCTCATCTGGCCTGGGAACGCCTCAGCATCCACCAGGAGGAACTGGAAGCTTTGCAGGGGAGAGGGGCAACTGGACTACCTTGCTTCACTCTGCCACTGCTAATGAGTGGTTGAAAATGGATGGATGGATGTTTCTTTTACCCATGACCATGGCGATTGAGGTGATATTTGAAAAACCATTAAGATGAGACAAAGAATGACTGATTATAAAGCAATGGTTTAGTTTACGAGGCAGCACTGACAACACATTGGGTGTAGTAGGTTTTTGTATTCCTCTCCAAACCATGCTTATTTTCAAATTTAACCAAAGTGTTTTTTTCTTTGATGGATTTATTTTTGCATATGATAAACTGAATGATGATGTCACCTCATCACTTGCTTTTAAGTCCTTTTTTTGCTTTTTGGTTTTCTGGTGAGGGTTTCATATAAAGTTTTTTTTTGTGTGCATTCTTTCTGAATGTGACTGCTCAATCCGACCAGCTTAAATAAAGTGCTTTTAAAACTCTATATCTCCTCACTCTGCCTTCCTCTACCCCCCCCTTCTCCCTTAATTTTGAAAAACAGATTAAAGCAAGATCTTTATTTTTTCCCTCACTTTTAGAATATATAAATCGATTTTCTGTGTATTTTGAAGCACTGATAACTTCCCTGATCCGAGTCAGTGATGTGTCGTTTTCTTTCCACAGAAATACTCATAATCAATCCCTCTACGTCTTTTACTCGCTTCTTTAAAACTGTGATAAGCTCTCTCTCTCTCTCTCTCTCTCTCTCTCTCTCTCTCTCTCTCTCTCTCTTTCTCTCTCTAAAACAGTGACAAAAACTGTCCAAAAACTTTTCCTTTCAAATAGTGAAAAAAAAAAAAAAAATCTCTTCCTCTTGAATTTTTCCTCCGGTTAGTCCGACATGCTGACAGACTCCATGCTTTAATAAGTCAGTGTTTCTTTATCTTCCTCCAGCCTCCACTTGCTCCTTTATTGTTTTCACGTTCTGTCTTTGGTTCCTCAGAGTGAACACGGTGCAGGATGAATAAAAAAGTATTCAGACAACAAAAGTGACTGTGTTTTTTAATCCATCATGTCTGTCAGTGACACTTTCTTCAACAAACAACTGATAACACAGAATTAAACTACACTATTGTGCTCATTCGAGGATGGTAAGTGGCTCATGTCCATTCTGAGTTTTTCTCATAACAATTCTATATTTTACAAGATATTAAATAATGAACTTAATTGTCCTTCCATCCACATTGGATATGCTGTGTAGGTTTGTGTGTATAACTTTGGAAATGGACGCTGATCTTAATTTTCATTTCCAAACATCAGCCTCAAATGACAGCAGCTCATTCTTTGAGCCACTGCCTCGTGTTTCAATCTCTTATTTATGGTCAAATTTGAACCGTTTGAACATTTTTTACCAGTGTAACAAAACAGCATTTAACAAAACACCGAATACATGTTTACTGCTCATATACATGTGGTAAAAGATTCAGAAGACAACTTTGTTGTCTCTAATTTTCTCTGATCACTGCTTGAATTGTCACTATAGCTGATCATACAGCACATTTTATCAGTCGACGTTCCGATCATCAAATAGCTTATTGATTTGATCGGTGCCGCAGAGCAGCAGCCTGAGCATGACTCCTGGTTATCATTTAGTATTCATGAGCTGTGACGTCAAAATTTTCTTTCTAGTTCAACTGTCAAGAAAACACAAACAATCAAAATAAACAACTAAATTGTAAATTTGGCTGCATTAAAACACAGAAAAAACATGGCAAAGAGCAGGAGGGGAAAGGTTTAATGAGGTGGTTCTGTGCCGCCCCCCCCCTCTTGCTTTTTTCCTTCTCTTTCTCCTACATGATATAGCTGCTTTACAAATTCAGTCTGTTTAAGCCTCATATCAACTCCAGCTAAAAAAAACAAAGATTTTTGTCCACATTTGTGTTAAAAGGGGAGCAGTTTCACAGCCGTAATAGAGGCAGAAAGATTTCAGTGAACCACAACTCTGTCAATGTTTGTATTGGCATGTAAAGTCTTAAAACCTTTCAGAGCTGCTTATTCCAGTCTATGATCTACTGGATAGAACAGTGTGAAAATGAAGGAAGCAAGACTGAATTAACCTGCTAGGGGGCCCTGTAGGAAAAATAAGATGATGGGTCATACATACACACACACACACACACACACACACACACACACACACACGCACACACACACCTTCCTCTTACCTAAGGGGATGATTATAGGATAATGGATTTTCATTCTGTTTTTTTAGGTTGCCTATTTGTATACATAATACATAGACGTGCGTGTGTGTGTTTGTGTGTGTGTGTGTGTGTGTGTGTGTGTGTGTATGAACAGGTTTGATTGTCATTGAACAAACAGGCTGTTGGAGGCAACTTATTGTAAAGTCGATATATGTGATTATTCTTCATAATTTTGCTGCTGAAGTATTTTATCTCCATTGACAGAGAGAGAAACAAAATGACAAGGTCAATTCTCTTCACACACACACACACACACACTCACTGTTCACACTGTTCACAGTTGCAATAAATCGAGAATGAGTAACTAAAGCTAAATGATAAAGCTGTTAAACCTGTGCCAACCTATGCCAATCAAAGACACATTTCTATTCTAAACATAATTACTTGTGTTTTCTCACTTCTTTTTAATTTGGAGACAGTGGGGCTGTGAATTTGCTGGTTAACTAGCTAGTTAATGGGCTAAGCTAACCGGCCAGGTATGGCGAGCGCAGACACCATGTACTGTATGTATATATAACTTTAAGCTTTAATAAGATTTAAATGGGTGAGTTTTATAAAGATTCACCCCCGTGCAGTCTTCATGAGGGAGGAAATTAGCTTGAGAGACCAAAGCCAGGCTGTAAACATTTCTTATTTCTGCTGTTAAGTTGGACATTTTAACATTGGAGTCTGTGGGGATTGACTCATTTTTGGAGCCAGACTCTAGTGGTCATTAGAGGAACTGCAGATTTTGGCTTCATTTTTCAGCCCTGGAGGTTGCAGCTTAATGTAGATTCACAAAAAATCTTTCTTTCTTTGCATCAGATTTATAAAGCAGGGTGTAAGCGTGGTTCCATGGTTTTATAAATCTCATTCCTTATGGAACAGATACATTTGCATGTTCCTAATTTCCACTGCAGTGGGCCATAAATGGATGTAAACATGCCTCTTATCCTCCTATACTGATACTTCTGTCTGCTGTGCAACTCTTAAATCAAAAGACACAAATGGAAAGGAAGAGTTCAGTTTCACGTATTTTGCAACGTTGGCTGGACTTTACAACTGGTTCATGTAAGCAGTTTTTCTCAGCTGGTTCGTCTAGAAATATTGCTGTACACGTCCGCTTGATCTGTCCTTAATGCGCTGCCTCAAAAAGTGTTAGTTATGAATGTATATGGTTCTATGCAACTGGCCCCAGGGAGGAATGAGAAAGAGAAAAAATAGAAGCGAGAAACAGTGAATTATGTGACAAAGAGAGGGAGGGACATGAGATGGAGAGGATGGGTGAGTGGAGGGCTGACATACAGCTGAGAGAGAGAGAGAGTAACATAACAACATGGAAATCACAATCTGAGCTGTGACTCCACATGAACCTAAGCTTTACCTCCACATAATTGGCTTGTAAAACCAAAGAGAGGTCTAGAGGTCACTTCATTATCATCAAAGCAGATGTTGACATCCCCTCTACCCCCTCCAACCCCCACACCCACCCTTCCCACATTCACTGTGTGTTTTCAAACTGATATTCATGACATTAGAAAGACCATGAATGAATCTCCATCTTTCTACAGGATCCCTGTTATCTGTTTGTGTGTGTTGTAGTCTTTTAGGGGGGGAAAGAGCTCCTGCTTGCATTATGCAAGGGGCGGGTGATGAACCCTCACAAGAGGATGGCTGAGTTGAGATGAGACACTCCATGACCTGTTTTAGTATGATGCATTATACAGCCCTGGTCCTCAACCCTGTTCTCTTGTCTTAGCTACTGCTGGGTTTTCACAGCTGAAAACAGATGCAAAATCAGACTGTTCCCCATCGGGGAATCAGTCCAACTCGCTGCTGTGTTGCTGCAACTCCCCCACTCGTGTCCCAAAATACTTGCCTCAATCACAACAACTCATCCGGAAAGCGGCATCCTGCCTTGTCTTCTCTGCCTCCCCAAATTCTTCTCTGTGTCACGCAATTCTCCTAAACCCTCTCCTGGCTGCCTGGAATGCCTCTTATCAAATTCGAAAAGCTAATGTTGGCCATGGTTCAGTCCCACATGCCTGCTGATGCTCTGCAGTTACAAACTTTAGTTTCAAGTTTATTTATAAAGCACGTTTCATAGAAATGTATTTCAAAGAGCTTTCACAAATGAGCATAATAATAAATGATGAGATGGCAGAAACAAATCACTTACAAATTTGTATTTACTGTCCTCCTTTTGGTATTCTGTAAGTTCTGTATCTTCCTTACCTGTAGCTAATTAGAAATGTTACAATATATTTCCCATAAAATGCGTGGAAGAATCTTGTATATGATTTCAGACACCCCTAAAGTGGACAGTACCATTTCTTTACCTTGATGTTAGCTGAACGTCTCATCTGCCTCACTCCATCAGTGGAGTCTAGCTAATGTTAGCTAGCCGATAAAACCTAACCTCCTCCTGTCTTGACAAAATATCTTAATAAACACTTGTTATGTCCTTATATCTCGTACTACTACATTATAGCTTGTCAGTTTGAACTTGCTCACTCAATTCCAAGTCAATATGTGCATCTCCAAACAGTTTCAGAGAGATACTTGTGGGTTGCTTATCGATTAAGTATTCGCAAGTGCCCGGAAGATGTTGGGATATTGTACCGCCCAAAACTCAGCATTAACATGATTAACTGTCAAAAATCAAATCCATGTCCACATTGACCTGAATTATATTGGCATTTGGACTAGCTAATGAAGGTCCTGGCAAGGGGGATTTGCTGATTCAAATACCATTGATATTAGTTTATAGTGTTTAGAACAATGATCTAGAGATTATTCCTATTATTTTTCGTTGAATAAAAATTTATGAGTAAAAAAGTTCTTCCAATATTTCACCTTTGGCCTTCACTTAATACCTTGAAGGCCCGGAGGACTTCCCTCTGGTACTGGTTTGGGGATGCAGAACCTACAGTTTCAAACATTTCAAAATTTCATTTAAAATCCTTTTCCATCCTCAGATGGTTTAATTCATCGTAGAACTACGCAGTTGTCTACAGGTGGTATAACAGCAGCTTCTACTGGAGGTGCATTGCACTGCAGGAAGACCAATAACTTACTTTCAGTTAGTCTTTGGAACCAGGACCAGGAATCTTGTTGTCACTATCTTCTTCATTCTCTCTTGTCGATTCTTATCCTGATTTAACATTTTTTGTTAACGGGATTAGTAATTATGGTTTTCCTGCATCTCCCAAAGGCAAACTGAATTCATTAAAGAGAGGACAGTTTTAAAAATGTAACAGATATAACAAACGCATAAAAGATTATTCTTCTGCATTAAACATTGGGTCTTATTTTTGTAGTTTTAGCTTCCCTTATTATTATTTATAATGTGATTCAAACCTAAATAATTGCTGAGATTTGAGAACATGGATTCCCATGAACAAGTATCATGAAGTCAGAATGTCAAAGGTAATCAAGACAACAGTTTAGCCAGATTATGTTAACCAACCACTTTGAACATGTTTTCATTATTTCTACTGCAGTTGTCATTTAACCAAATGGCACACTCACAATTGGTGTGGCATACTTCTTTGAACATCAGTCTTTAAAAATTTAGTTATGTAATGATTTTTGTTAGTTAAAATGAAAGCTTAAAACGATTCGGATGCTCTGAAAACCCATCAATTGTCTGCTTCACTTGTTTGATCCAAGGTATAACTGAGTGATGTCCAACTGGAAAATTTTGTCTGATTATCTCTCCTGGTTCCTCTCTTCTTCTCTTTCATCTCTCTATTTGCCAAGAGGCATCACCTAATGAGGCCTAGATGAGGTCTTCACATTTATGTGTCAACACACACACACACACAATTTTTTTTTTTTGTTATTTAAATTTTTTGGCATAGACACTGTAAAACATGGTGTATAAAGAAGAGGAACACTGAGCAATCAAAAGAAAAATATATAGATAAATAAATGAAATTCTAACTCATGTATATACATAAATGGAAGGGAGAAATTCAGTTCACAATAGAGAGAGAGGAAGTGTTCTGTGCTCGGTCACTAGTGCTCTGAACCAAGTTTTCATCAGTTCTTGTAAAGGTCCAAAAGAGGGACTGTCCCATCTTCCATGTTCTCTTTCAGTCTATTAAGCATAGACTCATAAGATGCTGACTCCACCATGGCATCTATCCATTCCTTCAGGTCCGGTGATACAGCAGTTTTACAATGTCTTAAGATAATTCTGGAGGGTGTAACCAATCCCACCTAAACACAAAATGTTCCTTTTGATACATTTGGTATTTGTGATCTATCACACACATAAACACACAGCAGGAGTGAAGGGGATTGCTGCACCCGACCAGAAACTTAGGAAGTCCACAACTTTAACCCAGAATGGCTTTACTAATGAACACACTTTTCAACAGTCTTCCAATATATCCAACCATTTCTCCTGTGTAAAATCTCTGTAAGATCTCTTTGCCATAGCAGTTCACATTGGAGGAATCACCCGTTATAAAATAAATTGTTGATTTATAAAATTGTGAAGCAGTACAATGTTCCTGATCGTCAGATCGTCCAGAAGTGATTCTCTGTACCGTTACTGAATCCAGATTTTATACAGTCCCTCATTTGTAAATTAAATTCAAGATTAAATTGATGAGTTAGCTCCTTATAGGACATGAATTGGCCATTTTTATACAGATCTCATATAGATGTTTTACCAATATACACAGATGTTTTACCAATACGGATAGCTAGTCTCGGATCTGGTAATCCTAGCCCTTCTTTCTCTTCAGGAGCAAAGAGTTTGCTTAGTTACATAATACATTTCCTAACCCTAAACACCAAAACTGAATGCCTAACCCAACCGTAAAAACCAAGTCTTAACCCCCAAACAGCTGGTTGCTAGGAGCCTTGGCACTGACTCCAGGCCCAAAACCTTCCCTTCTTGGTCCTCAGAAGACCTCGTACCTGGCCTTTTCTTCTTCACCCCCCTGACACTGGTTCCATGGCTCCTGCCTTGGCTGCTTTGGCTGGAGACTGTTGACATCACCCTGAAGTGGTCCTTACCTTTTCAAAGTTATATCCAGGATTTGGCAGTTTTCAGAGTTCACTTTCCAGTGCA
>NW_019525547.1:1098239-1120391 GCF_002814215.2 Seriola lalandi dorsalis | reverse complement strand
GTTGCTAGGAGCCTTGGCACTGACTCCAGGCCCAAAACCTTCCCTTCTTGGTCCTCAGAAGACCTCGTACCTGGCCTTTTCTTCTTCACCCCCCTGACACTGGTTCCATGGCTCCTGCCTTGGCTGCTTTGGCTGGAGACTGTTGACATCACCCTGAAGTGGTCCTTACCTTTTCAAAGTTATATCCAGGATTTGGCAGTTTTCAGAGTTCACTTTCCAGTGCAGGTCTTTCCACTTGGGAGAAATATTTTGTATGATCCAACAACATGATAGTTGGCTGTCAAAGAAGTTCTGTGTTTACCTGCTGCAAGACTTTACCAATCTTGCCTGCAAAACTTAAACCAATTAAGAGAAGTTTTATCATGACAGTGATTGAATGTCATAATAAGAAAAAAAAAAATTGAAATGTCTCCATTTCTTTAGAAGAAAAACTTCACTAAGGAGGAAAAACTCTGAGGTCAGCTCTCAACACTGTATGTTTGCCAGCTGTTTGTCTAGTCTCTGGAAGTATACATTCTTTTTTTTGGTGGCTTTTGTGCCTTTATTGGACAGGATAGTTAGTAGAGAGAGACAGGAAATGGGGAGGCAGAGAGAGGGGGAATGACATGCAGCTAAGGCTGTCCGATGTGGGACTTGAACCGCGGCCAACTGCAGCGAGGACTGTAGCCTCTACACATGATGCGCCTGCTTAGACGACTACGCCACACGAAACCCCAGAAGCATACATTCTAATGTGCCTTTGATACAGAAGGCCATAGAACTATGATGCCACAGTGTGCTGATGTCACAGAATTCTGACACACACACACACACACACACACACACACACACACACACACACACACACACACACACAGATCTGTAACACATTTAGAGAGAAATTACATCCCTTCCTCTAACCAAGCTAACTTCTTCCATTTATCTCTGTCTGGCGAACTGCCCAAATTAATGACACAGGACAGGTCCTAACGAGATGCTCTAATGAGCAGACCTAAAAAGAAGCCAGTCCCTGCAGTGTGATGGCCTCCACTCTGCTCCACTGGTCCAATGTCATTTTTTCTTTGGTGCTGGACAGCAGTGTGACAACAGGCACTCCATTAAACCTGTAGTCTCTGTGGGCAGAGTCAGGCTTATGTCTGATGACTTCTTGCTTGACTGACCAGGACAGGGAGGTTCCAGTATCGCAGTGCGATGACCTTAGAGGTTATAGACATGTGCATGCGACTTAATGGTCACTGGTTTTAACCCCAGGACAGGCTGCAATCACATCTCTGCTCTGTCTCAGTACAAAGTATTGAGTGCTGGGTGAGCCCGGTGAGACTGACTTGTACAGTGTTTTCAAATGTATAGTGTACTGTTGTTTTACTATTTGTAGCATTTGTTTTAGACCTGATTTGCACTGAAATATAGTCATTCACCTACTGTGTCATGGTTTTCAGGAAAAAGGACCCAAAGGCCAACAGATGTGGAGGCAAGGTGATAGGTGAAGTTGCTCTTTAATGAGTTGTGAGACGTGAGAAAAATGTAAACATCATACAAGTGGATAATGGCAGTGAGGAGTCCAAGATCTCTGAAAATAAACATGAGGAAAACTAGGGAACTAAATAGATAATCCATGGCAGGTGGTAAATCCACAGGGAAACAAGAGGGAAGGAACACAGACGACCTGCCACAGAGAACTGAGAGCACAGAGCCTAAATACACAGGGGAGGCTGGGATAATTGGACATTAACACATAAGGGAGGGGCAGACAATCACAAGAGCAGGAAATATACATAAAGACAGGAAGTAAAACAACCAAAAGACAGACAAGATAAGTACACATTCCAAGCAGTCACTAAATGGGGCAGATATGACATACTGTTGAATGGTTATATGCACCCTGAATGTTTAAGAAGTTTCACTTTAGAACAAAATGCAGGCCAATATTAAACCAGATGCCTGGATGTCTTTTGATCTGCACATCACCAAAACAATTGGCCTTATGGTCAACTGCTACATTACATATTAAGCATTTAGAGGAGACTCAGGGTGACTTACTTCAGTTACTGAACTGTCTATTAAAACCCTTGAATTTAACACTTTCAAACATTTCAAATGACTGAAAGCAGAGTGAGCCAAAGTGAGTCAAAGTGAATGAGTCAAAAGTCATCATCTCACTCAGCACCCTGTCCATAGACATCACTGTTCACTGTGGTAAACCATGAAACAAGTTTTCCTGGATGATAGGTCGATTGAGTGCCCAGCAGACTGTAGCAACATCAGACCTTACGTTTCTGTGGTACAATATCAATACAGCACATTTACTGTCATTTACTGGTGCTGTTTGTAAACAGTGGTTCTTAAAGAATGAGACTTATAACTTTGCACTGTACTTGTCATGGTTTGCCTTGACAGGACTAATTTGTTGACTCTTTGTTTAGACTGAGTTTGACTCTTTATGTTTGGACCTTTGGTTGATTTCCTATTTAATTCTGAAAATACTTCCTTTGTGTGTCTTGTGGTTATTTTACCTCCTGTCTTTGTCCTGTTTCCATCCTTTGTGATTGTCTGCCCCGCCCTGTTTTTAGTCTCTGTCAGCAAATTATTACTGTATGAGATGCTCTTGTAAGTTTTATTTGAGCAGCAAGACAGTGTATACAGTGAGTGTGAGTTCATGGTAAAGAAAGGATGTGTCATCCGGTGCAACAATGTGGCTCACTGATGTGTTTTTAATAGTTCTCAGACAACAATGGAGCTCCACAGTATGACACAAATGATTAAGATGCTTAGGATACACACACACAGTACTCTACATGTTAATAGGATATCGCCAGCCTTAACATTTAATAGAAACAGTAAAATTTGCAGAATACTTTTAAAAGGGCAGATTGTGATGGTAGCTCTTCATTGGGAGTTGCTGTCTTCATAGCAGTGGAGTCATTTAAAACACATATGGCCACTAAACAATAGTTTTGTGCTTAGTCACTCAAAAAACATATGAGTTATTGGTCAGGTGAGTTTTCTGAAAGAGTGGACAGAGTTCAGTTTCAAATACTATTTCAGGGATTTGAACCAACAACTTTCTTTTTAAACATGTTTACAATACAAGTGACTGTTGTTGTCCAAATACAATATTGGATTTGCTAATTGATCAATTTAGCATTAAGCCTGAGGTTGAGTCAAATGAAGTGTGTTAGTGAGGCAGTTTTGGGTGATGAGGTTTGAGGGAGAAATGATAAAGACAACTGAGAGCAAAGCTGCCATCAACAGAGATGAATAATCAGTGACTCTGAGTTAATGATGCCATTTACGGGACATATGGTTGGTCAATGATAGCGTGAACTGAAGAGAGCCAATGTGACATATGGCTTTAAATAGCTAGCTAACTAGTTAGCCAGCAAGGTTGCATTGCGACAGATGGTTTGGTTAACACACAGTAGCCCTGCAGCTAGTTGGCTAAAGCAGAGCTGTCTAATTCCTCTGTTGCTTTGTGGATTTGCTGCTAATATCATCTACTGAAATGTTATTCAATTAGTTTTTCTCCTTTTGTTTCTTCTCTTTCATTTCTGTTGCCTTGGTGTTCTCCTATTTTGTTATTTAGATTTTTGTTTGATAGACCTCGCTGCTCCCCATTCATATCAATGAGTGTGAGAAGACATTACAAACTGTAAGTATAACACAATACAGGTTTTGACAAATTTTTAACTAAGGTTATACAGCTGTATTAGATTAGCATTCGTTTGTCTCAGTATAGCTAATAAACTGGTAACTCAGAGTGTGTTTTTCATCTAATACACACTCACATGTTGTCAGTGCAATATGATTTTTATTAAACCAGTCCATATCATGAATGGTTCCATTCAGAACATGGATTTTTTGAGGATGCGGTTCCTGGACATGCAGTAAGCATCAATCTGCTCAGACAAGACGCTGCTGAACTTCATCTGTTCATACAGCTCTCTGAGTCTGCGAGCCTCTGCCTTCTTCCTCGCCTGCTCATCCTCATCCTGCTTCTTTCTCAGTCCAGACTTCAGTTTTTTCTGCAGCCAGTGCAGGGCCTTGGTGGATTTTGGTGTAGCTTCAGACTTGAGGCTCTTTCCCTCAGCCCTGGAGCTGAGGGTGGAGTCATTTGGGTGGAGCTCTTCCTCGCAGCGTGTTGTCTGCTCTCCAACCCAGTTGTTAATCAGAGTTTTTCTCTGACTCTGCTCCTGGTTTTTCACCACAGAGGTTGGGCACTTCAAGCCGGTGTTCTCTTGCACACGGCAAAGCTCCGCCTCCTTGCGCCTCCTCTGCTGCGCCTTCTTCAGATAACTTATGGTGAATATGGGTCTCATGATGCACTGCTCCTGCACCATCATGACCTTTTTCCACTGAAGCCTCTCTGTCTTCAGTTGCTCCTGCTTTTCTTTCTCCAGGGCCTTTTGATTATCTTCCTTCCTCTTCTCCTCCTCTCTCTGTTTGGCCTGCTGCCTCCTCATCTCCTCTTCAACTTTTTCCTTCTGCCTTCTCAGTCTTTTGGCTTCTTTATCTCTTTCCTCCTTTTCTCTCCTGCTCTTCTGAAGCTCCTCCAGAGCAACTCTTCTTCTTCTCTCCATCTCCATTTCTCTCAGCTCCTTAAAGGTCTCTTTTCTGAGATACGTCCTTCTCTCTTCAGGGGTCATCTTGTGAATGTTGTTGGCGATCTCCATCTCAGCGTAGAGTTCATGTAGTGGTCTTGCCATCTTGTTCGAGTTCACTCGTGCAACTCGATCTTTGTGTGTGTGTCTTGCAGAGGTGTTTGGTGAAGTGATGCCGGTAAGAAGAGTGGTGGAACCATTGAACAGTTCCATCAGTTATTACACAGATTCCTTGATTCCCTCACAGTTCTGCTTCTAGAATGATCCGTGTGTCTGTTGATTTTCAATTAGGAAATGTGTAACATGCTTCAGCCACTGTAAAAGCACTTTATAAAAGTCCTCTAATGATTTAGTATTTCAGTCCCTAGCATGGGTTAACCTCCAAAAACACTGGATCCTACATTTTACAACTCATATAGTGTCTAACACAGACTTTCTAGTTGCCAAGCTGTCATTATTTCTTAGATGAGTCAAAGCTCTTCCAGAGCCACAGAAATATTATACAACTTCCCACAGGCTGAGTTGTACTCATCACTAAAGTAACTTGACTTTGACATGTAGAACTGGTGGAATACACCTTTACAGACTGTTGCTTGTGATTTTGAATTGAGTTTGTGACTTAAAAACACACGCTTGCACCATGGCCCTATTAAAGGAATGGGAATGTTGGTTGTATGGTGAGTAAGCTGGTTAGTAGGTCCACCATTTTGGTCGACAGTGAAATGGTTGGACAAATATTCATTAGACCACCATTACATATTACACATTCACAGTCCCTAAGAAGATGTATCCTAAAGACTTTGATGATCTTATGACTTTTCATCTAGTTCCACCAACAGCCTCACATTATTGATTTAGATTGAAATGTCTGCACACAGACCGGCAGACTGCTTTGATTGGGGGGGGTGTCACGGCCACAGCCAAGCCAACATTTTAACTGGATCAATTTCCACTTTACTGGGAGGTGCAATAGATCGTGAGTGCTCCTGTTATGGTTCTAATAGGTGCTCACAGAAACAGTACACACAACTACAGCAAGTACAGTTGGTCAATGCTGAGCAGGAAGGTCTGTAAACGGTGTTGATGAACTGTGATGTTTACAATGTACAGCTTCAGGAATATTTTACTACTGGACTATGTTTTCTCATCTGAATCGGTTTGGCTAATGTGGGGGTTTGTTTACAACCTGTCGGATTGTCCAGCTGTTCTTGCTTGTTGCTATTTTGCTCTGAACAGACAGAACCAATAAGACAAGGTGATAAAACAGAAGTTTTTCTTTTCCTTTAGTTCAGGTTCAATGGATTCCAATGACATAAGCAGAAAAAAGAATCAAAACAAACTGAAACCTGTCAAACCATTACTGGAGCATCATCAACTTCTCTGCTTCCATATGCCTGATATATCCAAATTCAGACCAGTACATGTCTACATTTGTCACTTTATATTTATTTAAATTTAATCTTATTTGATTTGTATACCCTGATACAACAGAAGGACTTGCTCACTGGATATTTCTTTGTAGCCAAGTGTTGCTGTTGCTTTTGTGGCCTTACCTCAACCTAAGTTCACTGTGTCACACCCACACACACACACACACACACACACACACACAAACACACGCAACACTAAAGTTAGTTGGTCTGTTTCTGTGGCATGACAAAAATTTTGTTTCATTGTTTCTAACATTTTTGTTCAGTAAACCTGACTAGAATGAGAAAGATACAAATGCTTGTTGACATTAACTTCTCGCAGTGCACAGAAGCATTTATATAACAAAAGCTCATCCATTCTTTATGAGTTTGTTTGAGATGTCGTGTCCTGTGGACGGTGTACTCACACAGGTCAGTGTCGGCACAGTTCCCTTCAAATAAACTCGTTCAGGAGAGAGTCAGAAAATGGCAGGAGATCTGTGTGCTGCATTTTTTATGAAGCAACACTCATGAAATGTTGATTATTGTGTTAGCACACGTCATACCCCGGATAGGAGGTGTCAGGGGGAGGCAGCATGTACCCAATAAGACCTCATAATACATACCCCCACCTGCGTGACACAAATCCAATGTCCTGGATTAAACACTGACATCTTAAAAGGACAGTTTTCCACATCTTAGGTGATATTTTTTTTTATCAGTTATGATAACACTGTGCTTTTTTACAGTCATCCATTAACCAAACTCCACCATAACAATAACTGGGACCAAAACTATTGTATTTCCCAACATTTATCTTAATTTCAAACCACATTGTTTTCAGGGGTTGCTGTGGGTTATTTGGTTCATATAGAAATGTTTGGAGTGTGGACTTCAACTTCACAAACTCATAATACTTCTAAGGATTGTCTTATGTCGTGGCCTTAAACAAGGGGGAAAGTAGCAGGAGAAGAATGAAGAAAACACAAAGCTCTCGCCTTCACTCGTCTGTATTGAGAAACATACATATTTCCAAAACACTCAATTACTGATGCATCTTTTATCTTTTGAGCTTATTGTAATGTTTTTTTAACGTAAATAATAATTTCTATTACATGACATGAGATATGAAACACAGTACACTTTTATATCACACTTTTGCTGTCACATGAGCTTAGCTCCTGCAGTGGTAAAATTATCACATGAACATAACAATGTAAATGAATATAACAATGACTGATCATCTTAAACAATGACACAGCCGGTCTCTACTGTGAAGCTACGAGGTCTCTGGCGGCTAGCTTGCATTGTATGAATTAACAGATTTATCTAAGTTCTTTAAATAAAATGTGAATGCGAGCACATCTTTTAAGGAACACAGTTGTTCAGACAAAACTACTGTTAACATACATTCACATGTTTATGGTGTTAAACAAGGGGAAATGTAGTAGGAGAAGAATGAGGAAACTGGCACACAGCTCTTGCTTTCACTCGTCTGTACTGAGTGAGGAAGAGTAGCTCAATCCCCCCACTGGAGCCCCGAGGTATTACCAATAGATCGCAGAGCAAATAAACCAGGCAGACAAGGATCTGCATCATCTGTCTGCATCCTTCTTTTGTTTTTAATCAGTGCTGATAATCATCTGCAACCAAAAACTAAATTGTGTAACCGTAAATATAAAAATATAATCCTGCAATATTAAAACAAGAATGAAATTAGCCTTTTAAAATGAATTATCTACATGTCAAACTTACATTACCTTTTGAGCTCCTCCATTTCCATCAAGCACTGCATACTGAGGTGAAAGCGTTGATCCACACCACAGTTACATGCCATAACACCATATTGCGTTGTTTGTCCGTCAATCATCTATTTATGTGAAGCACTTTGTATTGCAGCACTACTGTCGCCTCACAGCAAGAAGGTTCCGTGTTCGAATCTGGGCCCGGGGCCTTTCTGTGTGGAGTTTGCAGGTTCTCCTTGTGCCTGCCTGGGTTCTCCCCGGGTGCTTCACCTTCCTCCCACTGTCCAAAGACGTTAGATGAATTGATGATTCTAAAGTAGCCTGTAGGTGTGAATGTGAGTGTGACTGGTTATTTGTCAGCTGGGATTGGCTCCAGCCCCCCTGCAACCCAATAAGAATAAGCGGTATAGCTAATGGATGGATGGATGGATGGATGGATGGACTCTGTGTTGCACTTTATGCGTAAATTGTTCTTTAACAATTAAGTTTATTAGTAATAACTACAAAAAAAAATTCTGACAGGCTGGTAGCTATTTGGGAGATCCTGTAAAAAAAAAAAAAGATGCAACTTTGTGCAAGATGTGCTGATAATGAGCTCCACAAATACAGATAAAAAGGCAAGAACATGGGCCCTTTGAAGGAGTTCATTAACTGGATGTGGGTCTCATTATATCATGACACAAAATGTCACTGCGTGTCTCTAAAAGTTCTTTCAACTGTGCAGTGTTTGTATGATTAGCAGTTTGTGTGTGTCAGTGTTATAATTAAAAGTGGATTAGGTTGATTTGACAGAAAGCAAGTTTCCTCTCGTTAGTCATGCAGTGGAAGTCTCCATCAGGAAGTAATCCCTCATATCAACATCAAACTGTCACGCTCACATCCTCTAACTCAGACAGTCGCTTGTTAGCCAGGACAGCAGTTAATTTAACACCACAGTGCGATCCAGTTACATGTAATTATAAGTGGCATGCATTGTAAAATGACTGTGACACAGACAGCAGTAAATGTAAACGGGCTATTATGGCTATAACAAATGACACTAGTCATTTAAAGCACAAACCTGGCTTGTACAGTGTGACTAGTGTGTACTGTAAATGTGGCTATGAGCGGCTGTAAATGTGTTGAATATCTGCCTGCCACTATAGTGTGTGTAAAGACAACCATGTCTCATAGAAATTACCTTTCCATGCAAATGAACTGCAACAGCAAATACGTTTTGACCTTTAATGGCAACAGTGGAATTTTATCATTTAAGCATTTAAAGTACTTTTAGCTAAACACAAATCCACTGAATCCATTTTTTAAAATAAAGTACTAGGCTACAGTTTTTCTTAACATAAGTTTTTTAGTCATAAATCATAAAGGGAAACTCATTTTATCATTTTTCACAAAAACACTAGTGGAAACACACATTCCTGTGATCACATGTTTTACAGGAATGATGAACTTGACCAGATAGACTCAAGTCAGAAGTAATTACACACACACACACACACACTACTGCTGTTACCAACAATTCTGTTTATTACTATAAGCATCTGTAAAAAATGTATCTTATATTCAACTGTATTTCAAGAGCAATACATTTAAAATATGATACATAAAATATTTCACAGTTCCGTGCTTAACAAACAGCAATTCATACTAACTGTATTTATAAGGAATATTTAACTTCAACACAATTGTATAGCAGAAAAAGCAAGAGAGGCTTCAAGCCCCAGAGAAGAAGCTGTCACCAAGCAAAGTAGCAGGAGTAGTAGTTCAATCAGTAGAGACTAATTTGTGTAAACCAACAAACTTTTATTTCCATGTGGAAAACAAGAGAGGAAAACTGAGAGATGTGAGAATCTTTGGTGAGTAGATCCCATTGTGATGTCATCATATGTGTAAAAGGGGTGAGGCTGTGCAAAGTATAGGAAACTCCCTGGGGTCTAGACACTGGGGGTGGTCCTGGAGACAGGAATAGGACAAGCTGTTGATGAGGATGTGATGAGGACTAATGATGAGCTTGGCTTGACTGGATATGAAGACTGGAGGTGGAAGGAGTGGAGGAGGGTCGCAGCAAACGCACTGAAATGACAGCTGACAGCAAGAGAATGTAGGACAAATTATAAAGTAAGATAGGGACAACGTGATTGGCTGATTGAGATTGTGGCGAGATCGGATTGGTTGCCAAACACCAGACGTCATCTGATTACAAGGAGTGGGGGTGAGAGAGGGAGAAATGTGAGAGAGAAATAGTCTTCCAGACTGAACCTACGCTAAGCTTCATTAGTGTGTGTGCATGTGTGTGTGTTTGTTAGTGGTTGAGACACCTCAAAAAGGAGAGGTCATTAGTTAATCAGAATACAGTCATACTCATAGAATTCCCATAGAAATGCATGTAAACTCATGGTTATGGAGCTACATTCCTAATAGTTTACTGGTTTCATTGAGTCTGTCTGATCAAGTGCATAATTTTTGTAAAAATTACAGGAACCTTTATTTCCACTAGTGTTTTGTGAAAACAGAGAAAATGAGTATCTCTTTATGATTTTGGACTTGAGTTGTATAGAAAGAGACAGGGTTGCTAGTGGACAGTAATAGTAATAGTGTGTAGACTGGATTAGTGCTGATGTTTGACGATCAGACAAAGACTTTCACATGCGTGACATAAACCTCCGTGACTGAGCGGTGTCATCTGTGTGCATGTAGATGTCCCAGGTGTGTTTGAAGCTGGCGTGCGTGTGCATGTGTTTTTGTAACATCTTGAAGACAGGAAACATTCTTTTGCAAATAGCGTTTGCTACACTCATGTTTAATGCATGTGTAAAAGGTTGATGTAAACAATTACTGCTTGCTCTTCCTGTCGTCTTTTAAGTGGTTTCTGAGAGCTTACATGAATGCACATACACATGTCATTATTTTCAGTGCAACAGGCTCTTATAAATAGTTCCTGCTGATTTCCTGTGGGACTGATGGTGTTCTTTCAAATCTGCCTGTAGGTGAGACAGACAGGATTGGTGCCAGAAGAAAAAACC
Organism: Seriola lalandi dorsalis; assembly: GCF_002814215.2. Lineage (NCBI taxonomy): Eukaryota > Metazoa > Chordata > Actinopteri > Carangiformes > Carangidae > Seriola > Seriola lalandi. The sequence continues at coordinate 1,109,619 of NW_019525547.1, read as the reverse complement.
TGGCAGAAATATTGTCACATGACAAATCTTTATCCAAGATTCACATATTATAGTTGGTGTTGATGGTGCATGAAGACGTCCTCCACACGTGAGGCTTTACCACATGTGACACACACACTGGCAGGCACGCAGATGACAGAGAGTTCAACCCAATTATAGTTTTAATTACTTTCCCTTACGGGGTCATCGTCACTTTGTAAATCTCATTACGTTTAGATGGTGTTCATAGCCAGCTGGATGGCTTAAAACAAGTGAGCAGGCACTTTATTTCTGTTGCATGCGAGTGAATAAACACCCACTTCATATGAAGACTAAGACTTGTTTAACTTCTTCTTAACGCTGCTGCAAAGTGGCAGCAGGGCTGTCTGGCCCCACTATGGCCCTTTTCCACCTCTCCATTGTTCTGGTTTTTCATCATGTTGGTCAGCACTTTGCTTTCCTACTGGTGCACGGCTCCAACAGTTTCTGCTGCTTCAGGCCGCCACTTATTTTCTCATCATAAAGCTCAGCTTCCTCTCACGGCTGGTCATCAATTCCCATGAATCACCTGCAATGGCCACATCAAAACAGCAGGGACAGCAGGAGCATTCACACTTGGACATTTGCTATCTCAACGAAACACGTCAGTTCTTTGAATCTGTCGCTGTGTTGCATGTCATTATATCCTCTCCACCAACCATGAGCTGACGCACATTTTGATATAGTGACCCTACTCACCACCCCTGGTACAGTGAGTTAACACAGGGGGTCACTCAACAGGTGGCGGGACAGCAACAGGGTTCAGATCAAAGCTAAAATGGAGCCATTAACTAAATGTATATGTTAAAGATCATTTTAATTGCACACCTATATCACCAAACACCAGCCACAAGAAGGACAGGGACCAAGGAGGGCGAACATAGGTCAGCAGGTGCCTAACATGACTTGGCCCTGATCAGGGAGCCGGATGGAGGAGGAGTCACACAAGCATCAAATCTGCATCAAAGTATTTTCCAACTGAGCAAGATGTGGATCTTTTTACTGACACAAACTTTCTGTGCCAGTTATGGTTATTATATACAACTTAGACTGATACATATGGGCTCAAATTAGGATCAAAAAGATTTTGAAATTGTAAAGTGATGTTCACAAGTAATTCCAAAGTTGATAGTTTTAAATCAAGCTGAAAGGTGTTGTAGATGATGTAGACAACAACTTTCAGAATCGCCGGCAGAGATGAAGGTAACAGAACCACCTGAATGGACTCTGCTTTGTGATTGGATGGTCATTGCACAATTAGATTCAGGTGTAACAAGACTAGGTCAAAACCTAGTATATCTGGACATATACCACTTGGACTAAGCCCTAATGGCACGTACTCCACCAGGGCCTGAGACAGACCATCTTTCTTATTTAGTCTCTGACACAGAGCACAGCCTCCATCTGGATCCACAATAGTTTAGTCTTTATTAACTTCAACTCCAGAACGTGACAGACTTTTATTAGAGGCAGGTCTTTATGTCTAACTCCCTCTGTTTGATATGAAAAGTTGGTCATATTCATTAGTACGAAGCCTTGTTATGTTTAGTTATTCCTCTGCCTCCTTTAGTAATAATGACACATGGAATGAAAGTAATTTATTTGCTGTAATGGAGGTGAGGCTCAGTGTATTGGAAGCCCCCCTCCACTTCCCTGCAGTTCCCAAGCAGTCCAGAAACCAGTAACTTCCAGTAACAAGAGGCATAGCTCTAAGCCTCCAGTTGGCATCCATACGCAGTCCAGTCCATGAAGCAGGTTTATACCCAGTCTTGAAAAAAAGTTTCTAAATCTAAAGACAATGACCTAAGTTGGCTACACTGCATCTGAAAACACTCCCCTAATAGAACCTGTTTATACCAGAAACTCAGTGACGAAGCACTCGACTGACCGGTGGTAGAAACATCATCATTCAGTCAGTCAGTCAGTCAGTCAGTCAGTCAGTCAGTCAGTAGGTCAGTCAGTCATTCAGGGACATTCCAGGTTATAGGGCTGGCCCTGCTGTAGCGGTCCAGCCAAATTTGTATTTGTAACTTCAGGGTTACACACAGTTTGGGAACTGTCTTTGAGTAACACTAGTAATATTTGTTCACAGTTTTTATTCACACAGTCTCTTTTTCTTACAAATATCAATTCTACACACGCACAAACGTGAATTTCCTGAAGATTATTTTACAGGTTTATAAAGGTTGATTCACAAACTACAAACTTTGGAAGAAAATAGCAGAAGCAGCAACTTTTTGGGGATTTGATTTCAAATCATCGGCAACAACAGTGTGAGAAGTGTCAACTCAAGTGTCATATCATCTCATTAGTGATAGAAAATCAAAAATGAATCATCCTGTACAACTGAAGTTGCTGGATGCAAACAAATAAATAAATAAATAATTAAATGAACATGAAAAAAGGGAAGAAAACAACAGCAGCATGACTCTGTGACCTCTGTGAAACACTGTGTTTGTGTTCTTACGGCACAAAAATGAAGAAAATGTTCAGGGTTAATAAGCAGGTCAGAATGTTTCCTGTAGGCCCAAGGCGTGTGTGTGTGTGTGTGTGTGTGTGTGTGTGTGTGTGTGTATCTATTCATGCAGTGGCAACGATAGCTTGTTTCACTGATCGAAGTATACAACACTGTGCCTGAAGCTTAACACATCAAGAAAGGTAGAGGAGGAAGAATGGCGGTGGTGGGAAGTGATGAAGATAGAGGAAAAATAAAAGATGGGAAGTGAGTAGAGAAGGATACAGAGATGGTTTTTCCCGTTCACACCGCTGTTCACACCTGCTTTTAAAATGTATCTCCAGTGATCGGATCTCACTTCCCTGCTTTATCTGCAAATAAAGAAGTATGCATTGATGTTTCCGGCCAATCTGACAGAGGGGTCTGTTGTCAATGTGCTTGTGTGTGTGTATGTGTGTGTAATATATAAATAAAGTTATTATTATTATTATTATTAGTAGTAGTAGTAGTATTAGTATTATTAGTATAATATTAATACAGTATATTCTAGAAGAGAAACCCTCATAGCATCCTCATCTTCATCATGATGTACTGTAGGTGTTTGTGCCTCTGTGACTCTGGTAGCTGTGTTGTTGGGATTTAAGATAAGGGAGGTAGTAGCTCCTGAAACATGTGTGTCTGAGGAGAGTTGACAAACAAATTATTCAACAACTCTTAAAAATGAAACTGTCATCTTCCTTGGTCACGGAGACCTGGCCTTAGCATGCTGATCCCCGGCTGAGAAAATAAGCAACTTCTCCGCTACCATCTGATATACCTGTTAGTTTTATTTAGCCATGAGAACAAGAAAGGAGCACACACACTATCACACACACACACACACACACACACACTCACCATTACACACAGACACATTCAGCAACCCTAGAGGAATCACATGTTTATTCTTGCCTCTGTGTACATTTGCAGTTGTGTTTAACTGATCAGCCTTTTCACATCTTTTCTTTCTCAAAAGATTTGTTTGCACATGCAGAGTGTGAGCAAGAAGAATTGTCAAATCTGCATGTTGATGTGAACGCAACACGACACTGTGTGGCATTTCCTTTTCCTTTCCCTTTTTCCTTTTTTCCATTTTCCTTTTTCTCAATACACACACACAAACACACACACACACACACACACACACACACTTTGGCTGCCATAGTCCTGACTACACCTGCTACCACAACCAGAGGGGAAGCTGTGCAGTGCTGCTCTTCTTTAGCGTAATGCACCATGTGGCTGCTGGACCACTGCCTTGTTTTGTCTCTTTATCTTCCCTCTGGGACTGAGGAAGATCATAGGCAGAGGACAATTGAATTAGCAGTCAAGTGGTAAATGAATTTTGCCCCCCATAAAAGTAATTGGGAAGAAAATTGTGTGATTGATGAAGTGTCACACTTGGAAAAATGTGTCTGAGTGAATCCAGTGTAAGTTAATATACCTGCAAGTTGCTCTTCGTCTCTCAGTAACTCTAACAGTGACCTTGTCTGTGGTGAAGACTAGAGAGTGAGAGAGAGAAAGTGGACAAATGAGGAGCTGTTGGGGTGGTAGAGGTGTGAAGTGGTATAGACTACAGTGACACCAGAGAAAAAACAAAGGTATTTAAATATTCTTCAGCTAAGATCAGTGGATAACAGGAAAACATGTGAACAATAGTGTTACGTCACAGCTCAAGTTCTAAAGTTAATGTCAGCTGCAGCAGTTGGAGCACGGCAGTACCATTCTTCAGTGTATCGAAAAGTTACAGGTCTTCAGGCAGGTCTCAGAATTCCTCTCACAGAATGAGAGGAGACCTCCTTTATCCAGATCAGTTGAGCTTTAAGAGCGGCCACTCCACTGAAATGGCTTTGTTGTCTGTGACAGAAGCCCTGAGGGTAACTAGAGCTGCAGCTCACTCCTCAGTTCTTATCTCACTGGACCCATCAGCAGCCTGTGATGCAGGGAACCATTGCATCCTGCTATCCATACTCTCCAACATGGGCATCTGGGGCAAAGCGCTTCTTGGTTTGAATGCTATCTCACTGCCTTCAAAGTGTCATGACAAGGTAAAACACACACACACCCCATCTGTCTCCTGGTTGTGTCACTTTGGTCTATAAGTCATCAGAAAAATCTGGTGTTACCTGACTCAGTATGCCACCCAGCTCTTAGTCCAGGCCATGGTTATCTCAACTGCTGCAATGCATAGTGAAACCCTCACTTACTTGTTCTTTGATCAGCCCAAAAGTGCACGTCACTCATCCACCTACTCTGGCTGCCCATGTACGTGGCCTTCCAAATCAAATCCTAGTCACTACTGCTGCCATCAGAGTGACTTCTGGGTCTGCACCATCTACTTATCTGCTTATGCTCCTTCTCAGCCACTGAGTTCCTCCAAGGAATGTGGTCTGTTGTCACCATCCCTGCACACAAGACAGTCTCAGTCCAGTTGGTTCTGGTCTGTGTTTCCCTGATGGCGGAACAAACTACCGTAGACCAGAGCAGGTCGGTTCCTCTTGATGACCCATCTCCTCCGAGAACACCTCCTCTACTAACACCTCTAACACCCTGACATCTACAACCAGCGTTTACTAGGCATTTTCAGTGTACTAAATTATCTGACAACAATTACGCTGTGGCTATCTTATGCTAACCTCTTGCAATGCTAACCACAGCGTTGTCTATGGAGCTGTGGTATATGTAGCTATGGAAACAACCTGGTGTCGTAGCGCCTAACCTATGTTTTGTATTCATGTTGCTGAAAAAAGTACCACTGTGTGAGTGCACTGTTAGAGTATGTATGTTAAAAATATGATTTCAAGATTATAAACATGTTAAAAATAAGCTGCTCCAGTATATTATTCAAATTGCTGTTATTTTACTTCTCTTATTACTGATGTTTGTTCTGTGTCAGTACTGTGGATGTAGCTGTGCGTACTGACACACATGACATGCTACATAAGCTGAGGAAAGTTCGTGTGCACCATCTTTCATACAAACATCCTTTTTTCAGAGCTTTTACAGCCGCAGTGAGGACATCAGATCTGAGTCACCGGCAGATAAAATAAGACGTTTTATTTCTGTTCTCTATTTTTACTCCTGTGTGAAAAAGGAGGGTCGGTGGGATAGAGGGAGGTGAAGGTGAGATGTGCCTTGATGAAAAAGAGGGAGAAAGGAGGTTAATTAAAAGACAGAGGGATGGAGAGAGGGAGAGGAAAGTGGGGGTAGTGAAGGGGAGGTGGGAGGAGAAGGCAGAGAAGGGTGCTAATGAAGGGTGGGGGGAGTAAATTTCTAATTAACACTCCTCCAGGGGGATCCCACTGGAGCTCTCCTTCCAGGCATCCTTATGCTTTTCTCCACCCATCCCTCCATTAGTCCCTGTGCTTCTTCACTCAACAAAACTTTTTCCTCAAACCACTTCTCTTTCCTCAAACTTCATCTTTCCATCCTCCTTCATTCTTTCTTTCTTTCTTTCTTTCTTTTCTTCCAGCTACTTCCCTTCCCTAACCTTTCCTCTCCTTACAACCAATCTTTCTTGCTCTGGCTCTCCTCTGTTCCCCTGTTTCTCTTTTCATACCCTGCCCACCACCCACACACCATATTCTCTATCATTTCTATTGTTTTATTCCGTGGTCTCACTCTCTCTCCATCATCTACGTTACCTATCTCTCCCCTCCAGGAGACGACCGGCTGAAGCAGTTATTAATCCGGTGTGTGGTCCCTGGGGTTTGTACAAGCAGGCTGACAGGAGGAGTCTTCAGGAGGACGCACACACTCACAGCAGACGCTCCGGGGAGGAGAGGCAGGCGGAGGCAGAGAGAGGGAACAGAGCAGTATCGACTAGAGGAGAGGTGGAGAGGATGAGTTAGAAGAGCATGGAGGGGATGAAGGGATTAGGACCTCAAATAATAAAATGATAAGCAGGAGGACAAGAAAGAGGGATTGATTGGTGAGTTTGAGAAGGAAGGACATAAATAAAGAAAAGAATCAAGAGAGAAAGGGAAGGAAGGAGGGACAGTAAAAATTAAATAAAGATAAAACAAATTTAAATTTAAACTTAAACACTAAAATGAATGTGACCTAGTTCATTTGAACTAATATTTCATTTTTCTGAGCTTTGAGCTACTTCTTGTGAAGTCAGAACTCGCACAACACTGTAAACAAGACATATGTACACAGAACGCAGATAATAGATAATGAACACACATACGCACAATAGGGACATACAGCAAGTTACACAGGTCCAACTGCCAAATGATACAAAAGCCCTTTCAGACATGACTTAAACATTTTTGTAACGTTTCTAATAGTAAGAGGGAGGCTGCTTCTCCTCAGGCAGAAGACCTCAGAGATATCTGAGGGTTTCAAAGGTCCAAGATATAAGAACAGGACAGAGATTTGAATAATGTGGCATGTTACACTACTCCATTGCTGCATTGCTATTATGTGATTGCACTAATATGTTAGCTTGTACCACTTTACACCCAAAATGTTGTAATGCGGTTCAGCACAACAACTGTATCTTAGAAATAAAAACAGAAATGAAACAGTTCCTCTCTGAATCATACGTTGCTACAGGTGTCCCTAATAAACTGATAAACCAGTGTACACACATCACACATCAACCACCCGTCACCATTTCATCATTCTATCCTGTAATTGAAAGTTTCCATGTTCTGTCATGAGATGAGTGTAGTGACCTTTTAGTGCTGAAGCCAGTTTAAATTCCCCCAAAAGAAAAACAAAAACAATCCTTTTGTTTATTCATGAAGAAACCACATTTATTCTCAAAGTGCCATGACCGCAAAAACATGGAGGTCTGCCAGAGCTGAGTCTGGGTTAGACTGAGCTCAGTGGAAGGCTTGAGGCTTTTAACCCATCTTTAAACAAAACACACACAGACCTGTTTGGAAATTGTCTGAATAAAATGTCTGTATTTACGTGGCATATTACACTGTTGATGCCTCACCAGCTGAGAAGAGTGAGTGTAGCAAACATGGTTTTAAATGTCCTTGTTTTGTTCTGACACCTAAATTAAGGCATCTCAGTTGCGGATGAAAGAAACGCAGTATCTTGGTTTTCTTTTGAAATCTTACATCTATTGCTTTCTGAAAAGCCTTCAGATGAATATTTCAATATACGTCAGAGCAGCAGAGTCATTTTACATCTTAACAAAATTCATCCTCATAGTTTCTGCACTTAAACATATTCTCTCCTCACTTAGCTCATGAACTTAGCTCAAGATTGTAAGGACCCAAATGCACGACTCGGCTCGGTTGAATCAGCAAAACAAGGTTTTATTACAAGCAATGGTCGGTACACGGAAAGGCAGTCAAACCAGGCAAAGGTATCCAAAACGTGAGGCAAAAGGCAAGGTCGAAAAACAAGCAAGGTTCAAAATACAAGAAAGCTGTGACTATGACTATGAAGCTGGAACGTGATCTGTGAGAATCGACGAACTGGCGACGAGACAAGACACAAAGGGGAATATATTGCGGGGTTGATTGGGAGTGATTAGACACAGGTGCGGGAGACACAATCAGGGATCAGGTGCACACAGACGAGAAGGAGGCAGGGCAGACAGGAACCTGGAACAGAGACACGGGTGAGTGCTCACAAAATAAAACAGGAAGACCAGACATAAAACATGAGAGAGAAAATAAAATACTTAACCGGAAGCATGACATCATTTGCTTTCCTGAGATATTTTAAAAGCCTTTTTGTTTTTCTCTTTGCTTTGTAACCCCGACCTTTGACCCCATTACTACTTGTTCCATGGTGCTGGTGCTGAACATTTGAAACAAGGAGCCAAATTTAAATCAAAAATTAAGAATTGATACTTGACTTTTTTTAAGTTAGCTGTGATCTGAATTAGACTTGCACTTTAGTATTTGAGACCTGATTAGGGACTGGCTCTGGTTGCTTTTTGTTTGTCTTCTTGAGTTCAGAGGAAGATGCCTACTGTTAAAGTCCAGTTTACCATGACATTTGGCTTGGAAAGTTTTGGTCGTCAGAGGATGATTCATAATAATTTAACAGCTGCCGACATTTAAATCTCTGCTGCCAGGCCAAAGTTTCTAACCTGAACAACAGTTGTGGTGAGGTATATTTAATGAAATGTGTCCAGGGTGCTGTCAATATTGTCAGACCTGACTCTGACTGGTGTTGTAACCGTGAGTCCAGCCGCTATAAAGTTATCATCTGTATTAATGTAATACGGTTCCATGTATGGCTGCGTGTGTCGGTTTAGTTTTTTTAATTTGTCACTTGTTACGTATTCTGATGTCTTACAGATTCACATTTTATTCAAACAGCTTTACCATTTATACTCAGGGTGGTAACCTTTGTTGAGCATTTGTAGGTTATCAATCTTTGGCTATCAGATTTTTTTTTTTTAAATATTAATATTAAATAATATTATAAAATAATAAAATTATCCTTGGGGCACCATCCTAATCAGGAAAAGGACAGCCAATATTGACACAGTCCCAAACTATCAATTTGGAACTCTTGTTGTATTAAGTTAATTGTTAATCAAAGTTACCATATAGTTAGTTGAAGGACTTGCAGTTCTCCAGAGTAGAGGTTGGCAACATTCACCCCTCGTTCAACATTAAATACCAGAAAGCTTACTGAAAGACATTTATTTACAAGAGAGCAAAGGTAAAAACACACAACTAATCTAGTCAGTAGTACTATATACAGGTGTGTGTGTGTGTGTGTGTGTGTGTGTGTGTGTGTGTGTGTGGTAGAAAAATGTATTTAAAAGAAAGCGCTGTATGAATGAGTGTGTGAATAGGCACTATTTAAGTGCAGTCTATTTACCATTCAATGCAATCTCTGCTTTGTGGCTACTGCTGCTTGCTAAATTCAGATGGAATACTTTGTGTTGTAGCTGCTGGTGCTAAATTAAACTTTCGACTCTTGTCTAACCTAAAGCAGGCACTCATGTCACTGCTGATGAGCAGCAGTGCAGTGCAGCAGTCTGCTGTGAGCAGGCCTGTAGAGAAGAGGCTCCAGGTGACAGCAGTGATACCCTGGTGCTCACAGGAGAGAGAGAACGGAGGGGCACCGCTGGGCTTCGTTGGCCGGGTGACATCCAACGGTAGCTGGTTGTTAGGTCCGTGGGTGGGTTTTTCGCCCAGGTGTGAAAGGAAGGTGTGAAGAATTCTAGGGGACTGAGTTCAAATGGCCCTCCTTTGTCCATGAAACAAAAGAACTTTCATCTTTAACAGTGGAAAATATGCACAATAAATATCTTTCAATATCATGAGGAACAAAACAAATGCAGTCTTTTGTGTGTTCAAAAGCACTTTCACTGAGGGTGAACAACAAAAAAAAGTATGACAGGTTCGATCGATGAAAAGTCCGCAGCCAGAGGGAATATTCTAAATTGTCTCTTTTTAAGCACTTTTCTACTTCTTGAGTAAAAAGGTGTCACAGCTCCTGCTCTCCTCTCTCCCAAGACTCCTCCGCTACTGACACAAACAAAAGGAAATATATAGGACAGGTTAATGGGGTTCAATTGGCTTGTTGCCTTATTAGGCTCCCACTGTCCTACTGGAGAGAAAAACAGAGTGGAAGAACTAAATCACAACTCTTTAGATGCTCTGTCATAACGTCCTGAGTCCATGTTTAGATGTTAGCACAGCCCCACATCACTCAAACTTATATTTTTATATTTTGTTAGTGGAAAAAGGCACCACACCAAATCATCCCCTGCATTCACTTAAAAAGAATTTTCTCCTGAACTCTTTTGAAAAATCCCAAACAACAAGTGTTTGAAGCCGAGTGAGTCAAGTGTGAGCCTTGAGGATGTTTCTTTGTACTGTAAATGTGGCGGGAAGGAGGGAAACAGCGCAGCAAAGCAGCTCATTTGTGACTTCAAACTTTGCTGTGGAGAGCCAATTTACCCTGCTATTATTCAGGATTGAGGACATTTAATAAGCTTTTGTAACTTTGTTAGAGGTGCAAATGAGGAGGTCCAGATTCTAAATCAGGCGTTTGAAAAGTGTAACATACAAAACACAGCTTTTTTGTGTAAATTAAATTCATTATTAAATATCACCTGAAGGCAGCTGAAACTGTTAGCTATCTAAAAATCAGTTTACCGCACAGAAATCACATGAAGACCCTTTCTCAAACCATCCCTGAAAGTACAATCCCTTGACCTATGGTGGTGATGTTACACTTTTGTTATGGACGTGCCCCTTACTGACAGTCATCTTTAGCAGGATTTTATCACATCATGGTCCAACAGTTGGAGGAAAAAATGTTTGAAGAAATTATTTTGGGGAAATTAACAAAATCAGGGCTTTTGGTGAAATCAGAAATGTAGCCACCAAATCCTGTCCCTTATATAGTGTCCAGGACCTCCATTTCCATTTTGGGGATCTTCATCAGTTAGGAGTTCCCAACACATCATTCATGTTAAAGCAAAGATTGTGCAGGAATGCACAGCAAGCAATGATGTGTGCTGTGAAAAATTGGATAGTCATCAAGAGCCTTTGATAGTGTGGCTTGCCAGCATGTTTTTCTTCATCAATCCAAAAGCTTGTTCAACAACAGAACGAGCCCTGGAGTGATGTAAATCATATCTCTCCCGGACCCGGCCTTGCAGAGGGTGCCTGTACAGTGTTAGGGTGCCAGGCAAGGATAGACACCATCCCCAAAGGAGGTAATAGCCAGCTGGAAGATGTAGGGAACGGCAGAAGATGGGACTGTTGCGCAGAACATGATGCCATCATGTGTCGAGCCTGGATAGCCCACAAACACACCTGCTTCACAGATGGCCTGCATTTGTATAGATGGAAAAAGCTTAGTACATACAGTCTGCACAGTGCTGGTTCCCTGCAGATTTAATCTGTATGTGGCATCCATCTATGG
>NW_019525547.1:1097554-1098189 GCF_002814215.2 Seriola lalandi dorsalis | reverse complement strand
GAGAGAGGTGAGTTTAAAAATTGTTGTCAGGATGTGAGCAGGGGACGGCTCAGTCGTTGTCAGCCATTATCCTCCTTGTCATCACCCTCCATGGCTTTCTTTTTTTTTTTTGCCCCCGTGCTTGTGTATCTAAGACAATGAAACAATCCAGATCCTGAGAAGCACAATAACCGGATACATTTTTCTCTTCTGAGTGAACAACCAGCTGTAATACTCGGGACAGGTCAAAGGCACTGCTGCACTAAATTTACAATGACACCCTTTTTGCGAAGGAGATAAGTGCAGACAGAACTTCTACTGTTACGAACTGCTAATGCAGTTATAACACTGACACTGTTCTTTACCTGCAGGGCTGGGTTTCACCTGAGAGGAAGTCCAGTGCTGTGATTAGAGATACTTCGCCCCATAATCACAGAAATGCATGGTTGTTTTGTAATACTGCCATATTAAAAGTACATGGAGACACTTATCATATGTTAACCTAATATTCTGGCCACAATCTAATGATATTCTACATCTATATTCATCTTATCTGATTGTGTTTTGGTGGCAGTTAAGGGATCAGATAGTTTTTCCCTCGGGCAATAAAATGTCAAAATCAATCATACATGAGTAAAACAATATGAATCAATTAC
>NW_019525547.1:1072553-1097504 GCF_002814215.2 Seriola lalandi dorsalis | reverse complement strand
TCCTGAGTCCATGTTTAGATGTTAGCACAGCCCCACATCACTCAAACTTATATTTTTATATTTTGTTAGTGGAAAAAGGCACCACACCAAATCATCCCCTGCATTCACTTAAAAAGAATTTTCTCCTGAACTCTTTTGAAAAATCCCAAACAACAAGTGTTTGAAGCCGAGTGAGTCAAGTGTGAGCCTTGAGGATGTTTCTTTGTACTGTAAATGTGGCGGGAAGGAGGGAAACAGCGCAGCAAAGCAGCTCATTTGTGACTTCAAACTTTGCTGTGGAGAGCCAATTTACCCTGCTATTATTCAGGATTGAGGACATTTAATAAGCTTTTGTAACTTTGTTAGAGGTGCAAATGAGGAGGTCCAGATTCTAAATCAGGCGTTTGAAAAGTGTAACATACACCAGCAACATACAACATACACCAGCTGGAAGATGTAGGGAACGGCAGAAGATGGGACTGTTGCGCAGAACATGATGCCATCATGTGTCGAGCCTGGATAGCCCACAAACACACCTGCTTCACAGATGGCCTGCATTTGTATAGATGGAAAAAGCTTAGTACATACAGTCTGCACAGTGCTGGTTCCCTGCAGATTTAATCTGTATGTGGCATCCATCTATGGCACCAGCAGCATGGGGAAATGCACGAAGTTGATTGAAGCCTTGGGCAATGGTGGGAAGCTCATGCAGTGATGGCAGTGGATAGATTGGTCTTTATCTTCCTGCTAACTCTGTGCATCAAGGTGCTTCTTGGAATTCTATAAGCAGTATTCACCAGACAGTGAAAGCCCATGGACCAAGCTATGCAGGGAATCAGGAGCCTCCATTTCCTGGCCCCAACCATGGTCATTTGATGAAGAAATGAACTGCACAGTAGCTCATGTTGAAGGAAAATCCTTCTTGAGGCAGACCACTGGATTACCAAACAACAGCATAGTAGGGGTGGCAGCAGGCAGCAGGCAACTGTATCTACAGCCCTCTGCCCTCCTGGGATAAAAGAATAACATAGAAAATATTATTTTAATACATTAAGAACATTTATCGTCATTTGGGCATTTCATCCACTTAGGTGATGCGTAGGCCTTTAGAAATCATGTTGCCGCTCTGACATCCTCCAACAATATTATCCTTTCTTTGCATTAATTGAGGACAAACCATTTTATCACGTCACAATGAAATTACAATAAATAATGTAGGCTACATCTACATCTACACAACTTAATTATTAGTCTACACTAAACTAACTACTAATTACAACTAATTACTTCTTTTTTTTTCCAAAAAAGCCCTAAGCAACAAATCTAGCGACTTTTTGGACAAACCTTCCAGCTACTTTCCAGATCTGTGTCTGCACAGCAGCTGACAAAGCTGCACATGTGCAGGCTGTGTGAGAGAAAAAAAGAATAAGACAGGTATTCTGTTGCTTCTAACTTTCTCTGCTAGTGATCATTTTACAGCAAATACAGCTGAAGTTACAGTCTTTGTCTGTGACATATGTGTTTTGTGATTTTGTCAGATGACATCATGTTTATAAAATCAGAATTTGAGCAGCAGCTTGAAGAGACTGCTGGTTAACATGTAGTCTCAATGTGCCACATTAGTCATAGTTATTATTTCTGACTTGCTCCATTGTCCGACAACAGAAATAGAAAAATATGTCAATGAGAACAGCTTTATTGTGACTTGAGACTTTTCAAGTAGGCTTTAGCTTACTTTCCATTGAAAGTAGTTGGCAAAACTGGTAATTGAACAATATTAAAATCCATGTGCACTCAAGGCGCATTTATAAGTATTGTAATAGCAGTAGTGGAAAGTAATTAAGTAAGTACTATAGCTAAGTACAATATTGAGGTACCCCAAAGACTGAGCTGTGATTTCAGCTGTATTAACTGTAAAATGATCACTCAGAGAGAAAGTTAGAAGAGCCACAATATCTTTCTTTATTTTAAGTTTTTTTTCATGATTTCAGTCATAGAGAGAGAGAGAGCGAGAGATAGAGAGAGAGAGAGAAAGAGAGAGAGAGAGAGGATGACATGCAGCAAAGGGCCACAGGACGGCCAGGACTAAGACTGAAACAGCACACAATAATTTAGTCTTTCTTTACTTCAACTCCAGAACGTCAGACTTTATTAGAGGCAGGTCTTTATGTCTCACTCCCTCTGTTTGATATGTAGAGTTGGTCATAGTCGTTAGTACGAAGCCTCGTTACCGATGACTTCTCTCTCTCCCTCCCTCTCTCCTTCTCTCTCTGCTCGGTGTGTCTAATGTTTAGTTATTACTCTGCCTCCTTCAGTAATAATGATACATGTAATGAAAGTAGTTTATTTGTTGTAATGGAGGCGAGGCTCAGTGTATTGGAAGCACTCCTCCTCTTCCCTGCAGTTCCTGAACAGCCGGGAAACATGAGCGGCTCAGTAGACTGTGGCTCAGTACTTTGATGATGATATTTCCACCATTGGTCAGCAGTCAGTCAGTCAGTCAGTCAGTCAGCAACATTCCAGATTATAGGGCTGTCCAATCCAGTCAAAAATTAACTATTAAAAGTAAACCACAAATTGTCATATCTATATTTGTTTGTTTGTCATTCTGTAGTTTGGCCGACTAACAGTTTATAAGCTACAGGCGGCTAAAATTTCTTGTCATTTATTTACTCTCATCAGCTGAAGCTTTTTCCTCTCAACAACTATTAGCTCGACATTGTGGATCATAATTAAAATTGCAGCCTTTGTGGTCTGAAATTATGATTTTGACTTTAAACTGATTAACTGTCCAGGCCCTATCATCAAGAAGCATTAGGCGCATGGAGTAACACTGTCATTCTTCTGCTATCTGAGGCAATAAAAAACAGACAAGTGATGCAGTCTGTTTGTGACTTTTCTTCTTCTACTGTAATGATGGATTCAGAGCATGAGAGAACTGACAGGTTTTGCAGGGAGAGGAGGGACACTTGCTGAGAAGGGCCACAGGGTGTGTATGTGTAAGCTGGATGTGGACACACACTTACAAACATATACACCACATTTACACACACACTTACACACACACACACACACTGTTTCTTTCTTGCTTTCTAACTTTTTTATCTTGCCTTCTACAGAACTAATTCATCTTTGTCTCTTCAGATGTGTGCGTGGTTATGCTGATTCTTCCAGCTCTCTCTGTATTAGATAAATTGCTCGTCATTAGCATATTAGCGGGCTGATAGCAGTCTATCAACTCCAGTAGATGTCAGCTCTTCTGAGATCTGTCTGAGAAGAGGTTTCTGGCTGCGCTGCGCAGACGGTGCTGAAATCCTTGACAGGTGCCGGATCTGAGAAGGAAAAGATCGCAACATGAAATATTATGATTTAAGCAAGAAAGAGTGTAAAACTTACAAATCTCTGGGTGTCATTTCATCTGTACATTTTTGCTTACAGCAAAACTGTCATAGGCAGAGATCAGTGGTACGAGTGAACAAAACAGTGAGAGTCATTAAGCGAGGAATAATCGCAGCTACGTAGATGAAAGAGAAATAAAATCAACATGCCAGAATGTATTCACATGGCCCAGATGAAGCTCAGAAACTACATGGCATGCAAGTGAAACCTGAGCATTTTTTGACAAAGAACAAAGAGGAAGAAAAGTTTTAAGACTTTAGTAATACAGTGCTGGATCACCACAGAGTTTCTAGGCTTTGGAAACTATGAGTGTATAAAAAATACAAGCCCATTAGTTCGTCTGTGCAGCAGGTTATTATGACCCATAGTTACGTTTTGTTGCTAGGTGACATCTAATGGTCGTAGTAATTATGACAGGAGCAAAGGGATAATTGCGGTGACGTAGTATAAAGAGAGACAAAGTCCACGTCAGGAGGAGGTTGTGGTGGATGGTTGGATATGACACAGGAGAGCTCTGTTCCATTCCCATGTGAAACCAGCTGTTTATGTTGTTTCTTACCCACGTTGTTATTATTATTGCCAACAAAGATCGTCTTATGCTGAGGAAGTACTTACTTTAACCCAAATCACAATCTTTTCCTGAACCTCAACAAGTCATGACTGTTATATAGGCGATGAGGTAGATGTTATTTCGTGTTTTATATTTTCTTTATTCTTGTGTTTATTATGGTAACCATGACAACTGAGTTCCGGTACACATGCCACCGTAGGGGCACTATCTCAGGAGACACTCCTATGAATCGTATCAGAGGGTTGAAAAAAAGTCCCGTGTGGTTGTTCAGGTCAGAGGAGTGGTTGTACAGCATAATAACAATAACTAAGGTGAACTGGCTGTGTGGGTTTGTATAGAGGGATGCTGATGTGAACTATATCAGTTGCTTACTGCATCTTTTGCTTCACTGAATCTTCATCTTGTCTGGTTTTGACCAATGACTCTGAACACTGAATAAATGCAACTGATGTTGAACTGAAAGATTTTTTTAGTGTGCAATCAATATCATAATGAGTCATCAACACATATCATTAAATGAAATATTCAAGCAGTGGTAATAACACTCCAACTGTCGACTGATTGACAGAATAGCCTACAGCATAGTGGTTTTCATGCATACATATCAGAGCTCCCCCTTTGGCTAGCCCTCAGCTTGTGTCCTTGCATCCCCTTCAGTCATCTTCCCTAATGCCTAAAACCCTGGTGGGGTCCTGAGGCCTCTGCTATCCCAGAAGCTTTCCCAAAGCTCACCCTGAAGGCTTCAGCAAATCAGTTGGTGAGACCCTGTGTGCCAGCATTATTTCTGGGCTCTGGACTAAAAATTCTGGGCATTTCTTTGAGCTCGACTTTTTCTTTGTTCCATCTTTAGAGACGGATGCAACTATTTCATGGGTGTGCAATAATTAATCTGCTGCCATCTCCAGGATTACCAACTACCTGACAGACAGACTGGCTGATGGTCTATCTGAGTTTGTGGAGAGTGGTACAGGAAAATCCTCTGCTTCTGAATGCGGCCAAGACCATAGTGATGGTGATCGACTTCAGAAGGAAGAGCACAGCTACACAGCCCCTGTGTATTCTGGGAGAGAATGTTGTTCTAGTGAAGGACTACAAGTACCTGGGAGTCCACCTTGACAACAGACTGAACCGGAAGACCAACACAGAGGCAAGACCTTATATAAGAAGGGGAGGAGCAGATGTTGAGATCCTTTAACGTGTGCAGTAGGATGTCGGAAATCTGTTGTGGCTGATGCACTGTTCTTCTCTGTAACATTCAGTCTGTTGGTGTCATTGGCTCAAATGCTGCTCCTCCAGCATTTGAGCCAATGACACCAACAGACTGAATTAACTGGAAGAAGAAAGTCGGATCTGTAATTAGCTACAAACCAGACACCTCTGAAATGGTGGTGAAGAGGAGGACACTTGCTAGCCATCTATCTAGATAGCTAGCTAGGTAAATTTGCAGGCGTACCCATTAACCGTGTGCGCTGTGTCTGCATTTGGGTTCAGTTGCTAAATGCTACTCTCACCACTCTCACATCAGCTATCAAAGAGCAATTTGACACTGAAGACACTGAGGAGTTGTGCTTGCCTGCTCTGCTCCGCTGTGTTTGAAGGCTCACAGATGTCAATAGATGTAAAATAGAAGCTCCAAGAACACAATGACAGACAGGTTTAAACGATGAGGCACAAACAAGCAAGGCAAGAACCAATTAGAAAACGAAGGAATGATCATTTTATTGACTGTTTTTAGACCAATAATGACATTGTTTACCATTCAAGGACGGACAGGCCTCTGCATGCTAACAGGCAAAATGAAATGAGGGCTCCATTTGTTTTGGTTTAAAAGTTTCATGAATAAAATCCTACAGTTTTTATATTTGCATATGTAGCATTTTCACCATAGGCTCGTGATATGAGGAAAATCTGGAGGTGTTTGACGCGTCACGGCTGCGTTGAGTGTTCTAGAGATTGGGAGTTGATTGCCTATTTCTCACACTCTGCTCCCAGCTGAAATAGACAGATAAAAAAACCTGTTGATGTCACATTGACATGATATTAGCAACGTTACATAAAACTGACACCTTCCACTATAGTTTCTATGTCTCGGCTGAATCTGAACAAAAATGTATTTTTAACCATTTTAGCAGCTGCGTGTGGAGACAGTGAAACTTTTGTGACAATTTCTGTCAAGAATGACTCAGAAATGTTTTTATAATGAAAAGAAATCCAACATTCCAGTAAGAGAGCTAGAGCTGCAGCAGCAGCAGCAGCAACACAGTGAACACACACACGTGCTTCTCCACAGCAGGTCAGGGTCGGTAGCCGCCACGCTCACGCAGCACAGACAATGTGTCATCTGTGTAATGCACCTGCACTTACTGCTTTGTTTTGTTCTCTCTCTCTTGCTCTCCCACACGCTGTCTCTCCCTCGCTCTCGCTGCCATTCCCTCTGGTGCTCTTTCTCCTCAGCTCAATTAATGAGCTGACAGAGGGGAGGAGGTAGGACCTGAGGAGCAGAGACCGCACACTCACTTGCCCCACAGCCTGCACACTGCTGGGGGTGGACTCTCCTCCCCAGATTTGCCCTTTGTTTCCCAGTATGCTCCCAGGTACCGGGTGTTTGTTTTTTTTAGTTTATTATTTTAGTTTTGGGTTGGAGACCAGTGGTAGTTCAGTTTTTTGTTTTGGTTTACTTTAGTTTTCTTTAGATAGATCAGGGGGAGTACCTGGGTGTGACGGCCTATGATGTGGCTCTTCTTTTGTTTGTTTCTATTGTATTTTGAGTACAGTTTATTATGTTTCTTATAAAGTTTCTTCTTTCTTGGCAGCTCTAAGTCTTGGTGTCCTTTATATGATCCAGTCTCCACTTGAGTTGAGTGTTGAGAGAGGCCATAACATAACTAAATGCAGGAATTCCACATATCAAAATACAAAATAAAATGAATAAATAAAAAATAGGATTGAATTCGAAACAGAAAGACCTGGTCATCAGACTCATCAGGCTCATTTAGACTTTAGTCTGTGTTAACCTGTGTGCACTTTTTGTTTTAGTTTGTTCTTTAAGCAAGAATGCATTAAGGTTCATTAGAGCACTTAAAGTTGCTTGAAGGTCATTCATTCTCTGAAGTAAACAAGAATTGTTATTAAGTTTTTCAGGTTTTGAATAAGCTTTGAAACATCCTGACAAACAATATGAGCTGTAAATAACAACAGGGTAATACATGATTATTCCTCACAAAAGAAGACGTGGCCCTGTAAACCACATACAACTCTGACAAGGACAGTGAATGATTGTGCCGCGCCTCCATCCACTGACACTTGTCCCTGAAAGCAGCTGCTGTAGCTTAATATTTTAATGACAGCTTGGAGAGAAAAATGAACCCAGAGTGCATAACTTTACCAAGGCTGAATTAAACAAATATAATGTTGTATTATAGAAAAGGTTTACAAATACTTTACTCTACAGCTTGATCTGCACAAACACACATGCCAGATCTTTTCAATTCAAGCTGGTTAAAAACACGGCTGTAATTTACAATGAGGAGGAATTATATAAACCAAATAACTGGACAGCACCTAAATGAACGCCCTCTTCTTCCCCAGTGGCCAACTCTTTCCACCAGATTTCACTGAAGCACAGCTGTGATCCTGGCCTCTGTAGTGGAGGGACATAAACCTGCTGCCAGGTTTCAGATTCGGGAGCAAGGTGTTCCCGCAGAATCAGAGGCTGCTGTTTTCCCCAACACTGCCACCTAAGGAATTTGACAACAGGACTACATTTCAGTAAGAAGAAGGACGACGATCAAATAATGATTACTGTAATGTTTTTAACCCTCTACCATATTTATAATGATAAAATTATATATTATTATTTATAATACACAACTGTGGTCCTGAACCTGCAGCCTTCAGTACTGCAGGTTAATGCTATTGAGATTAGGTTTGAATATTCAGGGCCACGATACAGTGCTCATGGTTCAATAAAAAAACATCTAGCCCAGCCAATCAAATTTGTCCTTCACAACCTTGACTGCACTATAAGCAGAACTGCACTGTAGCTTACACATCCAAACAACAGCCAGCTACTATAATGTCTTTAATGTAGCGGGTAACAGATCACAAATACCTTCTAAACACACAGAGCACAAGTGATAATTAAAGAGTTGCTAAAACACACACATACATGAACTTCGAGTAAATGTACTTAATTACTTTTCACCACTGCTAATACAGTTACAGTCCCTGGCAAATGGGAGGAAGTGGAGCCCATCGGAGGCAGTGCAGCAAGCAAACTCTGCTCTCACATGGCACAAGGCAACACCTACACAGAAGAGAAAGCTAGTGGTTGATGAGATCCAGCAGCGAGAGGAAGCAAAGAGATGCACAAAGGCAGTCTCACGGTCCAAACAGGGCCAATGGACTACCTGGGAAAATCTGGGGCATCATGAGGTCACTTGGAGGGATCTTTGGGAGATAGAAGGAAGCCAAAACAGCTTCATCATCAGAGCCACCTACGATGCTCTTCCCACACCCAAGAACCTAAGCCAGTGGGCTGGAGAAGGTCCCTCGTGTGCTCTCTGCCAAACTCCAGCATCATTAAGGCACATCCTCAACGGCTGCAAAACCTGTCTAAAGGCCGCTACACCTGGAGGAACAACCGGCTCCTACGTCAACTGGCAATCATCCTGGATGGAAGGAGAATTACCACCAATGCCCTCCCTCCCCTTATGCCTGGACTCCCAAGCACTTCCCCTTTTGTGAGAGCAGGACGGCCTCCAGTGAAACCATCTGCAAGAGCGGAAGCAACTCTCTTGGACACTGGAAAATGCAGGGTGATCTAAATCAGAAACTCATCTTTCCACCAGAGAAAAGTACAGCTGATCTGAAGCCGGACCTGATCTTATGAACACAAAAGCCTGAAGTACACAGACTTAGCTGCCGACGCAGAACAACGTGGCTGGCAAACCCCGGTGCTCCCAGTACAAACTCTGAAGGTAAGAAAGTAAAGTGTATTAAACAAACTAGACAGTTAGCTCGGTACTGCTACATACATTTACCTACACTGTCTGTACGATGCACGGGGGGGGGGGCTCCAAGTCTTAATTAAGTCTTAATCCCCCTCATAATTGGAACCCTGAGTTTATGTGCTCTAAACTCATCAAAAGAAACCAAGAGGTCAATAGATTTATGTTAATGTCAGATTTCAAATCATTTGTGGTGACAAAATGTTTCCTGTCCCTGTGAAGGCAGCAGCATCATTTTACACTCACAAAGTTCATTTCACTAAAAGTTTTTTAAGGACTCAATATCATAAAATCATGAAAAGTTTATAACAGATATCATTATTGTATTATTTCTACATTTTACTATATTATTGTAAACATAGATGATAATTTAATTTTCATTATTTTGGGCTCCAGACATTTGTGTGAGTGTTTGCTGGCGGTGTTGACTCACCGAGTACGAGACATGAAAATCCAGAGAAAAGCACACATGTACTAGTTGTAATTACCACTGTGGCACTAACATGAATGCTTTTTTTCCCCTCCAGCTTGCCAGCTCAGATTCACCTGAAATCCACAAGACATGAAAGCGTAATACATCAGCTGTTTTCTCTGCGGCCAGTCTGTCTCTGGACCAGGATCTGTACGACGCCGTGTTCACAGGACAGAGGCTTCAGACATCAAACACAACACTGAGCAGCTTCACACTTTGTCATGGATAAAATGTAATTTGTCCTCTCGTGTGCCGTGCTCAGTGAAGCAACACAAACCAAGAGGCATCGGCTTCAAACAGTGTCCCTCACCATCCTTGCAACCAATAAAAATGGCAACAGAACAAAGTGCACAGGTGAGTGAAAGCAGCAGGGGGCTGACATTGAAACTTTGAAAATTATTTTCCCATGAAATAATCTGTCATGTATTATAAATGCAATATTTGGTTATTTAGCACACAGCACAACAAGTGTAACCGCAAATGTGTGTTGTCAGGGGGACTACACACACACACACACACACACACACACACACACACACACACAATAGGAAATATCGAACAAAGCTGGTTTGTAGCTGTTTTTATGCAGAGAGCAGGTTTCCAGCCAGATGAGGTTTTTAGGTCTATTCTTAGAAGTTTTGAAATTCTTGCATTCTATCGTGCATATTATGTGAATTTCTTTCAAATTCTTTGCCTCTGTTATGAGGCCCACCCCTTCCCACCATCACCGGTATGTTGTGGTGTATTTTACTTCTCTTCGGTTAAGACCTTGATTTTCTTTCTTGTTGATATCTATGGTTGTGGAAGTGAGAATTTGATAGGGTTAGGGTCTGTTTCTTCAAACCTCCGTCCTGATTGAGAAGAGTTGATCCTAAAAGAACGATTCAGGTCACTGTCACAGTCCCTCCCCTCTGATATGATTCGATCTGAATCAGGACAAAAACAGCAGTTAATGTCCAGTGTCTTGGTGACCCGTCCATCCACCCTGACCTCCGCCCTGCGTGGAATTTGTTTTCTATATAACAACGTCACCTGAGTCTAGTGATGCTTGGGTCGACCTTTGACCCGCAGGTTGGGTGGGTTCATGTAAGCTTACTAGACAATATCATGATGTTCTGATGTTCTGGCTATCCATAATCTGCATTACCGATCTATTACAGATCTTTCTGCGCTCAGACTTTAATTCATAACGCATCAGGTTATAAAAGCCAGTATAGACCTGACATGTAAGCAGCTGTTGTCATATTTCACCCTTACGATAATCGGATTCAGGTAGTTGATTGTTGCAGGTCAGGTTGGTGCGGGAATGAACAAACTCTGATCCGTGCATTATCAGTGTATGACGAGGTGCTAGTCATTTGCAATGAACCTGAATGCTTCTCACATTCAGACAAGAAGTTGCTGTTGCTTGTTGTTTGTCATCTAATGAAAAATAAAATGATATTTTTCTACAGCCTTCCTCAAATTTTTTCTTTTTGGATGTTCATTTTTAGTAGCATCTTGTTTTTACCAGACTTCAAATCTTTATGTGTTATGCTTTTATGCTGCAACTGAGCTGCTTATTGTTTGTTTGTTTTTTAATGGGACTCGGTTATGATACACAACAAAAAGATAAAAATGTGATTTGTATTTTTGTGTCCATATTGTGTTCATATTCAACTCAGTTATAGGATTATTAATGTCATGGTCTGCCCGTTTGGACTTTTGGGTGTTTTCCTGTTTTACTTGGAAATTACTTCCTTGTGTGTTTCGTGGTTATTTTACCTTGTGTCTTTTTCCCTCTTTGGTGATTGTCTGCCCTCATGTGTTTCACCTGTGTTCTATTATCCTTGCCTCCCTTGTGTCTATTTAGGCTCCCTGTTGTCTTCTTCAGTTTGTCTGTTGTACTCCTCTTTGTGTTTCCGTGTCTCATGCTCCTATGTTTCCAGTATTTGAATTTTCTGTTTTGTTCTCGTGTTTTAGGGTTAGTTAGTTTCCCTAGTGTTTCAGTTTTGTTCCTGGGTTTTGTGTCCATTTTGGATTTTGAGTTCTGTAAGTAAGTCACTTTTTGGGTTGACCTTTCATATGATGCTCGTGTTTTCCTCTGAGCAGTAACTCATATTAAACTTCACTGCTGTTTGTGTGTCTGTCCTTCAGGACTCATGGGGAAAAGAGAAGCATTGAAAGAACACACACTGACACACACTCCCTTATTGTATTGGATATTAATGAAGCTTTAAGTTAAAACTATTTCTCTGTGGCAGCATTGAACATGAGCAGCAGTGACCAGGGTTGCCTCTGGTGTTAAATGGATTGCTCTGGGCTAATTGCTGCCACTGTCAGGAGACAGAAGGTCATGAACATTTCAACCATTCTCTCCATATTGATTAAAAAAAAGAAGGTACATGTGTGGATGACACGCAGTCTGCAACATCTAGACCTTAGACCAATAGACCTTCTTAAATCCAGCCTTGGTGCATCACAAGTAATCAGCAGTGTGATAGAAACCAGACAAAAAAATGACAAACCGCTAGACACTGCACATCCTTGATGTCACAGACCTTTTTACAGCAGGATTCATTGTCAAAAGCTGAATGCCTTTGTTATGACTAGGCATGTGAACCCAAGTACAAGATGCAGAGAGGTGAGGGGACTGAAGTTAAATAAAAGAATATTATTTATTGCAGGGTTGAAGGAATGGGAGATGAACCAGGGAGGAGCAGGGCAGAGGGGATGACTGGAAGTGCAGGGAACTGGGCTGGTGGCTGGTTGTGTTTCGCAGGGGGAAGGCCGGGGGTGAGCCAAGCTGAGAGTCAAGACAGTGGGAAGCTGAACCGAGCAGAACAGCAGATCACACAAGGGTAACAGGCGATGAGCAAAAAAAAAAAAAGTATATAAAATGGCTTGAAACGCAGACTGACTGAGGAGGAACTAGAGTCTGACATGGTGGATATGGCAGAGATGAGTCTTAATAGAAGTCTAGATCACAGGATGGGATGCAACTAGAGAGAGAGAGAGATACTTCTGTCTAGGTAGGATAGGAGCTTGACAGCCTCACTAAGTGGAAAAATATGGCTCAATCTAAACGCAAGAATATAATCATCATGAGGGCTGAGACACAAAAGCTGAGAAACAATTTATTAAAATATTTATGTGCAACTGTGCCGTGGAGCAGTAAGAGTGTTTTTAGCTCCATCCTCCTCCATTTGTTACGTCTTTGCCTCAAAACTGATCTTGATAAACTGTCGTGTAACCTGATGATGCATCTTTACATCCTCCATAGTCACTGATAAACACTGCAGCCAGTTTGCAGTTCTCTCTTTTTTCCTACTTTTCTCTGTTGCCACTGTTGTCATGCATTTCTTCCTGGAGATAGCCTGGAAGTCATGCACACAAGAGCTCTCATCTTCTTCTGTATATTACCAAACCAACTGCCAGTGACTGAGAAGCATTTCAACCTTAAACAGTGGTAGAAAATCACTTTATACAGTGACAAACTATAATGTACTTCACACGTGGTTGGTGAGGTTGACGTTTGGGTCTGCTCAGTTGGTTGAGCACAAGCACAGAAGATATTCCTTTGGCTCTGGGGCTTGCCAGATGAGAAAGTAAACTGAATGCTCATTGGCTTGTGTCCATGCAACCCACTGTTCTAAATTACTTCCATTGTGCTATGAGTATTTGCAGCATGTGTTGTCAAATTGATGAAGATCTTTTGTGATTTTGTGTTGTGTGTTTGTGTTTTGTCTATTTGCATGTGTTTTCTTCTCTCAGGGCCACCGCACTTGCACCACTTTGTCAAAAGAAAATTTTTTTTTGTATTTTAATACTAACACCACAGGAAGTATAGCCTAAGATAATTTGCAGCATCTATCCTTAGAAAGACTGTATATACCTTTACCACAGAAGGAGGTTTTAAGAAAGAGCTGCTTACAATTTCTCCTAGATGCACACCATACTGATCATCAAGCACGTGTAGAAACCTGGTCACTGTTCTAAATTCAGTGTTTAATTGTTGTTTGTTTTTTTTTTAATCCAGTGAAGCAATGCTGAGTAACAACACCGGAGACAAAATAAATGAAGTAAAAACCTTGAGTTTCGGATTTAAGTCCTTGGATGAAATTTTGGCTAAAAACTAGATAATTTGCTCTGGAGACATGTTGAATGATGACTCTTCTGGAAGTGATTTTCTTCTTTCCAAATTGGTTATAAAGTATATCACTGGAGAGGAGGTTAAGTGGGTATAATGGTACTTTGTGTTCAGTGTTGAATGGGATGTGTGTGTGTGTGTGTGTGTGTGTGTGTGTGTGTAGCTGTGAGGCACTGAGGGGGTGAGACAAAGAGCTGTCTTATCACCACAGAACACTCGTCTACCACACACACACACACACACACATACACACACACACCTTGATATTTGCACATCTTCACACTCAAACATGCATTGACTACGTATACAAATAAACTGAACATACAGTGCACATATACACATGGAGACACACACACAACAATAGTGGGAGGAGTTGGAAAATGTGTGCTGATTGGTAAATAATTGTTTTCATTTGAAGTATGAAGCAGAAACATGGAAATAAATGCAGTTTGATTGAGTTTATGTTTTTTTATATGTATGTGTGTGAGATTAGTGTCGTGTCCCTGAATGTCTCCCCTACATCTTGTATTATATTTGTCTGTGTGTGTGTGTTGTTTTAATACAGCGTTGTAAACAGCTGTACTTTGTTTGAGTGTTAAAATGCAGCCCTCCAGCAACAATTTCTGTCAGCTGTGATTTCAGCACTATGGACAGCAACATGCTCATCATTGCCTCCCCTCAAGAGTCTCTCCTGCAGTGCTGTTATTTCAGCACCATGGACAGCACCATCACCAGCCTCTATGAGCAGGCAGCTGCTTTGTTTTTCCCCAGCTGTTGAAGTGAGGTATTACATGATTACTGCTGAAAGACAGCAGTCTGAGCTTTCATCCTGCCTGTTGATGTTTATTTTGTGTTACATCAACCTTGCTATTACACAATCATGTACCTAATGTAAAGGAATATTACGGTATTATTCATCCTGGATTTTTTTTTATTATAGTGTCCATTCTAGTCTTGCATCTCCACAGTGCTCTGTCAGTGCTGGAGAATTGTTTGACTGTACCCATTATCATTCTGCTATCGGAGAAAAACTGCTCTGGCTTATTTGCATTTCCTTAAACCAATCATAATCGTCTTTGGTGACGCTGAGCCCAGGATGCAGCGACAGTGCCCCTGCAAAATAGTGCACATTTGCAGTGAAGATGAGCATTGTCATTAAAATGGCTAATTCCCAGCAAAGAAAACCCCACAAAAAACAGCAAAGACATCTGTTGCCTGTGTGACTGCATGATCCAAATCTTCAATCGAACATTTTTCACCATGTTGCTCACTCAGAGGTTGTTCTTTCCCGAAGGAAAGGGGATTTTGAAAATGGTAAAAGGATGGGGAAGCATAAAAGGGAGGAGAATGCCCAATGGCATATTTATACCACAGCCTACATCCGGTGAATCAGACTACGTCCCTTCTGACTAAGGGTCATGCAAACTTTGCATATGCCACAACACAGACTCAGATTCCTGGCGAGTATTTCTTGATGTAGCTTTTCATGAGGTTGACTACACTTGCTAATCTGGGGGGGATACTTTCTGTGTTTACCTTAGGCTGGACTCACAGACAAACATTAAAAATGATTTCTGTATGGCTGAAGTTTATTCGGGAAGCTTTAGGAGAGTTAAACTCATTATCTAGATGCACATTGTTTTGCTAGCGTTTACATTTTACCAAACCTCTGGGGCATAAAGGATTCTCTACAGAAGTGAAAATACTGGAATTTTCTTGTAACTTGAGTTCACTTTATTTACCATGGAATAAGACTTTTTGATGAGTACCGAGACATTTGCAACTTCAGTCTGTGACTTATTAACACCTATGATTTTGATTATTTATTAATTATTTTATTTCGACTTTTAGTTTCCATGAAACAGTAGCTCATCAGGACAATGACCAACACCAAAGCAGTGTAGCACAACTGTAACCATAGCATGTAACCATGGCCACTTTTCTAACAACTAAAATAATTAGAAGTTTAGTTGGAGTAAAATTACAGCTTCAGACAACTGGGGTCTATGATTAGTTTGTAAATCTGTCATGATTCCTGTGATAACAGGATTGTAGTCACTAGTGTATTTGCTGAGACTATCCAAACTCATATGGAAGAGAAAATTATGAGTCGAATTGTCAGCAGAAACATTCTTCTGCTCCCACAGGGATTATTTACATTTTGATGTTTTACCTCAAAAGGAAGCAGTTAAAATAATTTGGATAAACAGTTTTCTCGCTGCTAACTTTAAACTCACAGCAGGGCCTTAACAGACTGGAAAGCAGAGGCAGGATCTGGAAAGAGAAGATCTAGAGACCACAGTTATAGTAAGAGCTTTCAAATGCCCTGTACATTCTGGGGTCTCTCAATCAAAACAACGACAAAACGTGTTGGGTGTCATCATGAAATAGAGGGATCATGGGAGTTGTTGTCTTCACCACCATTACTGGTTTGGATTCCTTAAGAGTGCAAGGGAGGACTGACTGACTCCATAATAAAGTGCGTTACAGTAATCCAGCCGTGATGTGATGAAGGCATGGATTACTGTCTCAAAGTGCTCTCGTGCAAGAATTGGCTTCACTTTTGCCAGCTGCCTAAGGTGGAAAAATCTGGCCTTTACAACAGCGCTAATCTGTTGGTCTAGTTTAAAGTTACTGTCCATTTTAAAACCCAAATTAGAAACTGTTGGCTTCACATACGATGCCAGAGGGCACCCCAGACCTGGTGATTCTAACTGTTAAAAACACTGACTAAAGCAGTTTGACATTTAAAGTCAGTGTTTGACTGATGCTGTACGGAGGACAGAGACTCAGGGAAGAGCTGGAGCTGAGATTGATGCTCACCTTTGTTCTGATTGTTTCTCTGATAACTTATGATCCATAACAAATACACCAGGGGATTAAAACCAGTGGAAACACCCATAAAGCAGTTTTAAGTTTCACTTTAAAAATCAGAAAAGTGCTCTTCGGTGGACACAGGACAGATCCAGATGTCCGATGACTAAAGTCTTTCATCTGGTTAAAATATAGAGTGTAAAAAAAGGTGTAAAAAGTGTATGTGACATAAAACTAGATAAAAGTCAATACTGAGTTTCTGTCAGACAAACAACACTGACACATGATCATAGAGGATATGATGTAATTGACAGGCGACCAATTGACACAGCCGAGTCTGGACTCACTCAGGACTGTTGTGGAGAGACGCATGCAATGTAAGATGGAGGCCATCTTAGACAATACCAACCATCCTCTCCACAACATTCTGGCAGGACAGAGAAGCAGCTACAGAAGCAAACGTCTCATCTCACTGCGCTGCAGAATAGAGAGGTTCCTTTGTTCCCACTGCCATCAGGCAATACAACACCTCAGCCAAAGGAAGTGGACTAATCTAATTATTATTGTTTATTTTTTATTAACTGTTTATCCTTTTATCGGGAGTAATGTTAGCAGTGGTGTATGGATACAGAGACCAAAGGTCCTTCACTTTGTTTTCTATGGTAAATGTAGCTTGACCACTTTAGCTATTGCTAAAGGTCCTAGTGTTTGGCAGCAGCTCCCTATGTGTGTTTGTGTGTGGCAGGTGAAATTGTCGACACTGAACCCTGGCAGAAGTGTTGTTTGCTGAGGAAAATCACAGGTTACCGACACAAACACACATAATCCTTAAAAGCACAGTAAGACAAACACCGAAATAATGACAAGACTGCAAAGTATAGTTCTCTGCACTAACAGGTTTTTACCTCTAAATACACAGCCGCAAGCGCAGCGTATAAAAAGAGGAGCACATGGACACAAATTTACAAAGTGAAGGTGCTATCACACACACAGAGCCAAAATAGCAGTGTGGGAAAACCAAAACAAATACCAACCTACTGTTGACATTTATCATTGACACAAACAAACACACATTTTGTTTTCACTGAAAGCTTTACTCGTTTGCTATTTTGTAAAAAAGCCTAACATTGTGCCTCTTGGGATGGTTGATTTTTTTTTTTTCCCCCTGACAGAACTAGAAAGCAATACTAGAATTACGCTAACAATGGAGCTTGACTTCATGTGTCACAGGTATGCAGGCTTCTGTTCTCAACATGGGTTTTGGCTGCATTTCCTCACAGGGGCTGACCTGTCATCTGGGCACAGCACATTCCCCAGGCTTCTCTTACTCCTGACATTAGACACCCTCCAGTCTATGGCCTCCACTCTTATTTTCATCCTCTGTGATTTTGCAGGTCTTAAATAATTAGCTGGATGCAGGGAAGTCTTTTTCTGCAGAGGTGAAGGCTGCTCATCCTGAAGGTAGTTTTTTTCTCATTGACCTCTAGATGGAGACCAACTGTCCTGGTATGGGACCAGAATATTGTACTGGGTTCCTGGTAAAGTTCATACAGGATATATAAAAAAAAAAAAACACATAGAGATGACCACGTTGTCAAGCGAAGGATCGTTTTTCCTCTCACTGAGTCTTTGAATCTCTTCCATGTTGTCTTTTTGAAACACAGACACACAAACACGCACACAGACACACAGACAGACACACACACACACACACACATATATATATATATACTGTGGTTAAATCAGTATATGTATATATATAAACAATACATAAGCAAAATATCACACTCAAGGTTATGATGTCATACTGAACATCAGCATGGCTGTGATTCAGTCATCAGATCTGCTGATATTCCGAATAGCATCACACATAGAGGTGTGCACCTAAGTATCCAGCCTTCTTTCCTCCCTTCATCCTTCTCTGACAGCCATACATCATTCAATTCAAATGTTATTTCTGGAAATACCACTGAAAGTGTTTGAGAACAATAGAGCTACGACCCTGTGAGACTTGATGTTCCAGACTGCTGGCTAACCAACCACACATAGCGGTGCTTGACAAGGAGCAGAAGAGGGCAGTTGTGATAGATGTGGTCACAGTAACATCAGAAAAAAGGAGCACGAGAAGATCGAGAAGTACCAGGGGCTGAAAGAACATCTGGAACAGATGTGGAAGGTAAAGTCCAAAGTGGTCCCAGTGGTGATAGGAGCATTAGGGGATGTGACCCCCAGACTGGGAGAGTGGCTGAGTGGCAGATTCCAGGTACAATATGTGAAGTCTGTGTCCAGAAGAGTGTAGTCCTCGGAACAGCTCAGATGCCTCACAGCCTCTGGTAGAGGACCTGAGCTTGAGGATGGCACACACTAACCCCACACAGGGATGAGAGGGAGATTACTTTAGTATTAGTGTGTGTGTGTGTGTGTGTGTGTGTGTGTGTGTGTGTGCGTGTGCATGTGAGTGAGTGTGTGTATAGCCTATATGTATGTATTTTTTTTCTACACCCTTACTTTTCACCCCCCCCCCCCAGGAGATTTAATGACTTTCATTTGAATCAATAATATCCTCCTGCAGGGAGACAGAGGAGCAGAGACAGTCATTACTGTGGCCGGCCAGGGGCCCCGAGGACATAAACACTGCCCACTCCACTCAGGCCATTTTGTCTGAGCCAGCTGTTACCAAATGCCAGATTTCCCCAGTAGACTGTTGAAATAGAAACAGTAGAGGCAGAGCCGTCAGGTGTTTGGACACACTGTGTGTCCTATAGTCTGGTGACTTAATGGGTTCTGTTGCAAAGACATCCCTCCCTCAGGACTGTCTGCACAGCCACCACGGTCTGTCCTACCTCCTGCTTTAATGTGGCAGTCACTGTCGTCTTTCCAGAGAAGACACTTGTCCCATTTTAGTCATGTAACACCACAAAAGGACTTTTAGTAGGATTTCATCATTTTCCATCACCTCAGACTGCTCCACATGCTTCCACTTCCAGTCCTGCATTATCTCTCATTTTATAAATCTTCTTGCTCAATGAATAAATTACTGATTTTTTTCATAACTTGCACATGACTCAGTCCAGTGGCTCTTAACATAAGAAAAAGACAAAGCACAACCATAACACAACCTTCCTTTACCTGACAAGGACTTTGGAGGACCAGGGATGTCACGGGAAAAGTCATAAAGCATTTCTTTAATTTCATATTTTAATAGAAATTAAAAATAGGAATTGTAAAAAGAATTTATAATTCAACGACTAATCCAATAATTCATTAATGATTTCATTAATCAATAAATGCTAAAGATCTTAAAATGGATTTACAAAAACAGCATAAAACACTAAACAATACCAATTGACCATAAGATGTAACAAGCTCTCTGATTGGTTGGAGAGCTAACCAGAAGCTAAATGACTAAGCAAATCGATCAGCTAATATGAAAAGGAACAGCAGCTGGAAAAAGTAAATGGAAACTGAAGGGGGAATCCAGGTACTGTAGGTATCCCCATTTTTAAAAAGTCTTTTAAAATAGTTTTTCTGATTCCATTATCTACTCATGGATCAATAAATGTATTTTTATAAAAGGTTTATTTAATGTGTTTTATGCTGTTTTTTGTAAATGTATTTTTAAACCTAAAGTATTTATTGATGGATTAATCATTCATTTATAAATTCTTTTTTTCAAAATCTATAAAAATTCCTAATGCTGATTAGAATATGAAATTAAGGGAATGCCTTATTAATTTTCCTGTGACATCCCTCGTCCTTCATAAAGGTCTTCTTCTGGTTGCAAAATTATGACTCATCAGTCAGGATCAAAGGAGGAAGTAGACTGACGTGATCAGCATCAAACTGTCCCATAGGGAGGAGGAGGTCGGGGTGGATGGATGGGTCAACAAAGTGGACAAAGGAGACAGTACAGTCATTAGTTTCCTATTTCCTACAGTCAACCTTGGTTTCTTTCAACCATGACAAAGACAGTTTCATATATGAATCATTTTTGTAATATGTATTTTTAGAAGCCAGCGAAGACTGGGGCAACTTTAAATCTTCATAGATATGATTATGTATTTGAGCCTTGAGGTTCTATCCCACGTTATCATGGTTCATGGTGCAGAGCTCATAGAAACTCTTCAAGGATCAGTTGTCATAGTGTCTTAGGGCTGTGACAGATCCACCATCTGATCATCTTATCACTGTGATATCACAACTTTAAAGGTCTGAAGGGGATCAATGGTTACCTACCTGGTAACTAAAAACACAGACGTGATTTTTATTTATTTTTTCTTAACTTTATTGTAATATAGTTTGTCGAGGTTAATAAAGGTTTTCTGTCAGAGTTTGGAGCTCATTTTGGAGCAAAGGAAGGAAGAAGCAAAACATCTCCTGCTCCTGCTGTTAGGTTCACTGAATGTAGGACCACAAGATGCAGGCTCAGGACACCGAATAGGATGAGAATCACAAGTTTATTTTGTACAGGACCAGTAAGGGGGGCTGAGGGCCGATGTGGATCCAGGCTGTGGAGTTTCCAGAAGGTGAGTAGCTGAAGCAGAGCTGGTTGATGAGAGGAATGGAGCCAGAAAGCAGGACACAGGAACTAGACACCAGAGAATCACAGGTTAGAGCCAAAATCACAAAAAAATACAAAGTAGTCAAACAGTAGTGTGAGGTTTACCACGGGTGGGTAACGGACGATCTGGCGATGAGTGGAAGAATGAACTGGTCTTTTATCCTGCAGCAGTGTAGGTGGCTTGATTGTGAGATGTGGAGCAGGTGAGTGATTGCAACGGTTTTACAGCTGATTCCAGTTGACCTCCTGGCGACGCCCCAGCTCCAGACAGACAGACAAAGACACACCCACAAAAGGAGAAGGGAAAACATGGAGAAAACACAGGACCGTGACACCTGCACATCATACACCACAAATACTTGCATGCACATTCACGTCACAGACTTCACACAAAATGTACAGACACTGATATTCAACACAAAATGCATTTACACACACTGATCCGGTGTATCAGTAATTTAAGGAGAATAAACAAAAACACCCTGACAGCAAATGAATGTACCTGGAAATAAAACAGAGCAAGTTGCAAAGTCATCTCACCAACTTCGCCTGGCGACAGAGGGGATGGAACCATCTGATAGGATGTAAATAATTCAGAGGAATGGATTATCTCAGTTTTATGACTAGAGCTGCACCAGCAGGCAGGGAGCTGTGACTGATGCAAACACACACTCTCTTTCTCTCTCTCTCTCTCTCTTTCTGTCTCTCCTGTGTCGTGACTATGCAGAATTTACTAGACCACAACAAAGTAGAACAAAAGGAAGTGGAAGAGGAAAAGAAGAGAAAAAAATTAAAAAGATATGAGAAAATACAACACCGGCCTGAGGGCATTACAGTAAATTCACTAGACAGAACATGGTCCGATTGGATGATTATACCTTTTGGCTTCTGGGACGCTCATTTCTCCCAAAGGGAGCACAGGTCTCTCTGCTGGACTCCAATTATCTTTGAACAAACTTTTACAATATCATTTAGGCTGTCATTTACAGGACAGCCCATTAAACCAGCTAATGAATGAGAAAGTTAGAAGACTTTCGATGAATGATTGAAAAAAAAAAAAAACATAAAGTAGTGTCAAAGAGTTAAGCTTCCGCAGTAAGTGAATTCTCTGTTGTCCCCTGTTCACAACCGACTGTGTTTCTGAGTTTGTGTGCTATGTGTGTATTAGTTAGTAAGTTAAAGACAAACAGTTTGTATACCTAACAGGCAGGCATGATGATGTTAGGCTAGTGTATGGTTCTTGTTTGTCTCAGGAGAGTAAATGATTTGATCCTCTGTCACTGTTGCCTCGCAGTCAGAACAACCCAACTATGATTGAGTCGCTGGGGAAAATGAAGGGACCAGAAATAAGACGTTCCACTCTGTCAGTATCTAGGATGATTTCATGACAACATAGTGCTGGCAAAGAGGGAAACAATGATTTTGCAATTACAGGCATCGAAGGCAACTTAATATTTACTAAAGTGGTTCATTTACACTGATTCTTTTCATACTCTCATCCTAATTATAAAACTGAAATAGACGATGAATAAATGTCCTTTATAATGCGCACACACCTGAAATTTATTGAGCAAGCAGTTGATGCACAATTGAGGGAAAAGAAATGCAAAATCTTAAAATTGAAAACAGAACACTGTAACAAGGCTGTGGTAAAGACAATCGTGCTAATTTTAATCATGCAAGTCACCATATCCAGCGAACACACTCGTCTCTGTCCTGGGATAAACAGAATTGTATATGAAAGTCTTTTTTTCCTCACTGGGCACAGTGAGGCTGAGAGGGATGACAGGGACAGTGTGACAGAGACAGAGGGCAGTTAGGAGGTTGCAAAACCGTTTATATTTCCTACATTATCTGTGAAAGTAATTATACATGCTCACTAATTAAAAGTTAGAAGCATGATTTTGGGCTTTACCAACTAAAATCTCTGACCTCACTGTGACCTCACTGTGATGTCAGTCTTCTGCTTTCAATCTGTACTCAGATGTATTGGCTGATTTACCACCGCAGGCTTTTACTGTATTATTGAACATTAATTCACAGGATCTGTCAGGACAGTTTTGAAACTGCTTTTAATACACAACTATGGTAGCAACTCATTGCAATAATAATTTGAATCACAACAGCAATTAAATACCACATCTAGAAAATGTATCTGAATACTTTAATGTTGTTAAATACCACTGAATGGAATGCACTGAAATGTTAAAACCACCTTTCTGAATGTATGTTGTCTGAATTTCTACTGGAACTAGATCAGTTTCAAGAGCATTCACCTCCCTAATATTTAAAAGATGAATTCAAGTTGCCTGATTAGCTCATATCAGATTGAAAAATTAAAATCGAGTCAAAAACAGCTTATTGAAATTTACTCGGTCAAATTCAGATGCTAAAATTAATATCTGAACATTTAGGACGGAGGGCACACAAGTAAATGGACGCCCCTAAAACAAATATATACTGGAAAAGTGGAAATAAAGGTTTTGGAATTGCATAATTTGAAAGTGAAAGTATACTTGAAAGTATTGAGTAATGAAAATTCAAAAAGATGGCTCTCAAAGTCAAATATTTCAGTGAAAAGGTTTCAATATCCAGTACTCCATAGTGATTAAATGTCAAAATCTGGAATTCAGTTCCCACAGCAATAATGTTTCCTGCAAAATGAAAACAAGTAGTAAAGAGTATATACACGTAGTTTGTTGAGATGGAGTGGATTCAAATATTGAGCCTTTGAAATGAAGTTCAGTCAGGAAGATTTTCTATACGCCTCATTCATTCACAATCCTCTCTCGCTCCCTCCCTCTCCCCCCACCACATCCTCCTCCAGTCTTCAGGTTTCCTATACTTCACACAGCCTCATCCCCTTTTCAAATTAGATGACATCACGATGGATTCTCAATCGCCAAAGACTCTCGCATCTCTCGCTTTTCCTCTCTTGTTTTGCACATGGCAATAAAAGTTTATTCGTGGTCTCAGAATGATCGGAACAATGATTACATGTAACCTAGATGTCTGCAATACTCCGTGACCGACACTTCTTCTGAGCTGCTCACCATATCAGTGATGACTTGGTTCTCATATAAACCTCAATTCACACAGATAAGAGACAGAGAGAAAAATCATTGAAATATGTAAATGTGAATATAGAGTGTTAATCCTATGAGGCTCTGATGGTATGTCAATTTGAGATAAAGAGCCAGGCTTGGCAGGATTGTGAATTCAATTAGGAAACATTCTTCCTAGAAAATGCTGCAGCAGAGAAGAAACACTTATCGGTATAATGCTCAAAGCAGTTTGAGATCAGCTGATGTCTCAAGTGTCTCAAACAGGCCACAGATCAATGCAGAGTGAATGCTAATTTCTTCCCATTCAATATTGTTGTATTAATTAGATAATATTGAAAAAAAGTGGTCTTGCCAAGGATGTGCATTTCTTTATTCTCTGACCTCCACTCAGTTCAGCCTGTCAGGGTCAGTGAGGCGAAAGTGCAGCTGTTTGGCCACAAACAACAGTTTTCTGACTGCCATTGTGTCACACGGTGAGGTTAAGTTGGGGTTTTGTCCTGTCTCCATGTCTTGTCATTTCCTGTTTTATTTTGAAAAGTAACTCTCCTCTCGTTTCAGGTCACTTGCCCTTCCTCATGTGACACCTGTCTGAGTGTCTTCCCTGATTCCTGATTGTGTCCACCTGTTTCCCATTTGCCGTCATGTGTCTTATAGTCTGCGTCTCCCTTTGTCTTGTGCCAGAGTGTCTCATTCCAGTCGTGCACCCCAGCTTACTATCACAGTCCATGCCTTGCCTTGTCTTTGCCTTATACTTCGTCTTTACCTCCTTGTGAGTGATTTTTTGTTTGTAATTTCATAGAATATAGTTTTCTGTTTGTCAAGTTTAGAGTAGTTTTAGTAACCTCCATGTGAGTGATTTTTTGTTTGTATTCTCATAGTATAGAGTTTTGTTTGTCAAGTTCATAGCAGTTTTTGTAGCCTCCTTGTGGAGTGATTTTCTGTTGGTTTATTC
>NW_019525547.1:1046503-1072533 GCF_002814215.2 Seriola lalandi dorsalis | reverse complement strand
TTCCAGTCGTGCACCCCAGCTTACTATCACAGTCCATGCCTTGCCTTGTCTTTGCCTTATACTTCGTCTTTACCTCCTTGTGAGTGATTTTTTGTTTGTAATTTCATAGTATAGAGTTTTCTGTTTGTCAAGTTCATAGCAGTTTTTGTAGCCTCCTTGTGGAGTGATTTTCTGTTGGTTTATTCCTTTTTTGTTTCAGCAGTTTTGTCCCTCCAGTTGGAGTGGGTTTTGTTTATTAGATTCTTCCCGAATAGCATAATTTTTCATAGTTGGTTTTATTTGTCACTCCCTCTCGAGGTAGGAGCATTTAAATAAAGACTGCCTTATTGACACTCTGCATCTGAGTCCTCATTCTAGTCCAGGCCTGACACATTGTGCAGGTATGAAAGTAATAAGCACATGAGATTTATGTAACGGTGCCGTCAGTATCCAAAACCACAAATCATTCAAATTAGTAAAACACAAAAACAAGTTCTGTGCATCATAAAACACTAAAATCTAATTACCACAGACATATTTGACTGAAATATTTGACTTTAAGATCAATCTTTTCACTTTGAGAAATTCTCAATAGTCACTTACAAGTTGTACAATTCCAAAAACTTTACTTTCAGTATATATTTATTTTAGGGTTCTGAAATTCAGTGATATCCATCCACTATGTTCAGATGTAATTTAAGTATATTATATTATAGTGGTGTAGTATAGTATAGTATATTTCAGTATCCTGTTTCTGACTGTTTTTCAATCTGATATGAGCTAATCAGGCAACTTGAATTCAGTTTTTAAATATTAGGGAGGTGAATTCTTTCTGAAATTGAGAACCCTTTTTGAAACTAAACTACAGACAGTAGAAGTTCAAACCACATGAATTCAAGACGTGGTTTTAACATTTGAGTGCAGTAAATAAATTCAGTGGTATTTAATAACATTAATGCTCCTAATGTGTTTCACCTGTGTTAGAGTCCCCTGGCCTCCCTTGTGTTTACTGTTGTTGGGCCTCGGAATAGCCAGTATTGATTCAGTGTCAAATTATTACTATTAATCTGGAACTCTGATTAATGATTAACATAATAACTTTCATCATTAATCATTAATAACTATTACCAAATTACCATATCAACACTAAGTAAATGTTGACGGATTGGAGTTCTACTGAGTAGAGGTTGGCAGGATTCATACTTGTGCAACATTATGTGTACATCGTGTGTGTGTGTGTGTGTGTGTTTGTGTGTGTGTGTGTGTGTGTGTGTGTGTGTGTGTGACAGAGCAGGTGGCAGCTTGCTGTGAGGTAAGTAAACTGTAATCAACAGTTGCCTCCCTTTTGGCACAATTAATGTTCCTTCAGAGGTTCTCACACGTACAAAATCTTAAAGGATTTTCTGACAGTCTGACGTTCACACACACAGGTACAAAAAGAACTGGAAAAAATACATTTCAATTGTTACGCAGGCACAGACACGACCAAAGAAAAGACGCTCGGATGAATATATGGCGATGAGGAGAGAAATGGAGAAGGAACGAATGAAGACTCGATTCAAAGGTGGCGAGAACTCGGCCGGCAGAAGGGCTTCCAGTGCGATGCATCATGGGGGGGGAGGGGCGAGCTTGCTCAGTTTTGTTTGGTATTTACTTTGAACGTTAACAGAAGTGACGTCATGCAGGAATGCATAGTGCACCTTTAAGATCCAGTGACAAGGAAAATTGAGAGTTATGAAATAACACAATCACCTGCTGGTGGGCCCATCCCCGTCACTCTCACCATTCAAACTGAATCACTGTGTCTTCTGTTACAATGGTATTCTAAGGTAGAGGAAACAGCTCTGTTCATACATTCCACAATAATGGAAAAGCTTGACCATAATGCCCAAACAGTCCTGGTTTGTGGCGTGGTAATGGCAATTTGAGACTGGGTTAAGGGAACCGATAGGAGTCCTACATGTAGAGAGTCTGAGGTATGAACTGTCTGGCAGACCATAGAAGTTCCTCAGCATATGGAGTCTGGTGCTAACGGACCAATAGATCTATCCCTTCGGTGTTGCATAACCTTGTTAGCTTATCGTCCTTTCTGTAAGTCCTGAATCTGTAGCTGTAACATGCCATTCACAGTGAACATTCATTTTGTTGTGGTGAAAAGCAACTATCAGTCATATTTTGACATGTTTAGAAACAGTTAAAAACAGAGAAAGCAGCCACCCACCGCTGTCTAATTTCAAATTGTGGGTATGTTGTATAAAGCCCTTCAGGTACTATGAGGGATTTCATTCCAAAGTGATTCACACCAGCATCAGCTAAATGCCTTTAACAAAAGAAAAGGGAATCGCCATCCTTTCAGGTACGTAAAAAGCAGCTGGGAGGACGCTCCATATCACTGCTCTACTCTATCTTTTAATTCTCAGAGAGTTTGTTCGGCTTTCAAACTTTTTATCTTTTCTATCCTTTGTTCTTTATCTGACTCCTTCACTTTCTTATTACTGGATCTCATTCTTTTGTTAGCGCTGCTTACCCTCTGCTAGTGTAACTTTTTTCCTGTCTTGCGTGCTTTCTCTCACCCCCTCCCCACTGCCCCCTTTCCTTCCTTCAAGGTTCATAATAGGAACCCTATCAAGGCTTTTTAGTTTAAAAAGTTTTTTCAGGCATCCCTCAGAGATTTCCATGAACTAAGAGGACCCAGTTACACAAGGACTTGATTGAAGAAGAAGAAAAAGGCTCAGACAGGCTGCACTGGAAAACAACAGGCTCAAAATGTAAATCTGAGGATAAACATGTAACTACTGGGACGATATGACACCAAAAAGTTTTCACAATTCAGTTTTTAAACAGGAAATATTGAAAAAAAAAACAATTATGTAGATAAAGTTATCAAGTGATGTAACTGTCCACTGTGGAACATTACTTCTAGCAGCATAACAGGACAGACAGACTTTTGCATAAGTGGCAACCTCTGAGGCTGAAAAATGGCTAATTTCCTCCTTCATGACAACTGTACGGGGGTGAATTGTTATATAACTCTCCCATTAAATTTGATTAAGGCTTAAAGTTCTGCATAATTGAGTGACAGGTGGGTGGGTGTATACTTGCCACAAACCGTTACACAGTGAAGCCTCAGCTCCACACACCCCCCTGAGGTCACAGAGGCAATGTCCATCTTTAAACTGTCATCTGCAGGTGATTGTGAACATTAAAGATTCACAGATATGGGATTTGTACATACATGAAGTGCAGGGAGAACCAGGCCTTATTTGAAACAAGCTCATATTAGTTAGTTTTTCTATGTTAAATATATTCTAGTATATTTTTGCAACAACTGGCTTAGCTTGTTTTACTTCCGTTTGAACTGGAGTTTGTACTAATGCCTTATGCCAGTGGTCGGCAACTGGGGGCCCGCAGGCCAAAACTTGCCCACCAGCAATAAAAATCTGGCCCACCAGGTTACTTTAATATCAGACTGACAGTCCGACAATTTAGCTTTAATGTCCAGAATCTATCCACAACAATAACAATGTTTGTTATACTCTTATTCATCTTGAAAGTGAATGACAGACATAGTCACGCATCAGGCCGCCTGCACTGTCAGCTGGACAGCGCCTGGTGCTGAAATAGATCCGGCAAATCGATCTCTGTCATGGCAACATTTACCCACAGATTCACTTCCTTTTTAGCAATTTTGCCTTGAAAATTTCTGATAAGAGTTCATAACATTATGTTTCTCACTTGACAAATTTCTGAAACAGCCAACAGTCAATATGTGGTATGAAAAACATAACAACAGGTGAGTAAATAATTCAAACTTACTTATAAAGCTAATCTTACTGTGCGCCATGATGCCACACACATAAACAGTGACAAAGCACATCATTGAAGAAAAATATTTACAAAACAATCTGTGCAAAAAAAAAAAAAAAAGAAGCAGAATCAGCTTGATCATAAATGCACAACAGTTTGGGAGGGGGGTGGTGAGTAGGCTACATTCAAAATACAATATGACTATTAAATACACAAATGACGGACTTAGTCCTCGCTTAATTTGAAAACTGGCATGTCCCACTGGTCACACTTTTTTGGATGTCTGGTGATATGGATGTCACTGCAATTCACAGGCAGTTTTCAAGGTTTTTATGTGTCAATTGTTTCCTATTGTGCGTCTTTATTGCATTCATTGATGAGAAGGCAGACTCGCATATAGGTGGAGGGGAACATTGTCAGTGGTTAGTGCTGTCACCTCACAGCAAGAAGGTTCTGGGTTGGAACCCCGGGCCTGGGGCCTTTCTATGTGGAGTTTGCATGTTCTCCCTGTGCCAGCGTAGGTTCTCTCCAAGTTCTCCAGCTTCCCTCCCACAGTCCAAAAAACATGGACAATAGGTTAATTGGTGACTCTA
This sequence comes from Seriola lalandi dorsalis, assembly GCF_002814215.2. Taxonomy (NCBI): domain Eukaryota; kingdom Metazoa; phylum Chordata; class Actinopteri; order Carangiformes; family Carangidae; genus Seriola; species Seriola lalandi. Next base: position 1,068,154 of record NW_019525547.1, on the reverse strand, counting down.
AAGTGCCCATAGGTATGAATGTGAGCAGGACTGGTTGTTTGTCTCTGTATGTCGGCCCGGTGATAGACTGGGGACTTGTCCAGGGTGTACCCCGCCCTTGCCCAATGCCAGCTGGGATTGGCTCCACCCCCCGTGACCCTATAAGGATAAGATAATGGATGGATGGAACATTGTCAGTACGTAAAATGTGAGTCTCTTAAATGTGCTGTACCCCTCTGAGCATGTCACCCAAAAGTCACAAACTCCACATTTCTGAGCGCATCTCTAACCAGGGAGGATGTTTGGAAATCAATTAACTCCAACTTAAATGCAGCCTCATCCAACAAGGAGATTTTTTTTCACCAAGGAAAAGAAGTCTCCACTTGGTTGGACTGTGAGAGGGGCATGGACAAAGGCAATGATGTCCTTCAGGATAGAACAGTCCTCAAACCTAGTAGGTAATTTGACCCCTAGCTGTTTGATGAAGTCCACCATCAGCTCTGACAACACAGGCCCTGGCAGAGCTGATGACAGTGTAGTGAGGTGTCGGAGTCTGCTGGTTGATATGGCGTCTGTGACAGGGATATGCTGGACACCGTTCTTCTCTAATCACTGCATGAAACTCCCGTTCTGTGTTATCCAACATCGTGTGGACTTATTTAGCCAGTTTACAGACTTTCCTGTGCTGCTGAAAAGCCTACAAATAGTCAGGATGTTAACATTACAGGTGATAAAAAAAGATCGCCATGTTGCTACCGGTGGCACCCACTCTCCAATCAACTTTCCTGCCTCACTCTCGGCTTTTGGGCCAGAATGAGCATGAGGAGTCACTGTATGCCCAGCACAGAGAGCTGATGGACTTTCACGCATCCCAGTGGGCTTCAGACGAGGAAGAAGACGATGGGGAGGAGGAGAGGGACGTACCTGATGAGCCGATGGGAGAGGAGCGACCCAGATTCAACGAAGGGTCCATACCACAAGGAGCTGATGCGGCGGTTGAAAAGCTTGGGAATTCCACGGCCGGATCCCCGACCACCAACACCCTCCGTGTTAGCCGGAGGGTGCAGCTGTTGTCTCTGACACAATAACCACTCTGACCCAACCCACCCTGCGGACCTGACGTACAAGGTGATTTTCTACTCTGGCTCTCCCCACAAGACTCACTCCCCTTTCCAGACATTTAATGCCTGGTCCACACTTCCCTCTCTACCCACACCACTGCTGGAGGAGTCAGTTGATGCTGATATGTGTCCCTCCCTCACCACTGACAAGCTGCAGCTGCCCTCAAAACCGTGCAGGCAAATGGCTAACTTGCCTCGTGCAAGCCTATCAGACAAATCTTCTCTGTGACCCGGAGAACACCCATGTGGGGCTCTGCAAAGCAATGGATTTCTTCCTGTCCATGGCTAAGGGAATGGCCAAAAATTGCAGGATGTCTGATGCGATTTTCAGTCATCACTCATGGGCATTTGTAGCTAAATTTGATGCGGATGTCGGAGAAGGAGAAGAACAGGCTGTTAGACGCATTGGTTACAACATCGGGCTTATGGGTCCTATGGTGGAATCAATAACCAACAAGTTTGAAAGGCACCAGAAGGAGTCGTTTACGCAAGGTAATGTAGTACCTCATAGATCCCACTCTGCTCGGTGTGAGCCTCGCCAAAACCCCTGTCCCTCTCGAAGCAACTCATCCTCTCAAAGACACCCCTCCAGCACTGCGACTGGATGAGACCAGCACATCATTTAATCACACTGTGCATCTCACATAGCTGTCACTACTGACGGTGCTGTTGATTTCTGTAAACACAGCACCATGTTTATCTGTTCGAGTCAGCCACTGGAAGAGCGCATGCGTTCTGTCCCCATGGCTAGAACGGACATTAAAAAAGGATTATGCCCCGCAGTTCAATTTGGTGTCTCTCATTCAGGAGATCACTTCTCTGTTGGAGAAGGGTGTCATCCATCATGTGTCAGACGAGAAGGTGAATTGCAGCTTTTATTCCAGGTTCCAAAGAAACACGGCTGTGCTCTGCGCCCAAAATTAGATCTGAGGACAAACATTTTCTAGTCTGCTTATGTTTTAATTTCTTGTTAATACTGTTTACTTATTCCATCAGGACATTTTTTCCTTTCACTGTGAATGAAAAGTCAAATTTGACCCATTTCGACATTTGACAGTGGTAAAAAATACCCTGAGTTTCATTCTTTTAGCCTGAAATTTGATGACTTTTCCTAAAGTGACCCAAAATACACAAAAATTCAAATATTTTAAAATGTAATACTTTTGTACAGGTGTTAAAAATATTTGTACATTGAAGCTGTTCCAGGTCAAATTTGACCCGTATCTATTGAAATGGATTTTAGATCCACCAGTGTGGGTCAAATCAAGGAAAACCGCTGTTTTAGGGAATCTTGAAACTGTTAAAACTGGACCCGGACCATACGGTGAAGGCATGAAATATGAACAGTATGTAAGGGTAAATAAACAGGAGATACTGGCATTGATCAAAAACATCTGCTAAGACTCCTGTTACAGCTCTAATTTTTTTCTCCCCTGTGTTTCTGTTTGTTTCCTTGTCCTCCCTTGTGTCTGTGTATGTGTGTGGGCGTGGCTTCTCACTTTCAGCTCCTGGCTTCACTCCACACCTGCAACTCATCTACTCATCAAGCTCCAGTTCAAGACCCCCCACCCCCCACCCTCTTCACATAAAACACCTTAAACCTTCTCCCCCTCGTCTGTGCCTGCTTTCGGGTCCAACTCTAAATTCACAAAGCCGTAACAACTCCGGCTCGTACATTACATGTTTTTAGAGCAAAGGCATTGCAGCTTAAGTGAAATCTGCTTTGCTTGTTCTGCTGGCTTTAAACTTAATTTTAATTAAAACATAAATTACGGAAGTGGAAGTAATTACAGTGAACTAGTGAATGAAAACAGAGTGGTGACTATTTCATCCTGCTGATTTCACCATGTGAGCTGCAGGCAAACATTCCAGTGTTTTTAAATTATATCATAAAGGCATTGTCTATAACAGAAAGCTTTCAGGATATTATATAATAGAACTAGTCTACACTCTCTCTGTTGCTCTCAGCAAATTTTCCAGCTGTGATCACCTGATGAGTTTTTGGGGCCTGAAATGAACAGAATTATCAGGACATCAAAGGTCAAAGCTGCTGAGAGAAAGACAAAACACACACACACACACACACACACACACACACACACACACACACACACACGTAATGATAGATTGATGGTGATGCTATAGAGACTGAGAAGACCATCCATGACCTCAGCACAGACAAGAGATGAGTGTATGTGTGCGACGGAGCTGTTTCGAACATTGAGTCTACCCTTGTTGATATAAACTGGATGGACAAAATAATAGAACTCAAAGTAATTCAACTTAAGAAAACACATACAAATAGACAAAATAAACAGATTCAGAAAACATCTATTTGAATCTATCGATCGATCGATTGGAATCAAGGCAAAACGTTTTTTAGAACGAGTGCGCCCCAGCCAGGTCCAAAACGAAAATCTAAAGACGGAGCACTGGAATCAAAACGCAAAAGGAATTTTAGTAGTTCTGAAGTGTCATTTATGAGACCATAATGCTTTGTAAAATAACAAAGGTTATTTTACTGTTATTTGCAGCATGTGTGTTGTCAAATCTGAATCTGTTTTTGTTTTGTCTGTTTGCATGTGTTTTCTGAAGTTGCAGTGCGTTGAGCTCTCTGGGCCACCGTAGAAACATTTCTCAGTCTAATGTTACAGTTTCTAAAGTGAACATAAAGCTCAATCTATATTTCTCCAAGACAGCTTTGATAAAACTGATCGTTATAGCCTTGACAATGGTGGAACTCATTGAAGGCCTGCTGGTTTCGACTTATCTGGAACTGCAGTGAACAAATAAAGAGAGAGTAAGAGGAGGAGACACAGGTGGTGTTAGAAGACTGAAGGAGGGAAAAATGAAATATGCAAGAGGAAAGAAGTGGAGATGAAGTTACACATGAGGAGGGAGAGGAATAAAAAGACAGAGACAAGGTGAGAGACAGGTGGGGAAGACAAGAAAACTGTAGCTTGACAGAGAAGGAAAGAAGGGTAATAAAAAGAAGGAGCGACGGAAAAAGAGAAGACATATAGATCGTGAGTGCAGTGATTTATGAGTGAGGATTCAGGAATGACAGATTTTTTTTCAGCAGGCCCATTCAGCTGAATCCCAGAAACCCAATTATGTCTGAAAAGCCTTTAATGTCTCCTATTACACCGCGGGCGTCGCCGTCATTCAACTCATTTCTCCAGCACATTGTGACTATCAGCTGCCGAGTGACGATCGATGTCCTTACAAGGCAGAAATGTTCTGTCGTCCTTTTGTTCTGGAGACACAGAGGGCCGAGAGTTTGATGAATGAGTGGTGATTATACAGTTATTCTAAAAAAGCATGATAGTCAGCTATTTGTCAGACAGGGCCTATGAGCACACGGCCGCCTGGACAGCTGCTCGTCAGCCTGAATGGGGTCAGAACCCACTTAAGCGTGTTGTAAGATGGTTTATGGAATGTGAACAATCTGTTTCAAACACCAGTTTCTAATGTAAGGTGAATATGTTAAAATATTTACCTGCTGTCACTGAAGTGAAAGTAGGAGATTTTTATGTGGTTCAATTCACCTCAAAACCAACGTCTCACCACAGCGAAGCCAGGTGGCTGATATGACTGAAATACATGCCGTTTATTAGACTATGTGAACTGAACCAGAGTCAGTTTTGCTGCCTCCACGCTGGACAGCCAGAGCTGGAGACATATTGTTTTTGGGTTGTCTGTCTGTCCGTCCCAGTCTCGTGGGCACGATATCTCAGTAACGCCTTGGCACAAACATTTACTTGGACTCATGGAGGAACTGATTAGAATTTGGTGGCTAAAAGTCAAAGGTCAAGGTCACGGTGACCTTACAAAACATGATCGTGGCCTTGTGAACACAATATCTCGAGAACACCTCCAGGGAATACCTTCAAATTCCTTCAAACACCTTGATGGAACTGTTTCAAATTTGGCACAAACATTTACTTGGACTCAAGGACGATCCGAGAATATTTTGGTGGTCAGAGGTCAAAGGTCAAGATCACAGTGACCTCACAAAACGTGGTTTTGACCTTATCAACTAAATTTGTCCGAAGCGCCTTGAGGGAATTTCTTCAAATTTGGCACAAGCGTTCACTTGGACGCAAGGATGAACTGATTATATTTTGATGGTCAAAGTTCAAAGGTCAAGGTCAGTGTAACCGAACCAAACATTTTTTAGCCATGGCTCAAAGCTTCACACAGCGATTGTGGCAAAATTTCACAGAAATGGTTCATATTTTCTATAACGCTGTATAAACAGGGATGTAACCTGAAACTAGCCTGAGCGGAGGAGGCAGACAACCACGAGCAGGTGATTCTAGTTCTTAGTGAAGTGAAATCATGTCAAAATAATAATAATAGTTAACAAAAATACTAAATAAAAAAATTACATTGTTTATTACATTTGAATCTGATCTGCCACCAACAGTATTCAACTATGTTAATACATGGAACAGAGTGGATGATATTCTGGTATATTCTGTGTAAACACTAAATTCAAAGTACAGTTGAAGCTGACAGGAATTCAGTGTTTTAAAATGTGTTTTAAAATACTAAAGAGTGAATCTCAGAGAGAAATTTTCCTCCAGTGTGAAACAAAATCAACATCAATCTGTCATTATTAAGTTTCCTAAGAACAGACCCGTCACAGTCTGATGGAGCCAAATGGAGAAGGTGTGATTGTGGGTGTCACCATATTAATGACAGTGTGTTCACACTGAGTGACAAGCAGCTCAGCAGGGGTCGACCTGTTCTTTAGACTTGAATGCTGATAAACCCAGGATATATATCTCTATTTGTGAGTGTAAGTGTATACAGTATAGTTGGTATGACTAACTTTGACTTTGACTTTCACAGTTTCATTCAAAGCATGTGTCACAGCTGAATAAATGGCCTTTATCTTGTACTGGAGCCCTTACAGAAAAACCACATGACTTCCCCATGTTTTCCACATATTTCCTACATTTGATCACGTGTCACATGGTAAGACGTGCTGCCACATGTGGAACCATGTAGAGCACATGTGGAAAACCTGTTACCAAAGGTTGTAACATTTCACAATTACTGCAGATTTTCAAAGTTTAACCATTTAATGGTTTTCACCAATAACCAATTAACTACCAATTAATTAATTAATAACCAATTTTCAATAGTGCAGTAATGTGAGTATTGACAAACAAGCAAATAAACAACAACAAACTATGAACAAACTTTACACATTACACCACGAAAGTGTTCCAAAACCGCGTTCTTTCGCATGTGCCAGCACGTGATTTTAACATGTTAAATTTCACATGAAAAAATCCCATTTACATGCGGTCACACGTGTCCACGTGTGATTTTTACACATATGAAATTCATGTAGTTTTTCTGTTAGGGGAGACTTTCCATAATATGTCTTAATTACTGTGGTGTGTGTGTGTGTGTGTGTGTGTGTGTGTGTGTATGTGTATGTGTGTGTGTGTGTGTGTGCAATCAACTGAATAATACCCAGAAATTGTTCTGCCTGTGTTTTGTGAGTAAGTGAGAGTGAGTGTGTTTATGAACAATGCAATCTAAGATAACTAATTAAGTACTGATTACTTAAAAGTGCACATATAATCTCTGGCAGCTGATAATATGAACCTTGAAACTATTTGTGCTGAGATGGCTGTATTCATATCTACCATGCCTTTGTTCATAGAGTTAGATAAGAGCAGCTCATTGCGGCTGGACTCAGCAAACATTTCCTTTGACGGGATTCATTTAAAACAGGCAGTACAACAGGTAACTGATAAGTGCTCTTGTAGCAGCTGTTGTCAAACTGTCCTGAGCATTATTCTGCTGGAAATAAGAGTGTGATGAAAATTACTGTAATAAAAGTTTCACATTAGCTCTGGGGACTAAGGCTGTCTCCATTTCAGCGTTTCTCTCTGAGGAGTTGACGCCTTTAATTTATCAAACAAATGAGAGAAAACTGAAACAGTAAATCTTTCTGATGAAGTTGAGAGCTGCTCTCTAATTCTTGTGTTTCCCAGAGCAGTACTCCAAATCTACTTTAATAATTAGGTACCACTTTACAATAAAACTAGCCTTATAAATGATTTATGAATGGTTTATAACTAGTTTATTAATTAGCTTGTTAACATTTTATAAATCATTTAAAAGGTGTTATAACACATTAGCTAAAAAGGGCAACAGTGACAAATAGTGAGCCCACATGTATCCCTACTGTTAAGCCTCACATCTCATTAGTTACTCAGCTTTGTTTGTTTTCTCCATCATCCAGCGTTTGTACCTGCTGCTTCTTCACATGTTTGTATATATTATCATTTATATATATTGTAAATCATGCTTTCAGATCAGCGCAGTGGATATTAAAATGGAGATGCTTTTTGCTGGCTGGTATCTTCTTCAGGACTTTAGCATTCCAGGTAGTTAAAACCTTTATAACTGGTAAAAGAGAGTCCTATTGTAAATTGTAAAATACATCATCATTTATTAATGAGTTACAGTAAGGCTCCCTTTATAAATGGTAGTAAGTCATTAAGTATATTTCAGTAAGTTTAATTAGTAGTAAGCATTAACTTGATCTTCCAAAATAGTGAGCCTGCGTAAATGTATGAAAACTGTTTTAATTTGTTTATAATGGTTTATAAAATGTTAACAACCAAATTAATAACCTAATTATAATTTATTTATAAATCCTTTATAAGGGTAGTCTTATTGTGAAGTGGTACCAATAATTACAGTAATGAGAGTCTTTGCCGTTAGTTACTACTATAATGCCCCATTTACATTTCTGCTTGAAGCCTCTTGGGTACATCACTAAACTAGCAGGTAGAAAAATGCTATTGGTAATCCAAGAGGCATCGGAGATGGATTAAACCCTGATTGTTTAGAGCACCTCAGGAAGTGGTTTGAGATGTACTCTAGCGATGTTAAAAAAGGTGTGAATGCATCCATCACTTAAAATCTTAACTCTTGTGTTGGTAGCTTTAAATTTCTCTCTTGCTCTCTCTCTCTCTCACCCCACTGCTTGGAATCATCTGACTTAAGGCATTTTCGGTAACGGGCAGATTTCGACACGATCTCAACCAGCCGATCATGCAAATATGATGACATCACAATGAGGTCTAAACTAGACTCTCACATGTCTCACTATTCCTTGCAATAAAGTGTATTTGTTGATTGAGAATGAAGTCGCTCCTCATTGAACTATAACCATACAGCATGTGCACATATCTGTTGCTGCATGTATCTGATCCCTGATCAGTGCAACCACTGAATCATCTGCATGTGTTAGGGAGCAGCGTGAGTAAAAGACTGAAGACTTTCTGTGAAGTCCATCCATGTGAGTTAAACCACAGATACTCTATAACAGAAGATGACGCATCACAAGCAGCACCAATGGTAAGAAATGGTAAACACTTCCTGTCTCCAAAGTGGGCGTGGTCTTGATTGCTTGTTCATAGAAAAACATGGTTGCTCACCCACTACCCAGGTGTGACCCGCTTCGGGGACAGTGGCAGGTGGGGAGTTTGACCAGGGCGGTACATCTGTCAAACATAACGACAATACAATACAGCATGAAGTACAGTTTGAATTCGCACCTGATTCTGCTCTGCTAGCTTATATCTGATCAACCGAGAACACGATCATATCACTCTTACACTCTGTTGTCCCTCCATAAACAGTTCAATAATAATAACAATAATAGTATTATTACGCAAAGAAACACAAGATCTTTTTCAGTTTCAACTTTTAATTCACAGTTACATGTACAGGTCTCTCTAAACCTCTGTGGTTGCAGCAGTGAAACCAGAAGCAACATGGAGAACAGATCTGTGTTGTGAGATCTTAGACTTTGTTGCTGAGACAGAAACAGGTCTCTAATAAAGTGAATTTTCTCCTATTCTGAAAAATGACATTTTAATGTCAGAATTTCCGGAAAAATTGGCTTGTGAAAAATGGATCCAATATTTATCTCTGTGACTATGAGGCAAAATGATAATGTGTGATCAGGTTCACTTCCCCCATTGGAGTGAACAGACTCAGAGCTGCTGCTGGTCTCCTAAAGGGGCGGGGAGGTGGAGAAACCATGTGACACAGTTACAGGAAATGATTGTAAGTGCGCCTCTCTCAACGGTCCCTGGTTTAACTGCTCAATGTACTTCAACTGCTCCTCTCTTATAACCACCGCCTTCAGGGACATTACCACCAAGCACTGGACTGGAGTAGAGACGAGCCTGATGTCTATGTGCAGTAGCTCTGCAAATCAGATTTAATTCCGACCAAGATGAGTGGAGATGCATGTACATGTGGCTATGTGCAAAGTAAAACTCAACTTCTGGTGCATTTTTATCTTGATCTGATGCTTGAAATGAGAAGTGTAAATGTCCTTACTATTGCTTTCCAAATGAAAGCCAGGTTGTGCACATGGTCGGTTTTAGTCATGAGTTTCACTGGACAGCCAAGTCATTCCATGTGCTGCACAAAGTGTTTTGAAAAAAGTGAAATTGTAGCAGGTCACCTTTTCTCCCCAACTCTATTTTTCTGCCTTGATCCTCCCATCTCTCTGCAGTGTTATTCTGTTTTATTTTATTTTATTTCATTCTTCAGTCTGGTCACTGTTCTGTGTCTGATCTATAATGGATCAAACAACCTGAAGAAAAAAAAACATATCCACCATGTGGAACAAAGTGCGAGTACACACACACACACACACACACACACACACTGCAACTTCACATTTTAGTAAAACCTCAGCCACTCATGGTTTTTTTATCTCATAACCCACTGCGTCTGTCCCTCTGGAGGGTGGGGGCATGGCACAGCAGGATTGTATTTGACACTTCAGGTACAGACAGTGGGATTTGAACCAGACGCTGCATCACAGGCGCCTCGGAGTCGGACACTAACCCACCACAGTACCAGTTGCAATGAGAGATTCTCTCTGATCCCTTTTCATTCTTCACCTTCGGTGTTAGGTTTCAAAATTCACTTAAACATATTGAACCCACATCCTCAGAGCCTCTAAGCAGCGGTCTAACAAACACTTATTTGTTCAAACTTGACTGTGATGGTTTTATCAGTTTTTTGGAGCTGCGAGCAGACGCAGACAGAGGTGAGGGGTGAAGGGGAGGGGTTTTAATGAAAACAACGATGAGCGAGGGGGAAGCTGGCAGCTGATGAGGGCTCGAGACTGGCAGAGGGGGGGTTGGAAGCAGTGGCAGAGCTCAGCTGGTGGTGTGGCTGGAATGGAGGCTGGAGAATCTTCTTGTGAGGTGGTGTGACAGGCAGAGACCGGCTCAACAGCACTGAACACGAGAGAGAACAAGTTAGCAAAACTTTCAAAGAACTAGACTGAGCACCACTAAAGTGGCCGAGAGCAAGCTACCGCAATGTAAACTCAACAATCTGGGTGATGAGTGGAGAGTCAGCCGAGGTATTTGTACTGGAGGCTTGATGAAGTGATGAGTCGCAGCTGTGGAGATGAGCCAGGAGCCAGGGGCCAGGAAGCCACGCCCACACACATACACAGAGACATGACAGGAGAAAAACACAGAAACAGAGAGAGGAAAACACCTAGAGATATAGCTGGGCTGTGACATTGAGGTCTTTAAGTCTTTCATCTGTGTGTTGGAGCTCCAAATTTACCAAGGATTGTGCCGACAACCTTAAAACTTCAGAGCAATTTCCTGTTTGTTTAGTACAAACTGTACTTTCTCAGCAATTCAAGAGCCTAACTAGGATCAAAGCCACATCATCAAAACTTCCAAACACTCCTCTAATACTTTTTTTGTAATCTTTTTTTATTTCGCAATAATCAGTGTACAATAATCTGCAATCACCAATGGATGAACCCACAAACACAACAGTACACTGAACATCTTCGTACTCCCCATCCCTTCCCTCCACCCCCGGCAAATATATATGTATATATACTGTATATATACCCATACAGAGATACACACAACTAACACGTATACATACTGAAGTATACCTCAGCAAAGCAACAGAACAATAACAGCAGTGACAGAGTTGTAGCTCAGTAACAGCAACAGCATATGTCTTTCATTTCTGATGAGCCTACTGTATATCCATAGGTTTATTATTGGTCATTTCTAGAAAACATTCCTAAACCAGAAAATAGTGGAATACAGCAGTGGTTATGATTCTCCAAAGTTAGTCTCTCCAAAGGTCAAAATTCAGCTATTGGTCCAGGAACATCCCAAAGGTTGGAGGAGATTCGTTTTTCCAACATAAGAGACTGCCTTTCTTAGCGAAGTAGTTATTGATAATCTGCATTTTGTTTAGCTAGATAAAAACAGGGCACATCGTTTAGTAAATAGAAGCAACGGTTTAAATCAAATTCTATTTCCTAGACTGACGTAGTGAAGGAGTGAACTGCACAGATCATGTTGCTGAAACACATGCATGAATGTTCCTTCTTTTGTCTTGCATCGGAGATAGTTTAATTAATTATCATGCATCTTTATGGGAGTCTTGTTATGAATAAAGTTAAAAGTAGCTTCCTTGATTTTTTTTACTCCTCTAATACTTTGATGTAAAACGACCCTTAACCAAGCTGTACTTCAAAAAGTGCAGGACCTGAGGATTGAACCCAAGGTTTCAAAACTTAAAGTGGCAATCTCGAAGATTTTCATTTGAATAAGTGTCTGTTAAGTGACTATCTATCACTGAAAGAGGTAACACAATGCTGACAGAGAATATGACCCACTGATGAGAGTATTGAAATATTTACACAGTATATTTGCAGTGTTATGATCTGGGTGAAAGGTGACATTCCTGCTGTATTAAGCTGCTGCTAATGAAAATCAAACATTTCCTATTTCACATTAAAAGCATGCAACTGGCGAATTTTATACTGGTTGACTTTTATATTGAAGTTGTCACAGGAAATGTAATGTGTGTGTCCGTCAGCTCACCACTTACTGCTATCATTCATTCAAAATGCATCTACAAAACAAGACAACGGTCATTTTCTGCATTTTCTGACAGCAGATCAGTTTGAAATGTTGCAGGGAGTGATGGTAGAAGAAGGAGCAGCCACAGTCAGCTGTTAGATAAGGTTAGGTAACCAGCTCCTTTCACTGTGCTCTGCTGTTCACAGACAAAAAGCAGATCACGGTTACTCACAGAAAGATGGAAAAGCGTCAATTATTACCCGACTTTTTTCATTAAAATTAATTCTGTGAACTGTATTAAACCACATTTACTGTTGCCACCAGTAACTACAGGTTACTAACTAACCCTGAGCAATTGAATCAAACTCTTGAAGTTTTTAATTCTTTCCTTTGGGTATTGAACTTTTCTTGATTATTGAAACGTACTGAGCATCACAATGACCATAACTTTTACATCAAAACTTCTCACTGTGCTTTCTGGGGAGGTGAACTGCACTGGCCCTGCACTCTGCCTCATTTTAATATGCTGTGAAGCTTGAAAGTTAGCACATCCAGTAGAGTTGAGCATTTATATATTTTTCTTATGAAAAGATAACCAAAATAGTGTTTATGGAGATTGGTTCCTTCAGTATTCAGTCTGTTAAATACCCTCCCTCAATGTACTCTAAAACCTTGCCCAGAGGTGCAACTTATTCACACTAGGGAGGAGAGTGAAAAAACATTTGTGTGTTTAAAGGCAGCACCAACACCTCCAAAATGGCTCACTGGTTCACTGATGGTGATTTTGTATTGATGAGGAGGGAAAACGTTATTTAGATGTCCCTCTGTGCGAGCATGTGAATTTGTGTCTTAACAAGCCAATATGAACACATGAGCCATTCTTTATGTGTTATGTGTGCATGAGTTTTCACTCTGTGTGTGTGTGTGTGTGTGTGTGTGTGTGTGTGTGTGTTGGCATGGATTAATGATCAGTGGATGAATCGCATGTGTGTGTCTTACAGGTGTGTTACTCTTATAGGAAAGTATTTCAACATGTGACATGACTTCATGAGGTGAAGCATTTAACATTTATGAAGCATTCATTCTTTGATTTTTTTTTTCCAGCAAAATTAGCAGGTAAAAGCAGGTTTTAATAAAAGACAATTGACCCCTTTTCCACTGTCAGTCAAGTTTGCCTTTCAGTTTGGACTGAGGACACACACAACTGCAAAGAGTGATGCCATAACATGAACACACACACAGACGCAGTGGAGAAAGGGTGAGCTGTTAGCCGCCGTGCTAACTGGTGAAACGGATCTGTCAAGTCTCATCCTCAGGTTGGTGCTCCAGTAAAAGTGTCAGAGCCTCCATGTGAGAAACTTTAATGGGTGGTTGTCTGTTTTTAAAACTTATTTCAGGGCTGCAGCTTCACTCTCAGAGAAAGGTGTAGCTGTGGTGTTTCTGGTTTAGCAGCACCGTGCTGGACAGGTGACAGCTGTGCTTACATTGCATGTGCTCTGAAAGACATCACAGCAGGAAAAGGGGTGAAAATGATGTTCACCCGGGTGTTGCATTCAACGTATATACAGTATTTCATGTGTTTGACCTGATGATGGTGGTAAATGAAATATAAGGGCATCACCAAACACAGTAAGAGGTAGCTTAGCTTCACCTCTAATAAAGACCATGACTATTACTTACATTGGCAATACTCAACAAGACATTTGATGAGGTCTGGTCAGTAGCAGCTAAGAGATCTTGTTCTGGAGCCTGACCAACAGCACAGTGAAAGTGTAATTTCATGCTAATCACAACAACATGTTGTTAGCTGCCACAGGTCAACTTTGATGTGATAGTTACTAACAGGATTACACCTCCTCCTCCTCCTGTCATCTCTCTGCACTAATAGCCGTCATATTAAAAACAAAAATTGGTTAAAAATGTTGCTGCCGGCTGTAGTGTTCTTGTTCTATACACATTAAAGTGCCTCCCTCCCCTACCACTACACACACACACACACACACACACACACACACAGAAGTTCTAATTGTAAGTATTTGATGTTGCTATCAAGCTTTGCTGGTGCTTATTAGAAAAATTTCCTACAAGGGCTGAGAATTCAAGAAATGCAGTTTAGTATGTGTGTGTGTGTGTGTGTGTGTGTGTGTATGTAATGAGGACCGACTTTTGTCAGTCTGCTTTTGACTTTTATTGAAATAATATTTATTCTAATACTGTCCGGTCAGGTCTCATGTTTTTTTTTTGCATGAAATCTCATAATGACTCTCTTTAAGAACATTAAAGTGAGTCATTGTAAGTCAGTGTGCAGCCAAAAACTGGTTATTAGATCTGATTCATTAGAACAGTAACATAATTTACAGGTTTATAATCACATTTGCCTTTCATTTCCTCCTGTCCTCTTCAATGTATGTTTTTCTTCACTGTGTCCTATTAAAACTATTTTATTCCTGCAATGAATTTTACTGCAAGAGTTTCTCTAAACCGATCTAATCTGAAGTTATGAAGCTTTGAAAGATGTCCAAGAGTGAAAGCCAATATTCGGACATGGTCAACGTGCTGTAAGTCAGTTTTTTTATTACTTTTTAATAAAATTGTCCTCTGGTTCAATAAACCATTGACTGGTCATGAGAAAGTGACTGGCAGCATTTGATTGTGTTTTTACCTGATAAAGAAAGCAAGGAAATAAGACTCTGTGGCAAAAACTTTAAAGAACAACATGCAAACTACACTGCAGCTCCAAAGAAAATATGAAGTTACACTCTCTTATTTCATTGGAACATTTTAAAAAGTTGTACATATGTATCTACAACCTACACACTTGCACATGCTTTTTTAAATGTGAAGGTGTATGGTGTGTGTCTGTGAATTGTCTGTGTCCATTTTAACTGCCTCTTTGTGTGTATAAATTCTCTGTGTCTGTTTTTGTACACACACCTCTCTTGAAAAAGAGATCTCGATCTCTGACTATCTGTTTAAATAAAGGATTTAAAATAAACAGCTATGGATACTCCAACAAAATACTCAAGACTGGATAATATCATTTGGGTTGATTTGGCATTGAGAGAGTACACCCCAGTCCAAGAGGTGGTAATCTCATAATCAGCTTTTAAGAAGGGAAGCATTTTGAATTCATGAATTGCACCATATGGACTTAATGAAACACAAGATTTGAGTTCTTTTCTGTGAGGTGAACATTCCCACTCATATCTCTCTCCACAGGTTATTTGGATCATTAGGGAGAGATGAGCTATTAAGTCCTGTGACATTCACCCTTCTCACTTAAGGGGCCATTTGTGATTGCTCACAGGACTAAAGGAAAGAAGAGCAGAGGTGGGGGGAAAGGGGGCAGTGGGAGCGAGAAATATAAATCTGGCAAATGTGAACAGATCCGATATTAAGGCGATTTCTTAGCAGGGCTTTAATCTGCTGAAAACATACTGACAATCATCAGACCACACAAAACAGACCTTAGGGCTTAATGAATCAGTTAATGGTGCTGCAACAGCAGAAAGGTTTTTGAAAAACGCCCTGTAGTAGCCAGCCACCCCAAGAAAATCAGCGCAGGTCCTGTCTAAAGCCAGGATTAGGGAACGCCAAGATCGCTTCCACTTTTGACTGGATGTACTCATGTGCTGGACGTGACTTTGCCAGAAATCTGAGCATATAACCAGGTCATCTAGATGAGCTTCACACCCAGAGTGACCAGACATAACAACACTAACCAGCCTTTCAAATGTGGCAGGTGTTTTGCACATCCCGAAGGCCGTGTACTGCAGAAAATCATCAGGTGTTACAAAGGCTGAAATCTCTCTAGCTCTGCCAGTCAGTGGAAGTTGCCAATACCCTTTTAGCAGACACGGTCCACCCAGTCCTCCATCCTAGACAAAGGATAAGGTCAGGTTTTGTCACATTATTCAGTCTTCAAAAATCTGTACGAAACCGATCAGGTTCATCGGACTTCTCAAACAGCAAGCGCTGAGGGCCACTGAAGCGAGCTTGCAGACTGGAACCAGGAATTGGTTATAAAATCAATACTTTACCACCTGGGGTGAAAACTCTGGTCTCAGCTTTCCTATCATACCAGCCCTTCATTTTATTTTAAGCAGCAGTCAGATTACCTTTGGCCAACTCACAAGCACGGTGCAGCTTAAAACAAAAACCGCTCACATAGTCCAGCGAATTCTGGGGTTGGCCCAGCCATTACTCTTTCAACTTAAATGGGCCAAATACAGATTGAACAAAAACAAGCTCAGAGGAACTAAATCCTAAGGATTTCTGTACAACTGCAAACAGCAAAGGAACATCCTCATCCCAAACTTTTACAAACTCCAAGGAGTATATGCACACAGCATTGATTTCAGAGTCTGATGAAGTTTCCCCGTGACTCAGGACGGTACATGCTCAAATGAACAGGACTAACTGCAAGCTGCTTGAGAACTTGAGCAAAGACTTTTGACGTGTTACGTTCCCAGAAAGAGTCCAGAAAAATAGAGAAGTAACAATGAATAAAATAAGATGCAGGCTAAACAGAAGAAAAACAGGAAAACAGATTCCCCCTAAACTAACCCAGAATAGAGAATAACTAAACTAACAAACAAAAACCAAAAGCTGGACTACTCTAGGCCTCCATCCTCAGAACAGCAAAAGAAAACAGGATGTTGGACGGTTGCTTTGTGTAGTGAGCGGGGCCATATCCTCACTATGGACCAGGAGCACCTGAGAAGAGGGTGAAGAACACAAGGGAAGGGAGTGTGTAACCGTCCACTGGTCTAAAGCTGTGGTGGTGTTACATTCTGACTAAAATGCAGTTCGGACCCCATTGCAGATTCAGATACACAACAACCAGTAGTGTTTAAACAATGAGTATTTAATGGAGATCAGTGAGGGAGAGAATTCCAGGGGGAATGCTGGGGGTTGAAGAATCCGGGTTGTAGCAGGATCAGTGTGGAGGTGGATGGCTGGTGTGGAGCAGGTGAGTGGTCCGAGTGGGAGCAACAGGTTCAGCAGGAGCAAGCAGAAGCACTGGAGCAGGCATTCACTGAAAGCAGAGAGAGACACTAGTGAGGAATAATCCAAGACAATGCGAAGTAAGTAGTCACAATTTTAGCTGAACTGTTTTAGTAGCCTGGAGCGTTACCACATGGATAGTGGAACAATCTGGCGATGAGTGAGCCGGGGTTCTTACACAGAGCTTGATGATTGAGCCAGTTCTGCGCCACGCCCCTGCTGAGAAGCACACACACACACACACACACACACAGAAAAAAGGGGAGGAGAAACAGGGGAAGACAGGTAAAAACACAGGAAACACTGGGAAAGTCTAACAGTCACAGAAGGGGCTGTGACAGTATCCCCCCAAAGTCTACAGCGATGTGGGACCAGGGACGGCTGGGGATGGGTAAGGGGCTTAAGAGACCTTGCTGCGGGCACAGAAGGAGCAGGCAGCCACAAAGTCCCGAGTGTCCTTGGTGATGGTGGGCCACCTGAAGCGCTGTTTGATGAATGACAGAGTGTGCTGGATTCCTGCTTGACTGTTAAGGTTGGAGGATTGTCCCCACTGGAGTACCTGGGATTTCATAGAGTCAGGCACAAACAGACGGTTAGAAGGAACATTACCTGGGTCAGGCTGCGTGCGCTGGGCTTCCTTTACTAGTGTCTCTATCTCCCAGACAGCAACAGCGACAATGCAGGACGCAGCAAGAATGGGCTCCGCGGTGGTACTGGTTTGCCTTGCCTGGTGAGAGTTTAACCTCTTGGTGGACTGGAGGTAGGCAAGGATTTTGCGGTCTGTCCATACTAAAAACAGATGTTCAGCTCCCTCCAGCCAATGGCTCCATTCCCGATTTCCACCGTCTTAATTTTGTTCTGCTGGACACAAATGATGAGAGAAAAATGCACAGGGGTGCAGTTTGTGGTCTTTGGTGGAATCGCTGGGAAAGCACCGCTCCTACCCCAGAGTCTGATGCATCCACCTCAACCACAAACTGCAGAGATGGATCTTAATGTGTTAGAATGGGAGCAATAGTGAACAGTGTTTTTAATGTGGTGAATTCACTCTCTGCCTCTGGGGACCAGGAAGAGGATTTAGCAGGGGAGGTGAGTTTAGTGAGAGTTAAAGGCAGTTTTCCATTCATCACCCTCTCGGATACGAACTAGGTGGTAGGCGTGTCTCAGATCCAGTTTGGAGAAAGCAGTAGCCTGGTGAAGAGGACCGAAGGTTTACAGTGATGTTGTTTAGGCTAGCGTAGTCGATGCAGGGACGAAGAGTGCCATCTTTTTTCCCAACAAAGAAAAAACCTTGTCCAGCTGGAGACGATAAGGGGCAAATGAGACCGGCTGCCAGGGACTCTGTTTCAGGGCGAGAGGGGTTACCTCAGCCTTTCAAGACGATATTGGCAGCATTAAGGCTGATGAACTCAAAAGGGCACTAGACTGGACTGTCATATTAAAAGCATTGCTGTCTCGTGTCATAACTTTAGCCCTAAAAAACATGAATCAATCTCTCTGCAAAACCTAAAGAAAGCCCTCAAGTTGTTGACCCATCCATCCACCACAACCTCGTCCTAAACTGACTTTGTCTCTCTTTATACTACGTCACATCAATTTTCCCTTTGCTCCTGTCATCATTACTACAACCACTGGATATTGCCTAACAGCAAAATGTAACTATGGGTCATAATAAGCTGCTGCACAAACGACCTGTCTGCTTGTTTTTCTAAGGACAGTCTCAAAATTTGACAGGACCTGGACCTTGTAGACATCTGATTTTGTTTTGGCTAGCATCTCCCCTGAAGAGCAGGGCGATGTGCAGGAGAGTTTGTAGTTTCAGCATTTTTTGAGAGTCAATATATTCAAACATCTTTTCCAGTCTTGGCATCTGAAAAAGCAGCACTTAAATGTACACACAACCATGCATATTTTTCCATATACGGTGTTGAGACCTGAGGATTCAGGCCTCGTCAATTAAACCCTGGTTTGCACTGTTTGTCCCTGCAGTGGTATCCAGAGCATTTTTTCAAATCTGCAGTGGTGTGAATGAAGATGATTACACAGCAGTGAGGGAATGCGTTTCTCTCTGCAGCGCATGTGTGTGTGTGTGTGTGTGTGTCATCGTGCGAGAGTGTCAGGTTTTGGCACTGTGCATGGGTCATGTGTATGCACATTTTCTCATATGCCCATGTGTTTGTTGTGTGTGTGCATGCGTGCGTGCGTGCGTGTGTGTGTGTGTGCGTGTGCATGTACAGTGGGGTTGTTGTCTGTCCTCCTGGGGGTGTAAGCCTTTCTAAGATAAGCTATCTACAGCAGCCAGACACTGTAACACAGCACGGATAGACACTAGTTATTATTGCAACAGTAGACCCCAGGAAGAGAGAAAGAGAGGGAGCGAGAGGGAGCCGCAAAGTAAGAGAAAAGATGAGTGAGGGCCGTGGGAAGGAGAAGATAGATAAACAGCAGGGGTGTGATATTAAAAAGGAGAGAGAAGGAGGAGAGAAATAGGAGCCCAAAGAGGAGAGAAAAAGAAGAGAGAAAGAGCAAGAGACAGGGTGGAGGGGGGGTCATCACGGCGATATTGAAAACAACAGAAAAGAGAGACGGAAAACTTTTGTTTGCAGTACGCTTCCACACTGGATTTGAGAGCAGTGTAAGAAAATATCAACAGCTCCCCCGACCTGAACAACCACACAGGTCGTTTTTTTCAACCCTCTAATACGATTCATAGGAGTGTATCCTGAAATAGCGGCCATACAGCAGCCGGCATACCAGACCTTGGTTGTCATGGTTACAATAATAAACACGCTGACTGTATTGAAAGTGGAAAACCTACCTTTGTCGCCAAGGTTATTATAATAACAGTCATGGCTTGGTTAAGTTTAGAAAAACATTGTGATTAAGAAGTACTTCCTCAACATTAGATGATCTTTGTTCTCATGGTGTAACCATGAGAACAAAGATAAGAATGATGCAGTTAACTTTGTTGAAAAGTTATGGATAATAGAAACAGCATAAACTGCTACTTTCATATCGGAATGGAACACCACTCTCCTGTGTCGTATTTATCCATCCACCACAACCTCCTCCTGACGTGGACTTTGTCTCCCTTTATACTACGCATAGACTGTAAATAAAGATGGATGTAGCCTCTGTGATGTCATCCACAAGTTTCTGAAGAGTGGTTGTGAAGCTGAGAGTGGGCTGTTCCGCTGTCATCATCTTGGCAGTGTCTAAGTCCAGGCCAATCCAAAAATGGGCAAAGTGGTGGGGTGTTTGTGGTTTGTGGTAAGCATACGCTCACCCACCTGTCACTCAAAGTGGCCACACCCTCAATTTTACAGAACTTAACTTAATATAATTTAAATGGGTGAGTTGTTTAAAAATTCATCCCTGTACAGTCATGAAGGAGGAAGTTAGCTATACAGACCAAAACAGTTTTTTGTACCAGGCCGTAAACATGTTTATAAAGTTGGACATTTTACCATGGGAGTCTATGGAGATTGACTCACAGTTGAAGCCAGACTGTAGTGGTCATTAGAGGAACTGAAGCTTCGCTGGCTTCAGTTTTCAGCCTCGGGAGTTGCTGCTTAATCCTACGCCCTTTCCCTTTGCTCCTGTCATAATAACTACAACCACTAGATGTCGCCTAGCAACAAAAAATAACTATGGGTCATAATAACCTGCTGCACAGACAACCTATGGGCTTGTTATTTTACATGACAGTCTCGAAAATATATCTGCATTTAGGAGCACACCAGTCTTTGTACACTGTGATGATGCGACAGTGATGTGATGCAAATCTCTTTTGTGCTGTCTGTTCAGTTACTGCCCAGCCCATGCAGCCTACCTCCATTCACAGGAGTTCTGCTGTCTGTTTATCAATGGGAGTGTGTGAGACTGTGGAGCCTTTTGGGGACTCACTTACCCAGGACATTTATTATGTTATAGCAAGTGAAAGACCTTCATGTTTTTTTCTTCATTTTTGTCAAACACTCTATCCACAAGAGGTGGAGAGAAAGATTATATGAAAATGGAGAGTGAAGCAGAACAGAGAGAGCAAATATGATTATTCTGAAGAAGACAGACAGATAGATAGATAGCCACCGGTCTGCAGTCATTTATCTCAGCCGGTCCTCCTACTTTAGGTACCAGAACAAGACATGATGTTTTCCACAGGACCGGGACCCTCCCTGTTTGAAGGCTTAAGTTTAAGATCCTCTGGAGAGGCTCAGCCAGCTGGGGACACACACCATCCAGGCCTGTTGCCTCTCCATGACGTAGCCTCTTGAGCTCCGCCCTCACCTCCTCCACAGTAAAGGACATGAGACTTGACCCCAGTGTGGAGGGAGTTGCAGCTGCAGTGTCAGGTTGTGGAGGAGATGCTGTAGGAGAAGCTGCAGCTGAAGCAGTGGGAGAGAGAACAGGTGAGGCTGTGTCAAACCTGTTGTAGAACAGCTTGAACTCATTGGCCTTGTCCACATCATCTGATGTTGCCTGGCTGTTCTTCTCTTTATAGCCTGTGATGGTCCCCATCCCCTTCCACACCTCTCTGGTGTTGTTGTGCTGCAGCTTCCTCTCTACTTTCTTTTTATAGTCCTCCTTCGCCTGCTTTAATCTCCTCTTCAGCTCATGTTGCACACACCTGAGCT
>NW_019525547.1:1046034-1046483 GCF_002814215.2 Seriola lalandi dorsalis | reverse complement strand
CTTACAGATACACACACACACACACACACACACACACACACACACACACACACACACACACAGAACCATGGTAAGTAGCCATGGGGGTTGTGGGAGTCTGCTCCTGCTTCACTACTGATATTCATTCACCAGAGGGAAATCCTCAGCCTACACCCACAGCTGAATGCCAACACACACACACACACACACACACACACACACACACACACACACACAGGGGAGGACCTCAACTTCTGCTCCACTTTGTGTGAATAGATGGAAATCAGTCACAAGTATCTCTGTGTCCCATTGTGTTCAGGGAAGTCTTTGTTTGAGCATCTGTTGCCCAAACATTCTCCTCAGTGTCACTCACTTTAAATTGGTCTGTTCAGACGAGCTGCAACAAAACTCACTCCTCTTCTCACACATAAACACACACAGGGAGGGCGGGCTGGGAGATTCCCTGGACG
>NW_019525547.1:1045106-1045984 GCF_002814215.2 Seriola lalandi dorsalis | reverse complement strand
TAGAACAGGTTGAACTCATTGGCCTTGTCCACATCATCTGATGTTGCCTGGCTGTTCTTCTCTTTATAGCCAGTGATGGTCCTCATCCCCTTCCACACCTCTCTGGTGTTGTTGTGCTGCAGCTTCCTCTCTACTTTCTTTTTGTAGTCCTCCTTCTCCTGCTTTAATCTCTTCTTCAGCTCATGTTGAACACACCCGAGCTTCTCCCTGTCTCCATCCCTGAAGGCCTCCTCTTTCTGCTTGAGGAGGGTCTTGATGTTGCTGGTGATCCAGGGTTTGTTGTTTGGAAAGCAGTGTACAGTCCTTGCTGGTATTACAGTGTCCATACAGAAGTTAATGTAGTCTGTGGTACATTCAAGCATTCTATCAAGGTCAGGGTCCTTGCTGTTATCATTTTCTGTTCACTCAAATCAGTCTTTTAGAGACTCACTGGCCTCCAGGGTCCAGTTCCTGAATGAGCAGGTGGTTGCAGCCTGTCTCAGTACACAGGACTTGTAGGAAGGATGAAGAAAAACGAGATTATGATCTGATCTGCCAAGTGGTGGTAGAGCTGAAGCAGTGTAGGCCTCCTTGATATTTGCATACAACAGATCAAGTGTCTTATTTTCCTTGTGGGACAGTCAACCAGTGGCGGCTGCTGGTCTTATAAGGAGGGGAAGCTCATTTTCGGCCTACATCATAAAACTTGTCCGTTTATTTATATGTAAATTCGCAGAGTGACAGAAGAGAGTCGCCAAACACAACGCTAGTCGTTTTTAACAAAGACAAAGTCGCTGAGGATCAGTAACGTCTCCAGATCAACTCTGAACAACGGAATGAAAAACTTGAAAACTGCTCCGGTGGATGCTTATACTTCAAGATCGCTGATTCGCTCATTT
>NW_019525547.1:1044512-1045086 GCF_002814215.2 Seriola lalandi dorsalis | reverse complement strand
GTGTGTGTGTGTGTGTGTGTGTTCCTGTATGTGAGCATGCCACAGAATCTAGAGATGAACTACATCAGGGTTGTTTTTCAAAAGTTATGACACTTGAAGCCTGAAGTTTTGTGTAGTAAAATTTGTTATTAAAATTCTTTTCTGCACCTGGATCAGCGTTTGTGACAATCAAGCTGACTTCAGTCCGGACCCTCTTAGATCTAAATGACCAAATCTGACTGTTAGTGCAACATCAAGATGAAATGCAATCAGATTTTTCAAGATTACTTGGAGTTGCGTTCATGTCATCTCATTTTCAAACCTATATTTATTTTGTTCTGGTCCTTATCAGTAGATGAGTCAGTAGTCAGTGTAGTCCATTGTTAGTCCAGGTCAGACCTCAATTTACAGCTAGCTGCTAGCAGCTCTTGCTAGCTCTGAGCATGTCTTATAGTTGTAGTTGTTTTCCGGGGACAGTCTGCTAGGTATAGCAGATTCAGAAATGAAGCTAAAACCATGAAAATAGAGTTATCCAATCAGATTTTCTTTTTTTGTTTTCTCTAGGCAGAGAAAGGGTTAACTGGCTCATTCATTG
>NW_019525547.1:1017026-1044462 GCF_002814215.2 Seriola lalandi dorsalis | reverse complement strand
ACAAAGACAAAGTCGCTGAGGATCAGTGACGTCTCCAGATCAACTCCGAACAACGGAATGAAAAACTTGAAAACTGCTCCGGTGGATGCTTATACTTCAAGATCGCTGATTCGCTCATTTCGCTGTCAATCAAAAAGGGACTCAGCCTCAGACAGATCATCCAATCATCATGCAGAAGCCGAGCGTCCGGGCCAGCCCACTGTCCCATAGATCCCCAGAGATGCTGAGCGTCCGATGGGCGGGACAAAGCCGAGCATTTATCCAATCACCGTCTAGTTTGGCTGCAGTGGAACAACCCACTCTCTGCTTCCCCATTGAAGTCAGGATACGCTCGGCGTCTACACTGTGTAAAGCTCTGTGGCGCTGCGGGGATGAATGAGAAGAAGTCATGTCGGTTACCTGTGATAAGTAGCTGATTCTGAACAAAAGATGAACGTGTTCTAGCGCATATTTAGTCAATGAAATGTTCACACAACAGAATATATTTGACCACTTATTTTGTTGACATTTTAGGGGAAGCTGAGTTTCCCTTGCAGTCTTAGAGCAATCGCCACTGCAGTCAACATACTGAGTGAAGCCAGTCAGGTGAGAGGTGAAAGTGACATGGTTAAAATCCCCTCGTAATGCATCAGGATGCTGGGTCTGTACTCTCACAACAGTCTTGTGAATGACGTCACATGTGACTACAGGCTCTGTTCATGGTTGAATGTGAACAACAACGACGATGTGTGAGAACTCCCTCGGTACATAGTACGGTCTAAGACCAACTGCCAACAGTTCAATATCCGTACAGCAGATCTTCTCCTTCACTGTGATGTGACCGGGGTTGAACCATCTATTGTTCACAAGCAGAACCAGTCCTCCACCTTTATTCTTCCCACTTGCTCTGGCGTCTCTGTCCGCTCGTACTGCAGTGAAGTCGGGTAAATCCACACAACGGTCGGGAGTGTTGTCGTTTAACCAGGTCTCCGTGAAACACATGAGACTACACTCATGACATGCTCGCTGGTTCTTCACAAGTGCCTCCAGTTCATCACACTTGTTAGCCAGGGAGTTGACATTTCCCATGAGGATCAATGGTAGAAAAGGCTTATATCTCCATCTCCTAGCCTTTAGCTTAGCCCCGGCTCTGCATCCACGGTACGGCTTCTTCAGGGATCTTTAACTCCATATCTAGTAAACCTTAAAGCCGGGAGTTCTTCCTTTGTGTACATTATATTCTCCATTGTCAGATGTCGTAGAATAAAAACATCAATTGACAAAAAATAGACTAATATACAAATATATTGCAAAAAACTATGAGCTATGCGGACTTGCTGCCACTTGTTGCCAGCGCATCATTAAAGATGAAGGATCATGAAAGATGAGGGAGAGATAGATAAAGAGGGAAGGCCTTGGATTGTTTGTGTAAGAGAGGAAAGGGGGGGTGAGGGAGGATGGTAATATCAAAGAAGAGAGAAAAGGAGGGGAGAGAGAGGAAGGGAGGGATCAGGAAATTTGATTTGGAAAACGAGATGAGAGAGTGCTGTAAATAAAAAAGGCAAGGAGAAGAGGGTGATGAAAAAGGAGGAGAGATGAGGAAATGAAGGAAGAAGAGTTGATGAAGGACTTTTGGGAACTGAAATGTTAAAAAAAGGAGAGGGGAGGGAATGTGATGTAAGAAGACGGGAGAACGAGAGGAAAAGAAATGAGTAGCTGAGCGGACTAGGGGCAGAGAGGAGAGAAATGAAAAGAGGTGAAGGAGAAGGGGAGTCATTGAGAGATGGATGGGTGATGAGGTAGGATGTAAAACGAGAGGAAGGGAGGAGAAAGAAAAGAGGAAATAAAAAAAAAGAGGCGAGAGAAGTTAAGGAAGAGTGAGAACAGGAGCCATGAGAATAGATTGCTGATGAAAGAGAAGTTCAGGAGTGACTGACAGTGAAGGGTTTTTTTTATTTCATTTAATCCACAAATTTTTCATCATCTCTGTGGATAAAATCAGGAGAAGAGTGTCTGAGTTCTGCAGTTTGATCTTTTTAATTTAAATCATGTTGTACTAATAGCCCCTCTATATCCTCATCATGTGCGTCTAATTAAAATATCAGTGATTAGTGATGCACTGAAATCTTTTCACGGAGCTGGTTCTCTTGCATTTACGGCTCTATGTTAATAGTCCAAAGCACATGGTGCATTCAGCCAAGTCCATGTCACTGTTTCTATTTCAACAGTGGAAAAAGAGACATCCATGTCGCATGGCAACATTATACAATGCACAGCATGTCACAAAGAAGCGCCGACCTTCTGTGGCTGTATTGTAATGTTCCAGCTGACTGATCCCAACATGTGAAGAGCATTTTCAGCTCACTCTGCTCGGGCGTTACAGGCGGAGTGTACAGGCGTTGTGTATGTAGACACATATACTCTATTGACAATGCGCCTTAATGTAACAGTGAAATACTTAAGACCAGGTTTTCCCTGGTCAGTCACGCAATCACTTTCCAGTGCCTCAAGATAGCATTACTCCAACAATGTGCCTGACCACACCTCACTTTTAGACCAGCACACCCATGGGTGCATTTGCTGGGGGTTCACCACGGCCCTTTGCCGCATGTCATTCCCTCTCTTTCTACCCAACTTTCCTGTCTCTCTCTGACTGTCATGATAATAAAGTCACAAAAAGCCCCCCAAAAATCACCTAAAAAAACAAAACAGTAAAAAACAATTGCATTTGCTATTTAAACAACATGGGGAGCTGGACGGGAAAATGACAACTATGTCAGACATTTGTGTTTTTGATTTGTGCCCAGTGTAAGATAGGAAAGCAGATTTTACAAGCAGAAACGATAAGTGTACCAAATTAAATATGAACTAAATTTATCAATGAACACTTCATTATATTTTAGATTAAAAGTACAGGTACTTGATTTAAGTTTAACAAGTCCTTTAACCTAAATGACCCTATACACTGTTTATCCCTAATCTCTGATGAGACCCACGGATGTCCCCTCAGGTAGAGACGACTGCTTTATGAGGGTTAAGACTTGGTTCAGGTTAGAACTGGGTCTAAAAGTTGAGGCTAGGTATTTAGGTGTGATGGGTAATGTTAGGGTGTGCGGCCTATGGATGGCACTATGTCAATGAGTGTCAACCACAGGGATAGTGAAACATCTTTTTGTGTGTTTGTGTGTTTGCATGTTTGCGTGCATGTGTGTACCTGTATGCGCGGTTCCCTCTATCCTTACAAATAAATTGGATGTTGGGTCATGACATCAAAAAACTGCCATGGAAAGATGGAGAGAAAGAGAGAGAGAGAGAGATGAAGAGAGGTAGAGAATAATTTTGAATTCCATAAACTTTAATGCAGCAACTCACAGCTTGACACTGGAAAAAGAACTAAAAACATATAAAAAATTCACACACTTACACACACAATCCAACAAAACAACAAAAATGAATACAAATGCACAGAAAGACAGAAGGGGAGACACACACACATGCACACACACACAATCACAGAGAGAGAGAGTGGGAACTTGTAGAAATCTGGGTGAACTACACAGACAGCCAACGCAGAGGAAAGAAGAGTGAAAGGTTTAAATCCACAGCCAGTCCTGCTAGTATGAATAATGAGGCTGTTTGCCCAGTTTGGCAATAGATTTATAGTGTTTTAAACACAAACACTACAGATTTTTATTTTCTAGTGATGTAATGTTCTGTGTATGTTTTAAATGAGAGAGTATTACACTTCATTTTTTCAATTAAACTTAAACTGAGATTGTTTCTTTTCGCCAGGTTGTCTAACACTGACCAGACAGAGAGAAAAAGTATCTTATGACTGTTGTTGATATTCAGTGCTTTTCATATGTGTCACATCTGGCAGAGATGCAGGTGTTTCTTGGACTTGAATTAATATCCACTGCAATTAGCAAATACAGTCATCCTCAGAGAAGACACGTGGAAGTCATAAGATGTGATGACCTATGGAGTGCTGGTGCAGTGTAGTTTTTGCTGACCTCCAGTGGTCCAGTGGTTATCTCCTTACATTGCTGCAGTGATGCAGAGGCGTAGGCTTATTCTGGGGCCCCATCACATCACTATGCGGTGTGGTTACAAGTGCAACCGAGCACAGTTCTGACCACACCCAACCAAGGTTGGAGGTTAATAAGCTTGCCACATTCAACACTAGGGGGCAGTAAAATGCTTCTTTTAAGATTCTTCTTCTAGGGAGCACTGCCCATATTGAACATGCACATATTCTCTTAATACAGAGCTACTCACCTGTGGTTTCACCTTGGTGACACAAGACACAGAGCAGAGATTGAAAAAATGAATTTACAACACTGTTATTTGTGTAAATAAAGATCAAACCCCTGAACTTTCTCTCCTTGATGCCAATGCTGTCACAGTCAACAGTCATACTCGCACTGTTCACACTAAAAAAAACAGACAAACCGACAGAAGAGATAAATCCAGTGTATTGTTTCACAAATCAATTTTACATTTGTTTTTCTACAGCACTACTTCAATAACATTGTGTCCTGAGAGAATCTGTAGAAGACCTTTGGTGTTGGTGAAGGGGGAAACTACTGAATCATGGTTCATGCAGGCTGATTTTGCAGAATGCAGCTACATAATATCTAGTGAATAGTGAAGTTCGTCTGCTGCTGAAGGCCTGTGACTCCGCATTTAGACCCGGTGACACCCTAGCCTACAACACAGCCGGGTCCAATCTCAAAAAGGGAATTAGGACTGCAAAACGAAACCACATGACAAATTGAGGATGTCTTCTGACTAAACAATGACCCTCTGCGCCTGTGGCAACGAATACAGACTATTACTGATCACCAGAGCCCAAACAACTGCCCTGCGGTCACCAATGCTTCACTCCCTGATAAACTGAACCATTTCTATGCCTGTTTCAACCGACTCAACACAGAGACTGTGATCAAAGCCCCATCACCAGCAGATGACCATGTATTCACCCTGTCCACCTAAGCAGGTGGCATGTTAGGTTGGGCAACCTAACATCCTCTATCCTGACCCTAAACACAGGTGCCCCCCAAGGTTGTGTGTTGAGCCCTGTCCTTTACTTCATTCAGCACGACTGTGTGTCTTTCCATGAATCCAACACCATCATTAAATTCGCAGATGACACCACAGTGGAAGGCCGGATATCTAACAACATTGAGGCCATCTACAGTGAAGAGATTCAACATCTAGTAACATGGTGTTCCAACAACAACCTTGCCCTTAATGTTAAAAAAAACCAAGGAACTAAAAATGGATTTCAGAAAAACCAAGGCAGACATCACCCCATCTTCATTATCGGTGCTGCGGTAGAGCGTGTGACGAGCTTCAGGCTCCTGGGTGTCCACATCACTGAGGACCTGACATGGACCCTAAAAACCTCCTCCCTGATTAAGAAGGCCCAACAACCCCATTACAAACACCTCGCCATCTTCTACCGCTGCACTGTAGAGAGAATTATAACATCCTGCATAACGGTGTGGTATGGCAACTGCACCGTTGCTGACCAGAAGGCTCTACAGCGGGTAGTAAAAGGCGCTGAGCGCACCATTGGCACCCAGATACCTGTCATCAAGGACATCTACCAGAAACTCTGTGTGCGGAGAGGGCGCAACATCATCTGCAACCCCACCCACCCCTGTAATGGACTGTTCAACCTCCTGCCAAGTGGGAAAGTGTGTATTTCATACACTATATAACAACCCGCAAAAGGAAACTGCCATGCACAGCCACTTTACCAATAATGGACTGGACTGAGAAAGAACTGGAATGCACTCATGCACTTTACTATATATGATATGCACTTTACTCTATTGCAATCATGGCTGTCAGTGAACAATGAATAAACTCTCTTAACTGCTGCGTATGTGTGTGTGTGTGTGGGGGGGGGGGTACTATTACTATTACTACTTTTATTGTTACAATTAAATGTCTTGTCTTACTTTTATTCCTGTTTGTTTTATAAATTGCACTTTTTGTACAGCACTGCCTTGATGACACTGCTAATGTCATTGTACGTTGCTCTGCTGTATTATGACAATAAACAGAACTGAATTGAATGGAATTGAATTAAATATCCCTTTTAACACAGCTGCTTTAAAGAGAAACTAAACGCCACCTGGAAATCTTGTCTTTACTGAAAACCAGTGGTTTAACTTTTGACCTAGCTGCACTGATGTGAAGATGTGAAGATGCACTGCATTAATGTGTCAGAGTTTTACATGTTAAGACGACAGAAATACCCCATCAAATGTACACTTTGAACGTCTTTTGGAACGTTGAAGCTTACATGCTATTGGTTGGCATGAACATACCCACCCATTCTGATGTACAGTAGCGGCTGCATTGGGCTCTATATAAGCCTACATTGTGGTAATGCAGCCTCTTGCTAGTAGGTACATTTGGGTGACATACTTATTCAATTCAATTCAATTTTATTTGTATAGCGCAAGCGCAAGGCACTTAACAAAGTAACCAGGAGATCTGCTTAAGATACTGCTTACATGTTGATAAAGTGAAAATAGTAATACTAATACCCACGGGTAATACGGGTAATAGCATTATCAAGAATAATAATAATAATAATATCATTATAATTATAATAATGATAACAATTTTAATAGTAGCAATGACAGTAATAATTTGTGTTGTAGTGTCAGATCTGGATCCTGCAGCTCCAGAGTCAGAGATACCTGCAGAATTAGGACAGAGAGAGAGACAGAGAGAGGAGAAGCACAAACTAGGGGAGAGGGAAAACACAAGTTAATGAAATGGGGTAGTAAGATATAAATGCAAAGAGAGAGAGAGAGAGAGACATCAATGCTTCATGGGAGTCCTCCCAGCAGTCTAGGCCTACAGCAGCATAAGTAAGGGCTAGTTAAGGGACCCACCTGAACTATAAGCTTTATCAAAGAAAGTGTTAATCCTGATCTTAAATGTAGAGATGGTGTCTACTTCCTGAACCCACACTGGGAGCTGGCTCCATATCAATCAAATGTCTTATACACAACTATGATTTAGTATTTGGGACAGTCCATTTGCGCAGGACGGATCAATTTGTGCTGACAGGCAGAGAACCGCTATTTATATTTGAATGTACGGTGCTACAGCCCTTTTGTCTTGATGTATTACATCATCAACATTGGCCAAATACATTTCACAAAGAGCTTCAACTTTGCACATATAAATAGAAGTGACTCCAGTCGCGAATTGAATTAACATATACCAACATTTGTTCTTCCAGCTGACAAGACAGGCCGAGAATGCCAAACTATTCAGTCTCATTAATTTAAGGGACAAAGTTGCGGGGATGAGTGCAGACACCAACCATACTGACCCCAATTCTTAATACGTGCACCTTGCAGACACATATGCAGTTAGGAGTTAATGATGCGTCAGAGATTAATTATGAATGGTCTCCTCTGCAGTCATTCATTCATTATGATTTGAAATGATTTTGAACAGAAAAAATGCTTGAACTTTATTTGCATAGCATCGTCGCTCCCCTTTCTTGCCTTTGCTCCATTACCATTACTCAAAGTTTGGTTCATTTTTCTGCTAATCAAACTGAATTAAACTGTTAGCAATATTCAACAAAGAGACTATTACGCACAATCCACGGAAAGTAAAACAACACGGAATACAACGAAAATAGTCAAATGTGTGCGTGATGCACAGAGATTATGGGGACAATTAAAGGAAAGCAGAGAATTATTAGGTTATCGCCCTCATGTATTTAGTACATCATGGGGATTAATAAATCACATCAGGTGGTTGAACATTTAATACCAAATACCAAACAGTATGTCAGATAGACCTGGGCAAAGGTTAACATCATGAGTGTCACAGAGTGAATTTAAGCAAGCTTGAGCTGGAGTGATATCTGTTCAAGTACCTGTTCTTATATATGTCGATGGTTCAAGTGCGCTCCTAACTCAGGTTAAACACTCCGGCTCCCAGGTTAAATGGTACTCTGCTCCCTGCTTCACTCCGAGTCCGCTTCGCTCACATGCTCCGACCTCCACTTTACTCAACATCCTCTACAGATCGTCGTTCCTACCCAGAAGATGAACAGCAGACCAATTTTCATCCAGTCTCAATTATAAAGGAATTTGTTACCAAACACAAACGGGGTGTTTTAAACACGAAACCTATCAACCGTCTGTTCATGAAAGGACAAAAGTTCTATATTTTTTAATACATAATAGTCGCGTAAGTCATGTAAAATGTAATTCACACCACTGTTACATTAAAATTACCTCTTGGTGGCCACTTAGGCAAACACACTACATTAAATGTATATTGCAAGTATGATATTGTATACAAGCTAGATTCTTTTCACAATAACTAACCAGTAACCTACATAAAAAGCAGTTGTCACTGTCAATACACCTAAGCTTAGCTCTGTCTGGTGCAAACAGCTGATCTGCAGAGTAATACAGTTGTGCTTGTGTGTAGTGTTGCCACCCGTCCTGGTTTCCCTGAGATTGTTCTCTTTTTTGTTGTTGCTGTCCCGGAAAGGTATTCTTTTCCAGGACACAAATTGTCAGAGTTTTTATTTTGTCCAATCCTGTGTCCGTAAACGTATGAAAACAGGTACAACAGTGATGATTGGCCAATGACCATGCCTGTACTTTTATTTGATTGGTAGCAGAAATATGAAAGTTTACCTTATCACCTGCATAAGGTTATTCACCACCCCACCATGAATTCAGGCAGAGAGGATTGACGCAGGTGCCAGCAAGAGAGACGGACAAAGAGGAGAAACAGTTTTTGCGGAAAGACCCGTCCACAGCAGCACATCACTCAGCTTCTGTCCTGGTTCTCCTGCTACTTCTCTAAACTGTGAGCTGATCCGAATCTAATGCAGGTACCTCACACAACCCCACATCAAATAACCTTACCTATCACTTTAAGTCACTCTTTAATAACACCACAGGTGTAGGACGTGTGAAGACTGCTGCTGTTGCTCCTTGGTTTCCAAGTGAGCCCACACACTGGTGGCACTGAGTCGCAGATCTTCGCAGGGTGAGAAGCACGCTTAGCCAACGTTAAGACAAGTAAACAAGTAGATTAGTTCATCATTCATAATAAATGGTTTGCAAATATAT
Organism: Seriola lalandi dorsalis; assembly: GCF_002814215.2. Classification (NCBI taxonomy): domain Eukaryota; kingdom Metazoa; phylum Chordata; class Actinopteri; order Carangiformes; family Carangidae; genus Seriola; species Seriola lalandi. The sequence continues at coordinate 1,035,346 of NW_019525547.1, read as the reverse complement.
TGTGTTTTATGCAGAATCTTTCACATTACATATTAGAAATCACACAAATAAAGCTCTGAGTAAATTTAAGAGTTGTTCATTTGACATCCTCATTGTCTAAAACATAGGATTCAATTGTAAAATCATTTAAATCTGTCCTGTGGGTAAAACTCTGTTGTAAAATATGTTTCTTGTGCCAGAAATGGAAATTTCAAGTGGCTAATGTGTTTTATTGAAATAGTGATACCCAAGGAAGACTTGTGCTAATGAATGCAGAGGGATAAACATTCCAATTTTGCTGTTTGTATCCACATTTGAAAGATTATTGCTGTTACCTGATGCACTATTTCGGCGATGTCTAGCAGATATAAAATAAAAATACAAGGTAACAGAAGAACAATAAATTAAAACAAAAATATAAATAAAACTAGTAAAAAAAATATCACAAGAAAATCAATTAAAACACTTACAACACACAAGTTGTGTGTGTTGCCCTGTAGAGACAGAAATAAAGAGATATTCAAAATACAAAGACGGACAGAGGAAAAGTAGGAAAAACAAAATGCTGATGCTGTATGACATTGAAGTAGGTTGACAAGTACGTGTTGTTGCCCACATTAAAGTACCTCAGAGCTCCAGCACGGTCCTGCACAGTAATGGAGCCCTGAACAGCAGCAGCACCGAGCCAACAGACACAGTTTCCCCATTAGTTCACTTACCAGCAGACATGTTCATCTTAGTCCTGACACACACTGTGGGGCAAGGCTTAATGCATTACACGGCACACAGTCCTGTAAAGGCCTGTGGTATTTCACAGTAGCTCACTCTAGGCCAGACTCTCGACTCAAACAGACAAACATCAGGCCACTGATCCCACAGATTCAGTTCCCCAGATGCCACACGATGTGCTGGAAGCCGTTTAATGTTGAATTGCTTTTTCTTATTATGCTTGGCATGAGAGCCTTGAAAGACTTTCTTCGTTGCTCTGATGTAGCACTGTCCTTCCAAACTTTAAAAAGGAGCCTTTTATAAATGCTGAAGGCCTCCTCACATTGCAGCCACAGGGGCTCTATCCAGAATGCACTTGATGATGGTGATGCATTTTGGTCCGTTGTGTCACGAAACCATTAAGTATGATGACTAAGACAGTTTGACAAATTGGAATTGAAATGACAAACAGATTCATTCATTTGACAATATGTGGACTGCATTTAAAATATGCTCCAAATACATAAACCAAGTGTCTTATGTCTGTGTGTTGTAGCTCAGGAATCTGAAGCCCAGGTCATGTTATGGATTGGATATTCAGCTTTCAGGATAAAAAGGAAAACATCCAACCTGAAGTCTCATTCCAGCAGCTTACGTCTTGTGTAATACATGCAAAAAGATTTCAGCAGATTCTGATTAATGATACTTCCAAGAATGTGCTGGGACACATCAACAGTCATGTTCCTGAGGTCATTTGGTGTTTCAGGTCTTTCAATATCACACACCCTCAATCAGCGGACCCAGCCAGAGTTGATCAGCCTCTGGCTTGTCAGCATTGGCCCACGTGTAACTCCTCCCGAACCACAGCCATCTGAAGGCTCTGTCAGCGGCCTCCAAGGTGAACTTGATGGCTTTTCTTTTCACATACCCGCTGAAGCCAAGCACAGTGTAGACCTTGCTCAGTGAGTGCCCAGCAAAAGCTCAACACCCCGCTTCGATGGGCTCACAGCGTGCTTTCCAGCCTCTCCTCAGGCACTGCTCCGCCAGGCCTCCTCCATGCGGTCCTCCCAGGGAAGTGTCAGCTCTATCAGGAGCACCTGCATTGAAGAGGCTGAATATAGTACCACATCTGGCCTCAACGTGGTTGCTGTGACATGGCATGGCAGAGGTGATCAATCCGGCTGCTGGTCTGGGCAGAAGGCAATGTGCTTCTGGCTGTGGACAGGTTTGTTTTTAGCTTTGCAGTTGGCCTCTTCCACGGTCTTTAGCACCTGGTCATGCCGCTAACGTTAGCAGCCTTCCCCCCGTGCGGTTGGGGAGCTGCTTAAGATGTGCTCCAGGGAACCTGGACAGAGGACATGCTGGAGAGTCACTCTTGCCCCAGAAGTGAAGGTTTGCTGGACTAGGAAAGACATCGTAAAACAGCTTGAGCCATGAACTTGACCCGCTGGGGTTCTGCCTGCCAGATCTCATTCCAGGAGATCCTCCTCTCCAGTTCACCCTCCCACCTTGTCAAAGCTCCCTGCTGCCACAGGCCCACTGTCCTGCTGGTCCGTTTCTCCTCGACACCTGCCTGTACCTCCTCCTCCTCCTCCTCATCCTCACATTCTCAGTTCACTTGTGTTGTTCTTAAGCTGCAGCAGCTGGGGCTCTCTCACTGACACTATAAATAATGAGTATTAATAATATAATCATTAATGATAACAGTAAAACATTTTCCCATTTGGAAAAACGTGTCAAGACACATGTAACTTCTGGATATTTTTTTTCCTTCATTAATTCCATTCCTTTAATGCAGAACATATTAAATAAATGCATTAGTACCCTGTTCAGACTTACTGCAAGCCAGAAACATGCTGTTTTTCAAATCTCTCTATATAACTGTGGATTTATACTTTTAATATAGGACAGATATGGCAAACATAAAACCTGTTCATTTAAAAACCATGGTATAATAGTGATATGACACGTTTTCTTTGTAGTTAAGTGCCATCAACAAAAGCAAGTAGCAATAATTTAACATCCTCCAGGGTTTTATGGCTTTTGATTTGGCAGCCTTCAATATGTGTGTACTGACTGTCCTCAAGGTAGTGAACATGAATAATAAACACCAGAGAGCAAGAGAAAGTGCTAATTAGCTCATTACTTTTCACAAGATGAAACATAAAAAACCAATAACCTTAGCTGTGAATGCTTTAGAGGGGTTATAAGCATGGCTGGACTGAGCATTTTGACAAATTAGATTGCCTGACTCAGACCGCGTGGAGCGTAAATCTGTTTAAAATCTGATATAAGCATATGAATGAATAGGAAAAGGAACAGTGTGGCTTTAAATGGGTTTTGAACAGCTTGTGCACATGTATAAGTGTCGGAGGAAACATGGGGAACATTTGGTTTAAATGGGTTAAGTGTATGAAAAAATAACAACTGGTATAACATGGGTTCAGGGACTAAAAGGTCTAAATGGAGTGCACTGAGATGAGTGGTTTATTGTGCTGAGAGGTGGTCTGAGATCTCACAGTCAAACAAGTCCTTCACGGTTGCTACATTAAGATTTGTGCGCAATGGGAGGATTAATTAATAAATTACCTGGCTGAAATTGGTGGGAAGGAAGACTGTTAGTTTCCCCTCGCTGACCACGGAGAGCTCTCTTGTTTAAATGTAGCTGACGTTATTTTTCAAACCCCCAACAGTGTTTGCTATATGCAAATCTCAGTCCAACCTTTATTTACAGCAAATGCTGCAATACCTTTACTAACCTTGATCTGTTGACATGTTTAATTAAATTGGTCCAGTAAAGGGAAACTCACACCAAAAAAAACACTGAAATCTAATCAAAACCAAATAAGGCAGTGATGAGTTGACTTTGTATGTGTGTGTTATCTGTGGTAATTAGACCATTCAGTTTTTGTTTGTGTTGAACAGCACAGGGACACAATGCTAATTCTATCCTGGGAACAGTGGGCAGGGCCTGCTCTTCCTCTCATCTCCATCCCCTCTCTTTATTTTCTCTCTCCTCATCTTGTGCCTCTCCTCCCTTCCCAAGGCTTTGATAGATGCAGTTTTTAAATTTTTATCTGTGTCAGTGAAGAACATAAACACTGGAGCAATTGATATCTATATGCAAATATTAATGGCCTCCAGGATATTCGTGCAATGAAAACAAAAATACATAGTGATGCCTCATTAATGTTAATTAATGTTATCTAGCTAGTTAGTTAATTCACTCAAGTGAAACTAACTAGCTGGTAATATGACAGATGACCACTGCTTAAAGTGGCGTGACTGCACAGGGGTTATTGGTCAGATGATGTTTGGGGATGAAAGATATTGAACTACAAAGAGTCAGCTGGTGAAACTCTGTAGTTACCTGTATCCGGCTTTGGTAGATTCAGATGCCTGGTCGGTTTATTGACATAATCAGAACAAGAACCATGTTGAGTAAAGTTTTTGTAGTAAAGACAAGATCATTCACTCCACCTACAAGGAATACTACTAGACTGTATATAAATTTGGACATAGCCTCCATAACGACGCCCATAGGTTTCTGAAGAGCGGTTTTGAAGCTCAGAGTGAGCTGTCCCGCTGTCGCCATCTTGGCAGTGCCTGACTCCACAGAACTCTCAGCTAATCCAAAAATGGGCAAAGAGGAGGGGCGTGTGTGGAGACGAGACTTCAGTGCATGCTGGTTTGTGGCAAGCATATGCTCAACCACCTGTCACTCAAAGCGGCCCACCCTCAATTTATACATAACTTTAAGCCTTAATAAAATGTAAAATGGTGAGCTACATAAAAACCCACCGCCGGTACAGTTGTCATGAAGGAAATTAGCTATAGAGACCAACAACTGCACAAGAGACCAAAAACTGTACTTTTTGGAACTTCATTTTTCAGCCTTGGAGGTTGCCACTTAGGAATGCAGCCAGTAATCGAATGAGACAGTGACTAATCTTGGTGTTGTATAACATCTTTATAGTACCAAGTTGTTTCAAGCTACTTTTTCCATCACTTTCATATACCTTAGAAAAATACTGTAGTCTGACCCATTGGTGGTCTCATTGATCAGAGGATGCTAAGACGAGAAGCTGGAGAGTCAATTACGTCATTGGATGAGAGATGGTAACCCTGCAGCCTCACAGAGGTGCTAGTGTGGCTGCAGATCCTTTTCTGCTGTTGTAGATTTTGGCAGCTTACAACACTCAGGGTTAATATAGAGGTTCAATACATGTCAGACAAATACACAGCCGCCACTTGATACATAGTTATAGCTAACCTGTTAGCAAACATCTGCCAACATCTACATCCACCAGACACAAAGCAACATTATTATGGTTTGGTCACTCACACACACACACTGGAATGTAAGTATTACGTAAGTAGTAGTAGTAAAGTATAATATTCTACTTATAACGTATAATACTTCTTATACGTTATAAGTAGCCCCAGTTTAGCCCCAGTTTAGTCTCCACCAACTCCTGAGAAAATGATCTGGCTTTTGAGCTGCCAGATGTTTTACTTGCTTCACCAGCTATTTTCTGACTGTGTCTTGCTGGAGCTGGGCAGGTGGTGTACTGTGGCTTCATCAGAGCTCGTTTACTTAAAACAGCTGTGGCTGCAGGAAATGCTCAGAGTGAACCAGACAGTATAACTACAGCAAAACTAAAACTATGAGCTATAAGATAGTGAACAGCCCTAAAAAGCGGCAGATGTGTTGATAATGTTGAAGAAAATTCACCCGAGTCCTTAGTTTCAAGTTTGCTGTAGTGATGCAAGTTTATTGGTATCCCAGGATACGGTGAGCCAAATGACACAGAGCGGGTCTGAGGCAGTAGACTGACCCAGAGTGAAGGGCAGGGGGACAGTTACACAGTTCCACAGTTCAAGACAATGGGATGGACAACTGTATTTGCATATACCTGGGGTTACAGACATTTGGTCAGACAGGAAAGGAAATTAGAAACAAAAGGTAACATTCTCTAGAGGTCTTGCAGTGTAACACCTAGGTTCAAGTTATCAAGGGGGTAGGAGGGCCTCTTAGGCTGGATGGGCATATCCACAGGTAGGGCAGGAAGGGCCCTTAGACTGAATCAACATATCTATAGGTAAGTTGCTGTTAAGACAATAAAGCGTTGGTGATGTAAGAGGGAAGAAGGGGTGTTCTACTTGATGAAAGGATCAAGGGGCCAACTCAGTAGGGTTACAGAGTTGTTCGTAGGTGTCAGCAAGTCTACACTGAATACACTGAAGTCTGTGTATATTCTTCCTCAATAATGTCACTTGTTTATGTCACGACCAGGCTTAGACGCAGGACGCAGATGCAGGGTATCAGAGTCTTTATTGGAAATTTCAGGTTCTTAACTCCAAGACAGAGAAATAAACACAGGCTATGAAATATTACCTCTGATGCGCTTCTTAAAGAAGAAGCGTAGTTTAACAAATTACCAAAATAATAATCGCTCCAATAAGGGAGGAATAGACTACAGAAAACATTAACAGAAGATCACTCTCGCTACAGAGGAAAAAATAAGTAACAAAAGAAATGAAATAGAAACAACAAAAACTCTCCTGAAAACTGGAGGCACTATAATATGAAAAGGTAAGTAAATAATAATCACTCCACACAGAGGAAACAAAAAGGCTATGCAAGCATTAACTATGGAGACAAAACGAGGATATAAAACTTACAACAAAAAATCTCTCTCGGAGGAAACCGACAAAATCTGTGACACTGACTGTGGACCAAACTGTGAAAAAGGCTGGGATGAACGAAGACGAACACACTGGCACAAGACAAAGGGAGACGCAGACTATTTGAACACATGAGGGTAATGGGGAACAGGTGGACACAATCGGGAATCAGGGAAGACAATCAGACCGGTGACACGTGAGGAAGGGCAAGTGACCTGAAACGAGAGGAGAGTTACTCTTTCAAAATAAAACAGGAAATGACAAGACAAAACATGGAGACAGGACAAAAACCCAACTTGACCTCACCGCGGTGTGACAGTTTAACATTACATGTTGATACAGTCATTTTATACTAGAGAAACTTATCAGATGAGAAAGCAGTGTTGACCCTGAGGACCACAATCAGAGCATTTCTTGGGTTTGTTGCCATTTTTATTTTATTTTTATTTTAAAGATTACAACTTGATTTGGGAGAAATCTGATATGACATGAGCATGACTTTGTAATGCGACATAAGGCACCCTTCGTAAAGTGACACTTGAAATGCAGAGCTTCCTGAAAACAGTGAGAGAATAGTAGCTGCACAGTTAGCCTGCAAGACCAGACACTTCCCTTTACTTGCCCCAGCGGAGCTAGAAAAATGTAAAAACCAGAGAAAAGAAACTTATCAAAAGCGCTCTAGGCCTCCTCACTAAAGGCTAATCTCCCCACTGTGCACTCTTATACCCTGCAGAGTACAGCAGTAATCACTCACCTCCTGAATACCGACCAGATCCTGGTGTGTCATACTTTAACCTCTTTCAACAAAGATCCCTTTAGAGAAGCTTTTTGCCATTCCCCCAGTAGTTTAAGACCCTCATCAGTCACTCCCTGTGCGGTCTGGCCCTAACATCCCAGTCCCTGTGGTGTACAGTAAGTCTTTTTAACTCCCTGTGGTCTAATGTCCTATTCTCTCTGTGCCCTGTGCAGTAACACTCAAACACATTTCACGACTCTAATTGTCACTTTCATTGTTGCCAATTCTTGACAAACTGGCTAATTTCAGCTTTTTGTCTGTGTGCATACAGAGTGTGAAATTACAGGGGAGCCCTTGAAAGAGACTTGAGCTTTCAGGATCTCAAAGGCAACATTCACACAGCAGCTGAATGTTTCTAAATGCAGTTTTTAACATCAGATGAGACACATCTTTTTCTCCTTCATCCGTATCTTTTCAAACCTTAATGAAAAAACAAACAAACAGAAAAACCTCACCGAGTCACATTTCCTCATTTCACCTGGGGAAAACACCATTTTACCCAGAAAGAGTGATGGATATAAAAAGACATCAAAGTACAGCCCACACTTTTTTGATTTACAGCTGAGGTGAAGAGAGCGATATGGCTCTCCAAAGATACAGTATGTCTCTGCAAGTCTGTGCACCCCTAAATTATTTCTCTAGTTAGGAGGGCAGTTAAAAAATAAAACAAAACTAAAAAACTCATAAATGTTATACTGAAGATCCACAACAAGCGATATGATGTAATGTCATGTGGCTGATGTGTGTTGCACTTAAGACAAAAATCTTTGGAATCTGAAGCTGCAGCTGAGGATGAATGCTGTTCCTTCATAATTCTGCAGGCTGATAAAATCCTGGTGCTCACTTATCCAGCCAGTGTATCAGCTCCAGCAACGCAACAGCAGAGAACAAGGTGAAAGATGGAAGGAGGAAAATCAAATTAGTCTCACTCAATACTTCAATATTATCTCAGGCCTCGTGGGTTCAGGCAAATGTTGAAGTTCTCATTGGACTGTTGTGTCCGCCTGTATTGCCCTGTCACGTGCATTCTTCATACATTTACAATGAATTGTATTTGCATGTCTAGTGCTCTCAGACACCTGTGCTCAGCTGAAAAGCGTGCTTCAACTGTGCACTCTCGAGTTTAAAATCCAAGACTCTGCTAGTCTTGGATTTTAAACTTGTAACAATCAGTTATAACTTCACTCTCATACACTGCAGTGTCAGTGTCACGCAGCTATGGTCTCCTGCTAGTTATACTACAACACTTGGTTTGGAGAAATGTGCTTTTACATAATTTGGGGGAATTTTTATTAGGAATAATATTCAATAACGTCACTATTCTATATATATTTATTCACTGTTGTGTCAAAAAATAAGTCTAACCGCTATGGGTCTCCTGTTGGTTATACTACAACACTGAATATATGTGCTTCTTCCTAATTATGATAATTATAATAATACTGGTATAACCAACAAGTGACCCCTAGTGGTTAGACTGATTTTTTTGGACACTACAGTGAATGAAAGTTGACTATTATTGACTATTATTCCCAATAAAAAATTCCCCCAAAATAGGAAAAATAGGCTTTTAAATGAACCAAAATGTCTGAATTTTTACTATAAATGTACAGGGCAAGCCTCACAAATATCACAGAATACGATTTGAACATGAAGTTACGCATATCAGATGATGCTGTCACAAGCTGAAACGATAGGGTGGCAGTAGATAAGTTATGTGTCCGCTATTTGTTCTGCTCGAAAAAAAAACTGCCAGCTTTCAGATCACGAAAACTACCTCTTATTAAATCAAACCCACCACTAGGAGGTGTTAAAACACCACTAAAAGAACTGACATGGCTGGGGCAGGACACCAGGAAACACATGATTATCCTTTAAGTTGTTAATGATGTGTGACTTTTACATTGTGTTCTACTCGGCTTTGTCACCAAAAATACAAGGATGGCTCTCAGGTCAGTGCTTGTTTGAAAGTTTGTTTCAATATTCTTCCCATAACAATGTGCAACCTTTTCTTTTACAACCCACAGTTCTTAATGTCCCAGTGTTGTATCCTTAAGCAAGATGCCATTTAATTGCCATTTGTTTCTTGAAGATGATGCATAGACCCATCCAACTAAACTACCCATATAGTATTCCCTGTATGACTCAATGAAGTCTGAAGGTCAAACAAAAAACAAACTCATTTACAGTGCTTGAAGTGGGAAAAAAAAGTGCCAGTACTCACCTGTGCATCGTCCGATTTAAGTAAAAAATTATTCAATTCTAAATTTCTACAGTAAATTAAAGACACTAAGATATATCACTGAGGTGCACAATATAAATTTATTTCCTCAAAGGAGCCATTTGCCAAAATATTAATTGAATACCGTATATTATGTATGTGTGTGTGTACAGCTCTTTGTGTGTGTGTGTGTGTGTGTGTGTGTGTGTGTGTGTGTGTGTGTGTAGAACTCACCTATCAGTGGAGCCAAGTGATAGTGTCTTATCATATTCCATGATCCCTGTGGACACATTTTGGTTAATTAAACTATCATCAGAGAACTTAGAATAAGCATAGACGGACTCTGCTAGGATTAACTTGAGTTGTCAAGAGTGAACATGTGAGTCACATAGTGCCTTCTGGGTAATGCAGTTCATATAGGGTCGATCGCCCAGAACCTGAAATGGAAAGGGCAGAAAAGAGAGTCAGCAGCTCGTGAGAAGTGGCGGTACTGCGTACCGGTGCGTACCAGCCCACTTCAAGCATTTCTCATTTATACAAATGTTTGCCAGTTTTAACTCTTTATTACAGAACAAACTTACAGAATGTATGTTGACATTTTTGCTGAATGTGCACATGCTCAAAAAATTTCATTTTTGGATGTATTTCTGTTTCAGGCAGCTGTTAACTTCCAGTCACATCCGTTTTCCTGGAAAACCTATTTGCAGACTGGAACACTGCAGAGTGGTGAGCTAAATACTTTAAATAGCATTGTGTAAAAGTATACAGTACATGACTAGTACTAAATGGGCTAAATACAAGCATAAGAACTGATACAGTAGTTTACAGTTCTCCTCTTCTTCTTTCCCTGGAAACAGTTCAGAAACACAAGAAGCTGAAACCAGTTTAGTGTCAACTGACATTCATTTAGAATACCACATTTTATTTGTCCGATGATTTTGTGTGTATGTGGAAGAAGCCATCTTACTGTATGGTTTATTGCTAACACCAGTGCATTTCTTCTAAGGGCCACTGGATGGTCGATCCAAGAAAAGTCAGACCTTGCTTACATGAATTGGAACATTTTCTTCTTGCCCGCATTAATCAAGTTTTGTGACCACGGCATCAAGATGTCAAGGGCCCAAACGCTGACACTCAGGCAGGCAGGCAGATGAAGTGAAATAACTTCAATTGTGAAAATGGTGAGGACGATAAAGGCTTACAGGGAGACAGGCAGACAGGGTCAGGTTCAGGTTTAGGTACCATTGTGGGCAACAAAGATAATATAGACAACATGAGGAGAGAGGTGGTGGATGGATAATGGGGAACAGGTGTACAGGTGGGTGTGGGAGACTGGAGGAAAATCTGAGGGCATCTGGTAGTCAGATGCTGAATGGCAGGAAGTGAGAACGTGGCTGAAGGCTGGGACAGAGGCAGAACAGGCAAAATAAACAGACCTGAGGCAGGAGTCATGACACAAGCTGTTGATACAACACTGACATACCACCTGGTATAGCTGAAAACGTGTTATAGATCTAGGTCTAGGTCTAATTTAATATTGCCGCAAGTAGCTTTTTTGTAAGTTTTGGCATGTTGTATGTGTCTTCCAAATTTGGTACACGTAGGTGAAACAGAGGGAGAAGGCTGCTTCATTCTAGGAGGTGCTATCAAGGCATTTTGCCACTCCCATGTGCAAAAAACATCAACATTTTCACCAGGCCTGATGAGTGAGCAAAGTTCAGTGAGTTTTTGAGCATGTTTAGACCTTCAAAAAAAATAATAAACACAACAGTTTCAATAGGGTCTTCGCACCGTTCGGTGCTGAGGCACTAATAATTGTAGCACTGTAGCCAGTGCATTAAAAAGTGATGCCAAAGGAGCCCTGACCAAATGTCTGCATGTGACGACTTGAGAAAGAGAGTGTGTTTGAGCAGCTTAAAGGAGAAAGATCAATGCACTTGCTCATCTTACATTAGTCGCTCCAGCCTTCCTCCCTTTTGACTAAAATGTGATTTTCTTGCCACTAAATGACAAAGATGTTGCTGAAAAAGCAACCGAAAGTTTGCAACATCATTTTGTAACTGTACAAAACATGAAATAAATGCAGCATCTACATTTTGTTGTAGTCTGCTGCAGCACTTCCTCTCCTCTCTTTCCTTGGACACTGAATTAGAGGTGAATCTGCTGCTTTATTGAATTGTTGCTTAAGCTTGATGATATTAGCATTAAAGCTGTATTCTATTTACCACCTCAGTAATAAAGCTTATTAATTTCTAATTCCCAGCGAGACCAGAGCTTTAACCAGGGATTTGAGTAAAGCCTGCAGCATGCACACAGCCACATCAGGAGTTTTTGGGAAGCTTAGCATTGCATTATTTCAGCTCTGACCAGTGTGTGTGTGTGTGTGTGTGTGTGTGTGTGTGTGTGTGTGTGTGTGTGTGTTTGTGAGTCACTAAGCTGTCTCCTGTATAATGGGAAATTGATTGTGTCATTCTGTTATTTATGCTTGTCACTCTATTTTTCTCTTTGTGTATATATGAGTGTCATGGAAAGATGGAAAGAAGTCAGTACCTGTTATAACTGTTAGTTTCACATAAAACATCTGAGAAAGGAAATGTTTCTTTTTCTCTTTGTTTCGAATGAACAAAGTCCATCAAAGTGTTGCTGCAACGCAGCAGACTGGTGGATAGGTAAAGTCTAATCCAGTTGTTTTATCTAATACTTAGTGTAGTTTTTTCTTGTAGTTTTTATAGACCATGTGGTGCTTGGCTAGACGTATTGCATGTTAATTTGCATTCTTAATTGTCAACTGTGTGGAGCCAGAGATCACACAAGCATACATGTTACTGTATATCAATTGTAAAGCAGAAAATGAAAATATTAACCTTAAATATTTCCTGTTGCCACAAGGGGGCACTATAATCAGAACTGAATATTAACATTTAGATGTCTTCAAGCCTGGACTCTTATCAAACATATAAAGTTTGGGGCAGTTTTGTAAATATGTGTTGGAGTTATAGCAACTTCCTCTTTCGTGAATGGCGAATCATCGAAATTGCTGCCACAGGCAGATCCTCCAACAAAAAACTTCACAAGTTCTTCACACTTCAAAAGCGTCACAATTTAGGATGGTCTTAAGATTAGACCGACCAAATATGATGTTGATCTGATTAATTCTCTAGGATGAGTTTGACACCTGGAAATAGGTCGCCATGGTTACTATAGTAACGGTCATGGCTTGGTTTGGTGTAGGAAAAGATCATGATTTGGGTTAAAATCAGTTCTTCCTCAACATTAGCCAATCTTTGTTGTCATGGTTACAATAGAACGCCACTCTCCTGTGTCATATTCCTGTGTTTTGTCATAATATCCTGCTGCACAGACGAATTATGGGCTCGTTATTTACAGGACAGTCTCACACGTTCATGATCGTGTATTAGAGGAGAGACCAACCTTGGGAAATCCTCTCATTGACTAAATTTAGCTGCATTTTCTGGGTTGGTGGTCACTGGGAGAGAAATCGAGTTTGATATTAGAACACTGCCTTGAGAGCTGCACTAAGCAATATTTTTGTATCAACAACTGATCAAATGACTATGGGTAATGTGAAATGGGTCACTTGTAGTGATGAGCGTTAAGATAATTGTTACAGTAGTTTGAACTGGTTTCTCACGCTCTCTTTTGCATTCTTCACACAATTACTCCTGCCATTTTTCCTGTATACAACCATGCAGCTACAGCACTGTAATTTCTGTACAGGAAAAACTACCTGAAGGTGAGTCCCCATTTATACTTGTCATTGCGCCTCACCCTTCACTTTGACAGCAGGTATAAACACTTGCAGGTAGAAACACTGAGACCATTAACTGTAGGGCCTGGTCAAGGAGCAGGACTGAATGAGTCATCTGGGTTTAACTCTGTGTGTGTTTGTGTAGAAGATAGATTTATTTCCTGATTCTTCCTTTGAGCTGTGAATTGACCCAATTAAGATTGTTCCTGCTGAGAGGAAGAGACAATTGTACTTTTAGAGACAAGAGAGGAAGAATGGCAGGAGGAATGAGAGATCACTTTTTTTAACAGGGAGGGGAAGAAATGAAAGACAAATGAATGAAAAAGAAAGGAGAACCATCAGAAATAGAGCTCTGCAGGCTTCATAACTTCTTTAATAGACCAAATGCTGCTGACTGACACATTTATTACACAAGACCTCATCTTCATACTGCACTGCTGAGAGAGATGAAGGGAAGAATAAAGAGACAGTGCAATATACGAGACTGAAAGAAGAAAAGAACATTGAGTGATAGTGTTTTTAAATGCCATAAAACTTCTGTGGCATTTTTCTTCAGCTAAACAGAAAGGTGGAGCCATGGACGGATAAACATGACTAACTCTATGTTCATTAAAGAAATATCATGCACAATGACAACAGTAAAGCAGATTATACTGACAGAATAGTAATGTTGGAGAGAATAGTGAAAACACCTAGTAAGCTATTTTCTTAACAGTGTATTTAATCCATTTGAAATCATCTTTATGACAGTCTGAAAAGCTCACACAGATCAGTGAGGATTAAAACCTTTAGAGTGCAACTTGCAAAAACTTGCAGCACATAACTGCAAAAATCTTTCAAACGTCAATACAAGCAGCAAAACTGATATGTTTATTCCACTGGGGTCATTAATTTGAAAATCCCATTAACTACTTTATTTGCTATGTAAAGTGTCCTTGGGTGTCCTGAAAGGTACTTAGAAATAAAATGAATTATTATTATTACATGAAATTCCTATATTTTAGTCAATGAGGATGTCAAATTCATAACTTTTGAATTTCCTCAGAGCTTTATTTGTGCAATTTCTAATATGTCATGTGCAAACTTGCACTTTTTCATGTACATATCGTGTGTATTGTGTATATTGTATTTATTAGTGTATATTTGGTATATTTTTCTTGTATATTTCCATAGATATTTTATTCTATAGATGTTTATTTTCTGCTGTGGTAAATGAATTTCCCAGTTGTGGGATAAATAAAGTTAATCTAATCTAATCTAATCTAATGAAGAAGAAAAGCCAGTTCTGAGTCCAGCCGGACCCTTTAGCAGATTGTAGGGCTGAATCTCAGTAAAGCCAGACAGTACCGGCTCTATGTTCAGACTGGGAAAGAAATTCATCCTTGGGCTTATCCACTGAGACTGTGGTCACATGAATGACACTGATGGAGCTGGTAAAAACTTTAAAGAGTTAATGGATGTTTTGAGGGACTACCAGTCTGGCATTCCAGTCAGTAGTCACCCTGGCCAACCCTTCTCTGCTCTGGTCTGACTGTTTTCTTTTTCTGATGCCTTTTGCTGTTAGACAAAAAGTTGGTTTCTTAAGCAGAGAAAATTCTGGAAGGTTGCTTTCAACTGAACGCTGCATTCTCCATTGTGCTATCTCGCATGTGTGCTTTATAAATTTGAGGGAGCTCAGTGTTATAACAGGGAGGGGCTCATATGCACTAACATGCACATGCTTCCATCCTGGATAGCAAAACGAAGAACAGTACAGAACAGTTTTGCTGCTGTATTATTGTTTACAACCTCTTAAGCTTTGCTAAAAATCTTTTTATTTTTGGCATTGACTTTGGTTCATCAAATATTTACATTTTTTGTTTAAGAAAAAAATTATGCTGCTATAAATATACTTAACCTGAGAACACTTAACCCACTGTCTTTTCACCCACTCTGCCTTCTCACCCCCACACCAGAGTGTTTATGGAGGAAATAAATATTTTCTTGGTTGCTTGTGTTAGGCTTCTGTAGTCTTTTCTACATATATATCTTCATACAACAGCTTTATGCTGATGTTGTGAGATATGCCAGCTCTGAAAAAACACCTTTTCAAAAAGTGAGAAGTAAAATGTGACAGTGCGCTAAGCAGCAACCATTTGTCAGACAACATGCTTTCAAATCCTAAACACAAAAAAAGAATTTGATCTCAACAAGGTCTCAGCATGGATGAACACAAAATATGTGTTCAGACAAATAAGCTGGATTCTCTTCAGGGGCCATTTTACAATAAAAGTAAATTGTAGCTGTTTTGGCCCATTCAGTCCCATTAGCAGTGGTGACTGAAAGAGTTTGGCACAGCAACATACAGTTCAACAGGGAAGAAATATGAACACTCAGACTCTCAGACCAGGGTATAACACTTGAAACTTAAGGCTTTTTGCTTGGTTTTCATTCCCTGTATTTACAGGATTATAGCATAGACACTGCATGTCTTAATGCCAGGGTGTGATTCAAATGAACAACTTCAAGCTCAGTGTCACTTGATCAGGCAAAAGTGTGAACAGTTCAGACACTGATCATCTGAAAAGTATGTTTGAAGCATACTGGCCCCTTCATGATTTGAGAAGGCTCAGAAAGTCAGTTAGCATGTGAGGGATACTATACATGTTCAAGAACACTAAATGAAAAGAAAAACAAGTTTTAAAGGATTTTGTTGATTTTGGGGTTGTCCATCCGTCCATCGTTTCGTCCCATTCTCGTGGACGTGATATCTCAGTAGCACCTTGAGGGAACTTCCTCCAATTTGGCCTAAACATTCACTAGGACTGAAGGATGAACTTATTAGATTTTGGTGGTCAAAGCTCAAATGCTTTTTAGCCATAACTCAAGACTTCAAACAGCAATTATGACAAAATTTCCCACAATTGGTTAATATTTTATATGACTAGATAAACCGGGATGTAACCTGAAACTAGTATGAGTGGTGGAGGCAGACAGACACCAGGCGGTAATTCTCATTTCGTCTTTGAATGGATTGAGAGGATACAGGAATAATGTCAGTCTGAAACCAAAAGGAGCAACCTTTCATGGATTTTATCATTCCAGTTGTTTTTATATATCTTATTTCTCCCTGTCAATTCAGCTAGACAGTAATCATGCAGAGAGAGAGAGAAAGAGAGAGAGAGAGAGAGAGAGAGAGAGACTAATGACTAAACATTAATGTGCCTTAACAATTTGTCCTTTCATATGCCTTTTTTTTCTCATTCCCATTTGGGGTGAATATCATATTAGTTTTTTCCATGTCATGTTGCATTTGCTACAAGCAGGTCCTATTCCACTGTAAACATGGATGTGAAGAACAACAGTTAACTAGGTTACTCTTGATACTGAGGAGGAAGTCTACATAAGAAACTGCTTTCAAGTAACAAATTTATGAACAGCCAACTTTAGTACAAAATCAGAGAAACTGGATAAATATGAATGATGAAAAATATAAGTTAGACTGATTCCTGTAGGGTTGAGGGCAGGTGTAAATGTAATCTAACCAACTCTTACAGTGTGCATTCGGAGAAGCTTTAAACAAGTAAACACATGCACAACAATACAGATGTCAGAACTGCCTCTAGCAATGTCTCATTTAAAAAGGAAAAAACTTTCTCTTTGCAGTCAGACTCTTCTTCATCTGGGTCTGCCTTGTAGGAAAAAAAACAGAAAAGCAGAGAACCAGCCTATTATTTTCCCTGGCAAGACTGCAGTGACATTTTATTGTTATCCGATCTGCAGGAGGAGCTTCGGGAGCTCCATGAATATTTCTTCCTCTGCAGGCCGGCAACTGATGCTACAGATTACTGTAACTTCTACTGGAGGCTCATTGGTGTCCTGCTGCCTTTACAACTGTGGAAGAAGAAGGACATATGATGATATAATCTGGTTGTTTGCAGGCATAATGAATGAAGCAGAGAGAGAGAGAGAGGAGAAAGGATGGAGGAGGGAAGGAGATGCGAAGGTGGAGAGGAAAACAAGAGGTAATTAATGGAGGATGAAGAAATTAATTAAAAAGTTAAGCTTGAGAATTGAGGAAGACTAAAAGACTAAAAAGAAAAATGAGGAAAACAGACAGAAAAAGTGAAGATGAGATGAGTGAAGGTGAAGACATAGGGGAGAAAAAAGAAAACTAGAAATGGATCAAAGAGAGAATGCTCTGAGAAAATTAGGGAAAGTAGGTAAGTGATGATAAAGAAAAGGAGGAAAAGGTAGATAAGAGAATTAAAAAGGTCACAAAGTTGATAAAAAAGAAGATGGGAAATATGAAAAGATGTGTAAAATAATACAAAGGGAAGAATGGGACAGAAAAAAGGAGGGAGTAAGGAGGGAAAGGAACTAGGGATAAAGGGAGGGAAAGAGTGAGGGAGAGATGGAGCATGGTATGAGGAGAGAAGAACGGGAGAAGTGGATGATGGTTAGAAGGAGGAGGAGGTAAAAAAAGGGGGAAGGAAAGAGTTTTGAGTGACTGAGAAGAGAAAATGAGTAAAGATTAAAAAAGATAAGAAGAGAAAATAAGAGCAATGTAGGAGGACAATTGAAATAAAAAAGAAGTCGGGAAGAGGGTGAGATAATGGAGAGAAAGAGAGGAGGAAGAAAATGGTGAAATGTAAAGAGCCAAGGGGGAAGAAGTGATACTAAAGGTGTGGAGGAAGGGAAGATGAGATGGGGTGAGGGGAAAGGAAAAATGAGAGATGCAGGGAACAGAAAGATGGATGCAGAGAGCGGAGGAGGAGAAGGAGGAGCTGGCCTTGGCTCATGTCCTGGTTTCCTGAAGTTGAATAATTAATTGCAGGTTTTAGCTCCCCATTACCTGCTGCTGCTACACACACACACACACACACACACGCGCACATACACACACACACCACACGCTTGTATATCACTATCACACACAATGAACATGTGATGAGACAAACATATTTCACATGTTTTGTGTGAAATGTAGTCGTCATAATTCCTTCTTAATCACCACTAATCTCTTTAACACTCGGCGGAGTCCATGACAATATGACACTTATCCTCCCTCTATCCCTCCTGCTCCCAGTACTCCTACGTCTTGTCATCACAGCATGAGCGCGTGCACACACACACACACACACACACACACACACACACACACACACACACACACACAC
>NW_019525547.1:1016286-1017006 GCF_002814215.2 Seriola lalandi dorsalis | reverse complement strand
CCGGGGAAAATCAACAAGTTACAGACACTGAGAGTGAGGGATCCTCCAGAGGAGCTACCCCTCCTATCATGGACTCTGACGCCCAAGAGACAAATAATGAAGTTGTGGACGAACAGGATTTAGAAGGGGGAGCAAGCTCGCCCTCTTCAAACAGAGCCAGAAGTGAAAACTCTTTTAACAGTTCGAGGAGGGAGAGTGACAATTCTTCCACCCTCCGAAAATCTCGAAGAGAACCAAAACCTGTCATGAAATTGACATATGACAAACCTGGTTACCAAGTCAGTGAGCCAGTTACCATTATGCATCATGGTATGGTCATTCAACTCAAGCTAAACCCTACAGACCAGGACAACAATGAAACAAGAAAAAAATACAAAGCATCCACCAGGCTCTCAGAAAATGAGAAAAAGAGTCGCACATCCAAGTTAAAGAAAGACAAAAGGTGTGATGAGGACATACACACATTTAGAAAGGGGAGGGTGTAGCCCTGTCTAAAATCATTTATAGTACATAAATAGTTGTATAAAAGGGCCACATGTTCATAATACTAAAACTGGTTAAAAAAAGTCTATGTATTGGATAAAATGTATAAATATCATATGTACAGTTAAAAAAGTTAAGCTATTTACAGTTTAAAAGGTAAAATGCATATAAAAAGGTCTGTTAGTCAAAATAAAAGGAAAGTTTGTTTGATATGAGAGTAAACAAGTGTAATCAGCC
>NW_019525547.1:991339-1016238 GCF_002814215.2 Seriola lalandi dorsalis | reverse complement strand
CACACACACACACACACACACACACACACACACACACAGCAATTCAGAGACCTGATACTTGATATCAAACATTTATATTCTTCAGCTCTTACTAGTAGTGTAATACAAAACAAGTAATTTAATTTTTTCATGGTGGGAGAAGAGAAAAGCACATGATGGCCCTTAAAATGAAAGTGTACCTAAAGTAGCTGTGTGTATAATTTCTGAGGCTTTGTTATAGCTGGTGTGCACCTCCAGAGAAATTACAGCTACAGAGATACCACATGCAGATCCAAAGAACTGTGATTGGGCTTTTATTATTATTTTGCATGCTATGCAGGGCACCCCAGTGATTGGGCTGTTTGTGTTTTCTCGGGCAAGGTTCCAATGTTCGTGGAGATTGTCAATTGTCGATAGCGAATACAACATTAAAGGTGCTATATGTAAATTTTTTGCAGTCGCTACATAGCCAATGTTAGCATTCACACGCTCTAGAAGAAACGTTGCGAGTTCAGCATCAAACCATTCAAATTTCAAACAATGTCAATGTTAACTCTTGTTTTGCTTCTGTTTTTATCACTTATTTTCTTTTAGTAAAGTTAATATGCTAACCCCAGCCAATACTGTCTTGTAAACCACTTTGAGCTGGTGAGCCACTGCGGCTTCCAGTCAGCCTTCAGCCCAACATGAGAACATGAAGAAGTAGCACACATTCTAAACTAAATAATGGCTGAAGTTTTTGGCAAGCAAGCAACCACGATCACCACCACCACCACCACCACCACCTGCCCCTGGCAAGAAACCATGTTTGGCAGCAGAGGAAACATATAGCATACACAACCTTTAAGGTAGTTTACAAAAAGAATATTCTGCCTTTTTGTAACACACATCTAGCAACAGTTGCTGCTCAGTGAATGAAGGAAACTTAAAATGTGAATGTATGGCATTAGTTTGTTGTTCACTAATGAGACAAGGTAAAAAGAAATGCTTAGCGCTGAGTCACTCTACACCACAAAGTGAGAGACTGAGTGTAAACACAGTTACTGTGGATAGGGAATATAATTAAAGAACAATACAGCCTCATTGCGTATGCTACAGTTACCTGCCCTGCTCCAGTTACAAATTAGGGCCCCAAATGTGCCCAAAACAAAAAGGGGAATGAAAAGATAGATAAATCGGTCACCCAATTAATTAATTAACTAATGAATCATTCAGTCCATCAGAAAATTACTTGGTTCATTACTAAAATCTGCATTAATCATAAACAGCATTGTTGTAGCAAATTGTAGCTAAATCTGGTTAAAAAAGTATTTTCAATACACAGTCACCGACAGATTGAACAAATGAAGAAATAAAAAAGGAGCAAAATAAATCCACTTCTCCTTCTGGACGTACATCGCAATAGTATCAAAGCCTCCTTTTTGAAGGGTTTATACATGAACACTATTGGCTTTATTAATGTATATAAATCAAAAAATGTAAGTAATTAATAAGAACAACTTATGCTGGTGTTGATGTATCTCCAGCATGCCTGCTTTGTTCTTTCAGCCCTCTCGTGTGCACTGTGAGATACGTCTCTGGGAAAGTTTGTTTTACTGCTTCAACCAGCTGACTGACTGGTTTACTGATTAGTTGTTGGGCGGCCAACAGACTGTTCAGCATGATAAATGACCACCTGACATCTCACTTCGACACTCCCTGGATGATTGTAAAACTGTGTGTGTGTGTGTGTGTGTGTGTGTGTGTGCATAAGTCAAATCCAGTTTTGTATTGCGGGCCCTTGTCCCTGTGGAAATCACTGCTACCTCCTACTCATATTTACACTGAACGGCATCCTCACACACACAGAGTCACTCTACAGGGACGCACAATTTTCAAATTTTTTTTCAAAATACCTAGAGGTGGACAAAGTTCACAACTCCATCACTTGAGTCACAGTACAGATCCTCCTAGTCAAATATGACTCCATGTAAAAGTTCTTCAGTCAGATCTTTACTTGAGTTAAAGTACTGGAGTACTTGCTTTTAAAAATACTTGAGTATTCAAAAGTAATTTTCTATGTCAACACATAGACCCTGTACAATAAACAGCTTTTAGAATATGCTACAAAGCTGATAGAAATGGCCATAAAAAAAGACAATTGAATCAACAAAGAAAGGTTTGGTCGTGTTAAACACAACAAACATTTAAATCAAAAGGACTCTTTAATTTTCAAAAAAAAAAAAAAAATTAAAACATGGACTTGAAGGTTCTTCTGTCTCATTTTCATCTGAGGTAGCCATCTTTCACATTTACTTCAAGTATAGTACTGAAGTAAATGTACTTCATTACTGTCCACCCCTGTTAGTACCTGTTATTACTGATCACAAAGACTTGCTCTTGTTGTTTGGGGCTTTGAACAAACTTAACATTTCACTGTCATAACTGAAGTCATTAGTGAGAAGTCATTAATCTGCTTCCACACCATTCTTACACTCTTGTTTTGCCTTTTGATTTTCTTTCATACTGTTTTTGATATTTTTAATGGAACTATTGTCATTTTTATCTCATGTTTTGTTGGGTCATTTTAGTTTAATTTGTTCACCCTGAAGCACACTGGAGGGAAATGTGCTGTGTAAATAGTTGATAACTTTCATTAGATCAAGAAGTAGTGATTGCAGTGTTTAAATAAACATTATCGGCCTGCAGACGTTCCAGACTGTTCGCTTGAGGCTGTGAGCAGTAATATCTGATAAAGGGCAGCACCAGCCTGATATATTGGTCTATCAACCTCATTACCATTAACACAGAGAGAAAGATAAGAGAGCAAGAATCATCTCTCATTCATGGCTTAATTAATTAATTGGAACTAATTCTCCAGTGTCCGCTCTCTGTTTCTTTTACTCTCTCCATTTAGTCTTCTCTTTGTATATTAATCTCTCCCTTGCTCTTGCAGCCTTACGAACACTTTTTATGAAACTATGTATAACTACACTGTAAAATGATTATACATGTTCCGTCTTTGTTTCCTACAGTGCCTCTGTGCTTCCTATTGGCTCACAACCCAGGATCCCCATGGAGTGAGGTGAGCCACATTTATTCTCTAACACAGACGTATAAGCAAAGATAACAGTGAAAACTTATTCTAGACAGACAATCACTGAGGAGGGAAACGGGACAAAAACAGAAAGTAAAAACAAACATGAGACACACAATATATGTCATTTCAAAGTAAAACAGAAACTAAACAAAGATCCAAACATTCCAGTCAAAGTCCAAGAAAGTGTCTCATAACTCATAAATATAAGGGGCAGCTCATGACAGCTGCAGGTTCTGTAATCAGTATTAGTGTGGTATCAATCCTACCAGTATCATTTCAGTACGAACCTGGAGGATTGTGGTTGGTAGCAGTTTGTCATTTTGATTGAACAAACGCCCAAGTGTAATTCTGATCCGTAAAGTACACGGAGTAACAAGAGACACACTTAAAAAAAGAATGGTCAAAATCAACACCACCGGGGGTTAAGCTCCAAAAACCACAATCACCTCCTCGTGGTCGTCTGCCCCCTCCACTCAGTCTAGTTTCAGATGACATCCCTGTTTATCCAGAGTCATATGAAATATGAACCATTTGTGTGAAGTTTTGTCATAATTGCTGTGAAGTCTCGAGTTGAGGCTAAAAAGTGTTTTGTGAGGTCACACTGACCTTGACCTTTGACATTTGACCACCAAAATATAATCAGTTTGTCCTTGAGTCCCAGTGGACACTTTTACCAAAAGTGAAGGGATTCCCTTGAAGAGTTCTCGAGATATTGCGTTCACAAGGCCAAAACCGCATTTTGTGAACAAGAATTAGACGAACGGACAACCAGCTGTTGCCGGTGCGGAGGCATAATAAAAATAAACCTGATGACATCATCAAACTGTGGAAAGAAACCCTCAGAGCAACAGAAGACATACGATATACAACTGTTAATGAGACAACTGATATTCATGTGCTAATCAGTGGAGGATCCAATTACCGTATTTCTGCAAGATGACCTAAACCAACCTGTACAGCTGCTTCAATCTCATCCACAATTTCTCTGTGGGTACTTTTCATTCTTCATACTTTACAGACATTAACATTTTAACACTTAGCAAAATGTGAAAAAAAGGAAGGTACAACATGATGTTGCATGTTACCATCCAGGTGTGTGGAAGTAAGACCCAGTTTCCTCATTTGTAGAATCAGTTTTGGACAGTATGTGTAGGTACACATGAAAAATGAAAGCCTGTGAGATCTGCAGTCAGAACTTCTTCCCCCCTCTTGTTCATCTTGTCTTTATTTTCACTCTCAGCATCCCTCCATCCCACCAACCGGCAGAGGCAGTCCAGATGGTAACTGTGGGAGGAAGAGAAAAAGCAAGCTGGATTAGCAACAATCAATTAAATGTAGAGAAAATGTAAAGTGGGAAGAGGACAGAAAGATTCAAAGTGAAAAGCAGGGAAAATGAGATGGAAGGACGTAGAGAGAAAGATCAGAGGGAAAGATTGGGAGATGGGAACAAAGGAGAAAATAGCTGAGACAGAAAACTAGAAACAGCAATACGAAGAGAAAGAACGTCCTCTTCACCTTCTACCCACACATTCATTCAGTTAGGGTTAGTCTTGGTCTACCGAGATACAGTGAAAGCTACATCTGGGTGCTGTATTTATCCTGCTCCTTATCAGGTTTACCTGTTACTGTAGCCAGGCCTGATTTACAGAGGCCTTTGCTCACAGCGCGTTCCTCTTGTGACACTAATGCAGGGGTCTCCAACCTTTTTTACTCTGAGAGCCACTTTGACTAAATCAAAGGGGCTGAGAGCTCCTCGTGTCTTATATTACTGGTCACATTTATTCAAATACAAATAACGATTTGGTGTTGAAGAGGGTGAAGGTGTGTCTGAGTATTTGATTTAGTTGCATGTGGAGCAAATTTACTGAGTGAAGCTGTGTTGGTTTAAGTTTGAACTACATCCACTATATTCTCAGAACCTTTGGGTGAGCTACCGGGAGCTTTGAGCCACCCGTTGGAGACCCCTGATATAATGTTTGATTTTGATACATTTAGATGACGGTCAGACATGTAGGTGGAGACAGCCGTTCATATACTGATGTCATTGCAATTTTCCTGTTCTGCGTCAAACAAAGCTTAATGTGTTACTGCTGCACTGCATTCTGGTCCACTGTCATCTTCTTTTGGTGTCACAATCTCACCCACGTACCAAACACAACATTGACATAGAACCCTGAATTACATTCAGTGACATTTTTGAAAGTTTAATGGCAATGATTATCCACTGACTCAAAAATGGAGAAAACTGTTATATTGTCCTGTGTATTGTTTAGGCTGGATTTCTGCAAACTGATCTGAACCTCAAGGTTCTGATAGTCTTAGGTTCTGGATCGGGTTCAGGCTGAGTGACAACCTTTCGATAAGCTATGGTCTTACCTAGATTCCCTTTCTTAAATTTAACTCCACTGTAGCTGTTGGAAACATTTGAAAGCATCCTTTCATGGTCTGGTTATACCAGGAAAAGAAGGATATATTTCCCATATTCTGAATGGCTTCACTCCTTAAACTGCGAAAATAATTGTGTCACTTGTGAGGAAAGTCTAAACAAATTTTGTTAAATCACAAATTATATTCTAAGACGTAATGGTTTACCTTGTAAAGATCTGTCGCCTGTTTATGAGAGTCTACAAAATGTTATTAATACTTACTAACAAACACACACATGCACACACACACATGCACACACGTCAGCGTTCATGTCATCATTTCTTCATAGACACGTCCTTGTGTACATGTAACCAGACACTTGATTCGTACACAAAGCCTTACCACACTTATGCAAAAAACACACAAATAAACATACGAATATGATACATAAACATACACACACACACACACACATTCCTTATTCAGAATTCTTCGGTGCTCATCTCTCTGGGGTTTCTTTGTCTTTCTGCCCTCGTTAGCCATGATGAGGCGCGGAAACGCCACAATAGGCTGGTAATTAGCTGAACCTCATAGTTCAACTGCTGGGAATGGAGCAGCAGCAGAACCAGGGGTTGCGTTCAGTGTCAGAGATGTTCAGCGTATTGACCCATAAGTACCACACCCATCAGACTACGTCTGTGTAACCAGGACCATATATAATGAGCAGCCATCAGGAACATTATTCAGAATTCCATGCATATACATTTATGTGAAGCTTGATAAAATTGATTGATTATGATTACGTCAGTCCTGGAGCAGCTGACGGTGTTGCCAAGCAACGGTAAGCATTCTAACCCTTGAGGCTAATGTTAGCTTGCATACTACTGTTGACAGATATTAGAACTGCTCGCTGAACACTGCGTCTCCCCAGTCAGTTTCTCATCCAGATTCGTTTTGTCTTCCACTTTTGTTTTTTCTCAAAGTTGACTAATGTTTAGGGATCAACTGGTTTTTTTCAGGGCTGATTCTGATACCAAATATTAGTAATCAAGGATATTGATTCAGGTGTTTCTACTATTTTGTAGACACTCCATTTCTATCAGTGAAAGTAGGCTTAATAACAGAAACACCTCTGTATAATGTAATACAACTACACACACTACATCCTCACACATTATTATACAGTTGAATCAACAACTGTCTAAAACAATTATAATACAACTGAACATTATAACCTCCATGAAGGAGGAGTTACTGCACGACTGCTGTATTACTCTACATCAGTTTGAGCTAGCTGTGTCTCATAAATTGCCAACTGAGTGTCTGTAAGTAATCATAAAAGTAATGATAATAATAATAATACATAATCATAATATTATTATTATTATTATTATTATTATTATCACCATATAACATGTTTTACCCTTTTCAGTAACAGTAGTTAGTGACCATTCATGGTGACATGCTGCTAGTTACTTTAGCTTAGCAGTTCACAATCAGAGACTGGAAATGGATGAGGGAGTTTGGTGAGGGAAGACAAGAGCATTTTAGCAACACTGTATTGATGACATCATCACAGGTTATTTAATATGACAGGTTATTAAAGCTCACCCGCAGCCAGCTGACATTTTATCCAACATTTTTCACAGTATTACTGAGTATTATCTCTCATGACTAGTTTTGTGCAAAAGTATAGAGAAAGAGATGAGGAGAGAAGGAGGAGTGATGTGAAGTGTTTAATCCATTCACTATAAACTTCCCTGTAAACATTTAGATTTTCAATAGAAATGCAAATCATGACACACCTGCTGCTATTAACTGCTGGTTGCCTCTGGAATCACTTCATCTGAATTTAACCCCAACCATAAAGCTGCCAAAGCACCACATTACATTCCCCTGACTCACTTATATAAACTGCAGCTGCAATTCATGTAATTCATGTTTCCGTGAGTTCCATTCATCAAGCTATCACTGAAAGTAGAAGCGCAGCATTCATGACATTTCTTACACATGGAAAATATGTGTGAACCTAGACTGATAAAGAAAAGTCTGGGCCTCACTATAAGATTCAATTCATCTAGTTATGTTTTGGGTCATAACTGAACATGAGCATCTTCAGGAGGCAATTTTTAATATTTCAGGCAAAAAAATACAAACTCAGTTTATATATTTTTTTGAAAGAAGAAGAAATGGTCACAGGTAAAATGCCTGCGATCAGACCTGACCTAACGTGCTGAACTGGGCCAACATAGTAAAAAGAAAAACCTTTTTCCTGAACTTATTTCTCTCCTGCAACCAGGAGTCCGGATGCAGCAAAAGGCATCACAGCGAGTTCTGAGCTGCCGTGAACATTTTTCTGGGCCATCCCGGTGCTGTCAGGCTATCTGTGCTTGCCTGAACCCTGCTGTGGTTTACAGCCAGAACTCCGAGTCCTTAATGCAGAGTGGATGTTGTAGAGTCTTGTTTTGAGTTTTCAAGCTCCTGTGAGGCTTCCTCCCTACTGAAGTCATCCCTGAATGTCCCTGTCCCTGTCAGGGTGCATTTAGGGCGCGTGTCCATATAGCGTTTTTTCTCTGTCAGAAGGTAGGGTGCTTCCTCCTAGCTATGGCAGGAGCCAGAGGACCAAACCTTGTTTTTACAGTGGTAATTTAACTCTACACAGGATCAAACTAATAACATTGTTATCCTTGATTTCCCTATATACTGTATATATTTATCAAAGTTTAAGTTTGTGTGTAATAGCTCATCTTGTTTTGGTGATATACTTCAGTGACATTTTGGTGACTACGACACAACCTCGACATGTAAGTGGTTCTATCTATACTTTCAAATGCGATTGTTCTGATTTATGTCACATCTCTTCAGTTAAGTCCCTTTTGTCTTCTTCCGTCGTTTTTAGTATTTGTGTTTCTTGTTTTATTTTGATACTCACCTCTCCTCTTGTTCCAGGTCCTTGCACTTCCTGCCCTCCAGTTCTTCCTTCCTGTGTGATTACCTGACCCAGAGTATTCAGTCTCAGTGTTCCCTTCACTCTGGGCCAGTTTGTCCCGTTCACTTTGTCTCAGCATTCTAGCCTTTTTTTCTCTATGTGTAAGATTGAACCTATTTTATAAGTAAAGACTCTGGTCTTAACCTAAAGAGTGTCTCAAGTCCTCTCTCTGTGTTCAGCTGTTTGAGGCCAGAGTGAAGGGAACAATCAGATCACAGATCAAAGTGTTTCAAACAGAGGCTCTGACACTTTTACTGGAGCACCAACCCAGGGATGAGACGTGACAGATCCGTTTTACCATTATGCACGGCGGTTAACAGCTCACCCTTTCTCCACTGACATTACTCCTTGCAGTTGTGTGTGTCCTGTGTCCGAACAGACAGGCAAACGACGGGCAGTGGAAAAGGGGTCAATTGGCTTTTAATAGCGTGTTCACCCGCTTTTAAAACATTTGTTTATATGTGTTAATTTTGGCGGAAACAGGCTAGAGGTCTACAACTCGGATTAGCCTGGTGCCTCTGACCAGATGGATAACCTTATTCACTCTCACATAACTCAAGTCTAGAAGTGTAACCCTCGCAGCTCCGGTGTCTGCTTCATCTTTACTTAATAAGAAAACCCCACTGAGAATAAAGTGATACGGTACAGTTGTGTCATCTTAATTAAAAAGGTGAACTGCTTGGGAATATACATGTACTATGTGCTAAGGAACAAATGAGTCTCACTCTAATGCATTCACATCTGGCATTTACAGGCGTTGGCTGTGCAGTGTGTTCAGTCAGTTGGGGCACTACTCAACACAAATGAAGCTAAAGTTCAGTCATCAATACTATGTCTTCGTGCATGCCTTTAAGTCGCAAGCACTGTGTCCTGCAAGCTCTAAGTGCCAAAGGCTCATGCTTGTCTTCATCCAATCACAACCTGACACGCTGGCCTATAGCCAATCACTTGTAAACTGTTAAACTTTAAACGTGTTCTCTCTCTTTCTCTCTCTCGCAGTCAGCGATTCACCAAATACTTCTCCACCTCCTTTAGAAGAGACTTCAGTAACTGCCGAGCACGAACGCAAATGTACCAGGAAGTCAGCTGCCCTCCATCTGTGAAGAAGGTAGTCAGATTCAGCTTCTTCCTTCACCGCGGGTGTTCCAACCGATCCAGTCACTTCAGCCACACAGTCTTCTGATGCCCTACCACAACGCAGTCTCTGGTGAGATTAGTCCAAGTTATTGATTCTTTTCTCCAGACGGTCAAAAGTTCCACAGCCTCGGTGTCTGTGGCGCATGCCTCCTTGTGTCAGTCCAGCCTTATCCCTCAGTTAGCGCCCCTGAGGCTTCTCATCATTCTCAGGCCTCTGTTATCCCTGCATCTCTGCTAGGCCTTACATCCCCTCAGCTGCGAACATTTCACCCCTGTTAAGGGCAAAATTTCTGCAAAGCAAAGACATTAATCTGGTCAGTCTCATTCTCCTCTCTCCAGAATGTGATAAAAAAAGTTTCTCCCTGTGAAAATATAACAGCTGTCGTTAAATCTGCTGACCCTTACCTAGAGTTTGTGGTAGGTTTTGGGTTTTACAGACATGTAATCTGCTCTGTCTATCCTGATCAAAGAGTTGAATTAGACTCATCTAGCTCTGATTGGTGACCTTGATTCAAAGTATGGGAGAAATATTTTTGATCGTTATTAAAGTTCTTTCCATCAAGGCAGCTCTCTACATTTCTCAATCCTACACCCATCTAAATTAGTCAATTCAGAAACACTCTTGCTCGTGGGGGTTCCCAAGCACTCTCCTGTTCCACCAATTTAGGCATTTCATCTCCCTCTGCCCTCATTTGCCCTTTTTACCACCAACATTACAGCCAGAGAAGCCTGACTGGCCTCTCCCAGGGTTTGTAGCCCTGAGCCCCTGATTCGGCACCCATACACGGTCCAGTCATGAATTGGGTTTATAAACAGTCTGTTTGAAAAAAGTCTCTAAATCTAGAAATAACTAGAAATAAGGCAACACTGCAGCTGTAAACATCGCCCAATAGAACCCGTTTGATCCAGAAACTCCAACTTAGTGAGGAGGCACTCGACTGACCAGTGGTGGAAATATCTCAAGGGCATTCCAGATTATAGGGCTGACCCTGCTGCTGCAGTCCAGCCAAAAATGAACAATTTTCTCCTCCAAACTGACACAGCTGGAAACATGATCCAGACAGTCAATGTCTCGTAAAGCTAACACTGAGCTGGTAGAGGCTAAAAAAGCTGCACGGAGCTGCAGAGTTGGCCACTGGGGGTTAGGGGTGATTTAGCATTTTTCACTTTTGCATTTTTTAGAGTGAACGCTCTGCATACTTAGTAGTAGTAGTAGTAGTAGTAGTAGTAATAGTAGAGTAGCATATCAGTATGTAGTGTGCAAATGGAATTCAAGTCTGCTCTCATTTCTATAGTGAGTGCTGCATGGTCTCATACACTGCTAAAGTTTATTTCCTGACTCAGATGAGCTATGCAAATCACATACAGTAATACATTTTAATATCAGGTGTAGTAATTTCAGACTTATCGGTATATTTATGTAGTAATGGATGATGTTCCTCTCTATGAGAGTCTTTAATAAATGCATTTATACAGTGAGTGAGTATGAGGGGAAACCGTGGCGAATCTACAGCAACAATATCGCTGCTGCATGCTTTAGTGTAATGACAATGTTGAATCTCTTAACATAGGGATTATGTTGACAGTTTTTGTTATTAAAAGTGTATTTTAAAGTGTTAATGAGATTTGTAATCAAATGAGCACTGGCCTTATTTAACAGGCTCCACATCAATAATTTATTACAGCATCTGAACATCAAACAGCTCTTTGAGCAGGCAATGGTAATTCTAACCTCCACTCCTGCCTTCCTCCCTCCTGTCTCTCACTCTCCCTTCCTCCCTCTTTCAGCCCTGTCATGATCAGTTATTTCCTTTTCAGAAGATGAAAAATAACATCAGCAATCTTTTTTCGAGGTTGTGATCAAGCAGTGACCTTCTGGAAAATTTCCCGGGCCCAATGTTTTCCTCCTCCTCTCAGGCTAAAGTGTTTGTCCATTTTCCAGCTCGTTATTAAATCCATTAAGAGGCATCAGGGTCTGCAGGGTTCACAGCTCTCAGATGCTACTGATGGGTCTCGCCTCCACCTCCACCAATCTCCACCAATCTCCACCCAGCCAGGCAGTTTGATGATTTGCGCAGAAAGATTAGGAACAGCAGTGTGGCATACAGAGCCATCAGTGGGTTAATATACCTATATTATTATTATTATTATTATTATTTACATGTTTAACATAATTTCCATTTAGTACAGCTCATGTTCAGAGTGTGGTTAAAATTGTCTGTGTTTTATGATAAGAAAAGGTCTGTTTATTGTTTGAAAAATGTAATATCATGTAGCAGTATGTGTCTAACTCCGACCAGCAGGACGAGCGCGTTCGCTACACTGTGTGTGTTCAGGGACAAGGGAAGTCTCGCGTGAACACGTTCAGAGAACGAGAGCACACACTTGAGTGTGAAATCACTGTGTGTGTGTGTGTGGTGAACGGTGATGATAAAATACATGTTTGCTCTTACAGGTAAGAAGGGAGAGTTAGAATTGTATAAGTGAGGGGTGAATATGTTGTGTCGTAGTTTATGGTCCCGGTTGCGTTATATGTGGTATTGTTTATGAACGTTAATTGGTCAGCGAAAGTAACGTACCGAAAACGGCTGTTGGGACTGGTTGCTTAGTTACCGCAAGCGAGTGGGAGGATGGAGAGTAGAACTAGGAGCCGGTCTAAAGAGCCCGGACTGCTCGTGTCTAGTTCATAAATAAATACATAAATAACTAATAACTAATTAATTTGACAATGTTTGGTATACATGATTGGCTGACTGTGTATTCGAAAAACAAGTTGATATTGAATGTACATGATGAAAATGGTCCGGATTAGCAATACAACGGAAGTGATTTATTGTTTGGATGTTAGTGTAGATGTTCATCATTTTTCTGTGTTCAAATATCAAACACGTTCAGAGAACGAGAGCACACACTTGAGTGTGAAATCACTGTGTGTGTGTGTGTGTGGCGAACGGTGATGATAAAGTATATGTTTGCTCTTTACAGAACAAAATAAAAGACTTCAAATTAAATGTGTAGTGGAGGGCAGCTTCACTCTGCACCACGCTACAGCAGCACAAAATCTACAGCCTGGTTAGCTGCCCCCTAAATCCAATATACTCATTACACATCATAACACAACAGAGGTGGAGGGATGTAAAATTAAAATGGAAACACAAGTTTGTTGTTCTTCATTTTTTATTAACCTTATCTTAGAAATTTTTTTACATTTTACATGTCTCTTGGTTTTTAGAATTCATATTCAACTTGTGCTGAAAATCCTACTTGGATTTGAGTCCTAACAACATGATCTGTTAGCAGAGAAAGTGAAGGTGACACCTTGTGCCAAATTGATGACTATTAATGACTTTTGGAGATATGAAGCCGTTTTATGAAAGTAGAACTTGTTTGTGTCAATGTAAGCTGGGGTCAGAATCGACTGTTGGGGAAAATCCCAACACAAGTGCTAGTGTGCTCGATGACACGCTGCCTGCTCTGCGTGTGTGTGGTGGCTACCATGGTTGACCTGCTGCGAAGAAGCACGCATGTGTGTTCACACCGGTTGTGTCTCTACTGCTGCTGCTGCTCTATCTCTCTTCACAGAGTTTGCAGGTTACTGGAATGGAACGCTGCTGACTATTTCACCCTCACGCGAAGCGTAGCCGCCGTATTTCTGGGTAAACAGCGCTGTGCCGGACAGGTGACAGGTCAGCTTACAGTGTCTGTGCTCTGAATGATGCTACTGCAGGAAAAGGAGCAAAAATCCACAAGTTCACCCGGGTGTTGTGTTTACATCAATGCTGACGGGAGCTAGAGTCATTTGACCCGGGTGTGAATGCCGATTGAAGCCTTTTCCATTGATGACAAAAGCCTGATGCTAGTGAGTCTTAGCAAGTTTTTTGACCAGTGGAAAGGGGGCTTCATAAACTTTTTACCTTTTATTCATGCAGATGTTTCTGGTAGAAACTTGTTCCTTACTTAAGCTTGTAATACATGACGAATGTCTTCGTAAACAGCTGTGTAATAAAGCAGCTAATGTACGGAGAGCAGGCCATTACTGCAAAATCAGCCTTCAGGCCTCATGCCAGGTACTGAATCAACCTGTCACACCTTATTTAATCATAATGACCAACATGCTGCACATTTCCCACTACATATTAGTGAAGAGGTAGCATTCAGATATGTACCTGACTTTATCATCAGTTGCGGAACAACTTCATTATTTGCTTATTTATTTTGCTTATTTATTTAATAGTTGAGAGGACAGAGCAGCCCTAAGTCTGAGCTCAGTAACTAAGATGCAACACACTTTGGTAACCCCCGTGAGACCATGTAAGTGAAAAGTAAATAAAAACTCATGAGAGTTTTTGTCCGTGCTTGTAACAGTATGAGTAAAGAGTTGAATTATTGAGCCTGACAGTACAGGAACATTCGGGGATGACTTCAGTAAGGAGGAAGCCTCGCAGGAGCTTTTAGAGTCATCAGACTTTTTATAAAATCCCCCGTGTGAAGGACTCACAGATCTGGCTCTAAACCACAGCAGGGTTCAGAGAAGCGCACAGGAACCAGAATTCAGCCTGACAGCACTGGGACGGCCCAGTAATGTACAGCAGCAGTTCTTAAAATACTCCAGCTGTGATGCATTTTGCTGCATCAGGACTCTTGAGAGCAAAACATACAAACAAACTTATTCAGCTCTCTCTTTGTTCACTCCGAACATGCTCATTCACACTGCAACTCAAACCATCTCTGAGGGCTGATGGGTAGCCTTGACAACTAAAGGAAAGTTCCATTATTTTTGTTTTGTATTTGTATTTTTGACGTCGCGATAACTGTTGAGATCCCATCCATTTCTCTTGCTGAAGTACGACAGATATGTGGATTCAGAGGGCTGAATGTGGGGTGTGGAATGCCCCTTACTTTGTGGAGAGGATAAAACAAGAAACAGCCAAGCCATGGAGGAAACACTGGCAGACATGCCTCCAGTGGAAACCAACCCCACCAATGATCAAGGCTGCAAAATCAGCCACCAGCACTTACAACAGAGCTCATGAGAATTTTAAAGTTTTAGTGGGCTTTGAAATTGACTGTTATTGGTTATATCAACAATGGCAATAAGTGATAATATGTTAAAATGGAAATAAATATCTGTTAATAAGTTCTGTTGCATTTTCAAGCCACATGTTGTGACACACGTTCCTCCCCAACATTGAGGTAACTCTGGCATAAATGTCTGAAATTGATAATTTGACAGGGGATCCTCCTGAAATGAAAGTCAAAAACAAGCGCTCATACACCTGTAACCTTTCAAGATGTTATGCTGGCAGCTCTCCTCCTCACGGCCTTGACAGGTCTGCATGGAAATCAGTTCAGTCACACTCCAAAGCGCCAGACCGATCTGTTATTGGCCATGACATTCACAGGTTTTGTGCTGAGTGCTTGCCATGTCAAACATAGAGTTACCCCACTCCACATGAAGGAGCTCCACTACAGCCGATCCAAACTAAGAGGCCATTCCAGAAGGTTGTTCTGGCAGTGTGTCACTGTTTCACAGGCTTTGTCAACTTCTCTCCATTGTTTGCCAGAGTTTATTCACAATGACTGAGGCCAACAGTTTGAACCTCATTGAGCATCTTTAAAGCTCACCTGGCATGTTATGTGAGGTCACTGCAACCTTGACCTTTGACCACCAAATTCTAATTAGTTAATCCTTGTGTCCAAATTAATGTTGGCACCAAATTTTAACAAGTTCCCTCAAGGCATTACTGAGACACGATGTTAACGAGGATGGGATGGACAGACGGGAAAGCTGAAGACGTAATGCCTCTGGTTGTCGCTGGTGCAGAGGCATTAAAGGAAAAACAATTTAATGTGGTGAGAAAAAAAAAAAAAGAAATTTATTATTTGTTGTGTTTATTTTCTTGTGTATTGTAATATTTAATGACCAAAGCAGCAAGCACACGCACTGAAAATCTCTATAACTTTATAATTACACTGCTGTCGTGTCTTTATTATCGTGTGCTCCTTTAATTTTAGGCTGTAAGTCTAAAATTAAAGGAGCAAGTGATCTCACTTCTATCAACTTGTGTTATAGATGAGTGGGAAGCATCAACCAGTCTCCCCTCATCCCGATGAGAGACACAAGCCTATATTTACACTCCTATCAACTGAAAACATTTCAGTGACTGTACCCATCAGTATACATCAAAATATTTGGCTGAAACACAAGTAAAATCATACATTGAAATGCATAGACCTGCACATTGGGGGAAAAAAAACAACCACTACACAAGCACATGACATAACACACAACACAGGAGTGTCATGAACCAGCTCAAAATTCACAACAATAGACCGCACAAATATCTAAGGTTTAAAGCCAAATCAAATTTATTTTGACTAACAATAATCAAAACACAGGTTTAAGGTGGAACATGTATGATGTGTGTGATCAGTGGTGAGGTGAGTGCATGAATGCATGGAAGTGTAATATATGTAGTCAGTGTAATTTAAACCAAGACCAGGCCACAACCAAACGGAGTCCTGCTTGCTGGAAAGAGAGACAAGAGTCACAAGAGCCCACTCCTTAGGTCAGGACTCTTCAGATGTACATCTGAAAAACAAGGGACACTCATTTGAGTGATGGAATATATGGTTTGATTTGAAACCATCAGTTGTAGACTACTTTATATGGGCCTGATGTCAGGTGTGTTGTAGACCAAATCTGGGCCAACTAAATTTCTCATATGCTTACCTGGGCCACTGTGAACAAGGTTGGAGCCAAATTGGGGCCAAAGGATTTAAACCACAGCTTCGCATTAAAAGGGTCAAATGTCAGATGTGTGCAGATGGACCATACCATGTGCTTGGTACCCTACATGGGCTGTATGTATGGCATGTTATAGCATGTCCTTCATCTCTGTCTCCAGCATGGAGCACCTTTTAATCCACTGCTCAGTTTCCTGATCTGTCGATGTTGCAGTTCGGCAGTTTCTTCTTACTGCATCTAAATGATACAGCAGGAGTTCTGTTGTGTTGCTGTGTTCAGTATAGTAAAAATCTTGTCAGAAGTTTCACAATGTTGCATTGAAAAAAATGAAACAAGTGCTCATACATTTTATTCAAATTAGATTATACATTAAATAAAATATTTTGTCTTTAAAATTTTCTTTTTTTTTTTCCCCTTCTGGTCGTTCCAACGTCGAGACTTAAATCTAAAGGTGAGCGTGCTTTTTCCATCAGGACCCCCTGACTTTGGAACGACCTGCCTGAGGAGATAAGACAGAATCAGTAACTTCTTTTAAATCACTTCTTAAAACCCATTTTTATAGACTTGCTTTATGTGACGTCATCTTTTTATTGCTTTTACTTTGTTTTTATTTGTATTGCTTTTACTGTGTGTGTGTGTGTGTGTGTGTGTGTGTTTGTGTGTGTGTGTGTGTGTTTGTTTGTCTATATGGCATCTACTCCTTTATAACTGTCATTTCTATATTAATGAATATTGTTTGTCCGCCCTTTGTAAGAGTCATAAACTACAACCCACATTCCAATCCTGGGTAGTGACCAGCAGAACTCTCTTCACAGACACAGATCTGAGGAAGAATGTAAAATTAAATATCTAGCTGTTCTGTAGCTCATGAGATGTTCCTATGCAATAGTTTAATCCCAAACTTCTATCCCATAGAATGTTTGAAATGTAACAT
Organism: Seriola lalandi dorsalis; assembly: GCF_002814215.2. Classification (NCBI taxonomy): domain Eukaryota; kingdom Metazoa; phylum Chordata; class Actinopteri; order Carangiformes; family Carangidae; genus Seriola; species Seriola lalandi. The sequence continues at coordinate 999,005 of NW_019525547.1, read as the reverse complement.
GTAGATTTTAATGTGACCATACTGTCAACATCCTTCACACAAGGTAACACTACATGACATCCAGCATGTCCATATTATTATTATTACAGTCAAAGAACTGCTGTGTAATCCACATTTATAAACTATTACCTTTGGGAAATGTTTATATTGTTGTTTGATCAATTAACCACTTGTATAATGATTAATTCCAGGTTTGAAGGCTGTAATATGAAATCAACACTCCTAGGAGTTTATAAGTAAACTCTAGAATTAAATTATTCCAAAGTTCAGTGGAAAACTACTCTCTTCTCCAAGTGGAAACACGGGAGAACAGGGTAACGCCCCTGAAACATGCGCCAGCCCCCAGGGGATAAAACAATCGTGATCAATTCACACACGGCTCTAAGTCATCAGTTCAAAGCTCAAAGTCCCGGCTCTGTAGCTCTGTAGTTCCAAACTCTTAGTCACAGCTCTAAGTCATTTTTGCACTTGATCATTTTGTCCGCGTCCTTTATTCTTTCTTTGCCACAAGCTACAAGTAACATCATTTTTGTCTACAAGCGCAATCTTTTATTTTTATAAGCCAAGTCAAGACCAACTGAACCAAAACAATAAAAGTGCCTCAGAGTCATTCTGTAACTTTCAATCATCATCAAGTTTTCCTTCTTGAAGCTTTTTGACAACTTTAGAGTCATCTGGTCAACGCCAGTCTCCTCTAAAGTTATCCAGCCAAAGTGAATTGTATTTATTTCGCATCAACCCACAAGGGACGCCAGCAGATAACGTCTGCACGACCTCCTGCAGAGAAGCCGAGCAGAAATCAAGAGTTCCCGAGACAGAAAGTCTCCTGGCAAACTCCACCAGAGCTGAACCGCTGAGACACCGGCAGAATCCGTCATCGTGATAACGGGACACGGCCTCCAGGAGAATCCACCTAGATCCGGCATCTCTGGGGTTACCACGGCAACCACAGCCACCGAGGGTCTCCAGCTACAGCGCAACTCACAGTAGGCCGGTCTTAACACTCTGCTCATGACTGGGTTGATGTTTAAATATAGTAATATTTAATCATCAAACCTAATTCGTAGACGTAGTATCATTAGCTGTATAGCCATAGTGTATAGCCATAACACATTCTCTCCCAACATTGCCATCCACCTCGGGCTCTCAGCTGCATCTCATCACTAATCAAGCCAGTGTATATGATCCTGATCCTTCATCTAGCTGTAATTACCTGCCTGCTCCTCCGCCGACGTGTCCAGCCTGCTCACTAACGGTACCGTTGCTTTCCTTCCAACTCTTACCTGTGTGTGTGTGAGCTTCGCCAACCCGCTCCACTCACCTGCTCCGCAGCGTGGTACCGCCTCCAGGTCCACCCCAAGAGACTACTTACCTGAGTTTAAACCTGAACTATACTGCTGCTCACCTGCTCATCCTCGTTCCTGCAAATAAGTGAAACCAGTCTTACCTGTGGCGTTTTGTGCTGCAACTGGGTCCTACCAACACCAGTTACACCAAAAGTGAAAAGTCAAGAGGACTGAATACTATCTGAATGCACAGTTTTATATGCCGCTTTTTTCAGATGCACTGTTTTAGATATACTCCCGACCACTTTAAATGAAAACCTCAGGTGTGGCACATTATGATTAAGTGTAAAATGTGACCTCTCTCAATCACATGACCCTTCCCTTGTACGTCATACTGGTCCCTTGAGACTTTCACTCCTTGATAACCACAACAAGGTCATTGTCAATCACTCCCACTGCCATGCTGCCAGACAATAGTGTAAATATATTCCCAAATCACTAAGACACTGAGGTTATATGAAAAATTTAATTTTCTATTTGTTATTAGAAAAAGTTGCACAGTGCAGATGTAAACTCTCGTCTATTTCTACTCCCCCACCCACCCCTTCATCTTCTGCGTCGCCTCTTCACAAACTTCTCTGTGGTTGACTTCTGAAGAGGCAGAACAACAGGAAATAGTACAGACGAGTTAGCAGCGTTCACAGTCAAGTGTGAAAATGAGATTAAGTTTTCTGAGGTGGCAGATAAGAGCGCTTCTCCCAAGACAGGCTTTTTTTTTTTTTTTCATTTTAATTTTTTCTGTTTGTTGCTGCAATGAAAAGGAACTATCTCACATCCTCGCTCAGGAAACCTTCCTCACAGCGGAGGCTTACTGGGTTGCCGACGCCCCCCAAAAGCTGAGGCACTCTAAACAGGGAGGTGTGCTGCCAGGAACTGTGAATTGGGCTGTTTTGTTTCATTGTGCAGATGTAGAGGCTGGAAGACAAATTTATTTATTTATGCTTTTTCTGCGGTTCAGGGTAATTTTCACATCTGAGAGGGTAAATTATTTTAAACAACTTAAAATTTTCGGAGACTCATGGAGCGACACAGAGCCATTGAAGAATATCCATGTTCCCTGCAGAGTCCGGACCTCTGCCATGGGACAGTCTGCAGGTTTTCTCTCCAACCAAACATTTCATCGGCTGAGTTCACTAATTAGAAGCCTCCCTCCTTTGACTGATAATTAGAGAAATCGGCTGCTGCTGCGTTTGGCTTTGATAAAATTCTGGAAATACTTTGACAGCACAGGACTGAAGAGCAGCAGCTAAACTGAGATAACAAAAATATTTAGCTCAAATCAAAGCCTGGAACATTTAGTTTGTGAATTTGCTGTATTTAGTCAGGTGACAACAAAAGCTTTGAAAGTCAAACTGAGGTTCTGTTCCAAGAGAAGTTTGCTGCATTTGGACAAAGTAGCTTATACATCAAACCTACAATAAAAAGCAGCATTTAACCACCATGTAGTTTAATTAGAATAATCTAAATTTACAAATCCATCAGCCAAATACGAGAGACTGCAATTGAACCACCAACTGAAAAACAGTTGAAAACTAAAATCACCACCTCGCTGTTGTATGTCTACACCAACCAGCCAAGCTGCAGGAAATACAGTCACAATCTCTCCTTCCTGTGTTGATTAATGGTCAGAAATGTTTTTGCAGAACATTAGTATTATTTCAAAATGTCACATAAGCCCACACAATAACATAACTACATACCAAAGCCTATGAAATAATGGAGCGGCCTTTTTTTCTGGGTTTCTGCCGCCCCCCCAGCCCCCCTCCCTGGCTTAAGCTTTCAGAGTGAATATCCCTTTGTAATTATGCAGGGCCAGCCCAAAACCTGCAACATCTGACCATTACATGTCTCAAAACTGATACTGATATAGTGATGCAGAGCAAAACTAGAGAGATTTTAGTGTTCTCAGTGAAATCTCCAAATTTTCCACCTCAACCCTAAATAAAAAGTTCTAAACACACACATATTAATAAAATTCAAACATATCTGATATATAAGTTACATATATACACGCTGTGAATACAGCTGTTTCACTGAGTTTAGTTTAGTCAGTACTAGATTCACCTACCAAATGCAGACAAACACGGTGTAATCACCTGATCGCTTGGCACGCTAAAATCTGCCAAGGGCACAAAATTGTTCAGGGCAGGCACTGTTCACAAGGTCTAAACCATGTTTTGTGAGGTCACCATGACTGACTGTCTATCTGTCTGTCTGTGTCTGTCAAAAGCCCAAACTAACACAGCCACTATGAATACTTTCTGATATACATCTATACAACTGTCCTCAATCCAAGGCTCAGCTTTGTGTCTTTTAGGTGAATAAAAAGCTTTCAGAAGATAAAAACATCTTTTGTGTTTTCCAGATGTAACACAAGATAAAATAGTCCCTTTCATTTATACTTCAGTTATACTGCAATACACTGCTGCAAGCACATTGGCAGGTGTGTGAGTGTATCTCAGGTATCTGAGAGGGGGGATGTTTGTTTTTTTTTTGTTAGAATATTCAGTACTTTGTGGTAAATTAGGCCAGAGTGATCTGGGGAAGTTTTTCAGTAACTTTGATTTATCCATAAACCTGCTACTTCAGTTCATTTTTCACAGGCTGCTGTCTGACAGGCCTTCCAGATGGTTTATGTGCTCATCAAGTGTGAAACTGACACCCACTCAAAACAGCACAGAAACATGGATGGATGGCTGGTTTGCCCTAACAGGACTATTTCTGTTGATTCTTAATATTTGGACCTCTGTTAGAGTTCCTGTTTTATTTTGTAATTACTTCCTTTGTGCATCTTGTGTTTATTTTACTTTCTGTCTCTGTCCTGTTTCCCTCCTTTGTGATTGTCTGCCCCACCCAAATGTGTCTCACCTGTGTTCAGTCACCCATGCCACCCTTTTGTGTATTTATTCCTGTGCTCCCTGTTGTCTGTCAGTTTGTGTATTGTACTCCTTAGATCTGTACTACGAAGCAGGATTTGAGGTTGTCGAGGTAACTTCAGTTTTAACTCTGGATTTTCAGTCCTATGACAGTGGTTCACTTGTTACTGGGGTAAATCACCATGGTAACTTACGCTGAACTCCTAACCTGCTCCGACGCAGGTTAACTTCAGGTTCAGGATCAGATCAAAACCTGTCAACAGCCAAACTACTGACCAATCAGATACCTGGCAAAATGGAGTCATCATTCCTACAGGATCCTGACAGGGACAACAGAGTTTACAATAAAGTGATCAATAATAACAAGCAGTAGCTATAAAAACAATCAGTGGAAATATTTTTTCTGTTTGGGTCTTTGCATCTCCTCCACACCCAACCACTGCAGAGTCAGAGGACTTCTGTTGTACTGAAAGTCTGAGGTGTATAAAGTCAACAGGAATGGAGACAGCACAGTTCCCTGTGGAGCTCCTGTACCACTCTCCACAAACTCAGATAGAGCATCAGTCAGTCTGTCTGTCAGGTAGTTGGTAATCCTGGAGATGGTGGACATGTCTACCCTAAGCTTTCTCCCTCAGTAGCAGTGGCCGGATGGCGATGAATGCAATGGAGAAATCTAAGAAAGTAGTGGTATCAAGGTGGTGCACTCACAGAACTGAATGTGTTCTGTGATGCCGTCCGTAATACTGTTGATGCCCTTCCCCTCTGCCACTGGACAAGGGCATACTTTGGTGTTAGCAGCACCAGGTTGTGATAAGATCTGCAAAGTGGCTTATTGGATGTAAAACCATGATATTTCACTGAAACATGCAAAAATATTGAAAGATTTTTACAACTAATACTAGAACTAAAGTACCGAATATTATATTAGCCTTGTACATTAACAACTGCTAATATATATTGTGTACACTATAGGTTTTAATTGTATACTTGAATGGTTTTTCTAGTGAGTCCTGCCTTTTGGCCACTCTAGTGCTAATGCAGTGCAACACTACATAATTATTTTCAGGGTTCTTGTCAAGGCAAGATGTTTTATATGTTAGAAACAACATAGTTAAACTAGTACTACTACTTAATTACCTTCTCGTGGTTGTCTGCCTCCTCCATTCAGACTAGTTTCAGGTTACATCCCTGTTTATCCAGAGTCATAGAAAATATGAACCACATGTGTGAGGTTTTATGATGATTGGTGTGTAAAGTCTTGAGTAATGGCTAAAAAGTGTTTTATGAGGTCATAATGACCTCTGACCACAAAATTCATTCAATCAGTTCATTCTTGAGTCCAAGTGAATGTTCCAAATATGAAGATTTCTCAAGATATTGTGTTCACAAGACCAAAACCGCATTATGTGAGGTCACCGTGACCATGACCTTTGAGTTACAGTGTTGAATAATGGCCAGAAGTGTTTTTCTAGAACATTATGATGCCACAGTGAAGTTGACATTTGACCATTTGGATATAAAATGTAATTTGTGTTAAATTGTGTCATAATTAGTGTATGAATTTGTGAGATATGGACAAAAACATGTTTTGTGAGGTCACCTTTGACCTTTGACCAACGATATATCTAATCAGTTTGTCCTTGAGTCCGAGTTGACATTGGTGCCTAATTTGAAGAAGTTCCTTCATGGTGTTATGGAGATACTGCGTTCACAAGGCCATACCCGTGGTTTGTGAGGTCACCGCGACCTCGAACTTTGACCTTTGACCATCAAAATCTATTCACTTCATCCTTGAGTCCAACTGAATGTTTGTGCCAAATTTGTAGAAGTTGCATCAAGGCGTCACTGAGATATCATGTCCACGAGAATGTGACGTACGTTTGTATGGACAACCGGCGTGTTGGTATAATGATCACATCCCAGACGGTTCCACTGCAGACTATGGAGAGCCCCTTGACCTTGGTTAAAAAGTGTATGTATTTCTTGTCATGGCTCAGCACTACAGATGTGACTCAGCTGACAACAGAACATTAGAGAGCAGGTCAGATAAAGCTTCACCGCCTTCTGCTCAGCAAAAACATTCGGCTCAGAAATACATCAAGTAGCACAGGACAGAACAAGTGCTGCAAAATGTGTGTATGTTCTGTCAAGAGTGGCACTTCAATGGCTGTAAAGACTGCGACTGTGTTCTGCTGGTTGGTTTATTCTGATCTCTGCTGCACACATCATTGCTACTTGTCTACACTGGCAATGTCTTCATCACTCTTTTCATCTCTTCATGCACTCTCTGCTGATTCCTCCTTTCTGTCTTGGTTGTTTACAATGTCAGTGATGTAAGACTTCACAGCTACAAAATGCAACTTTTGTTCTTTAGTGCATTGTTAGTCCTGCTCTCCTCCTCCTTGTGGGCTGAGCAAGTTTTCTGTATCAAGACTTGTCACTTATCTTCATTCGCTGTCTCTGTGAGATCATCTAGCACCGTTTATATGCTATGCAGGAAAACACAGCAAATTAGCTACAATTTGAGCTGCGCAGCATTACACAGCCAAGGTCCTCTGTCACCACTCAGCCAACCCTTTCTTCTCCATCAGATAGCCCCAGCCCGCTGAAATATTTACTGTGATGGTGATGGTGGTTGTGAGCAGGATTTTGTTTGCCACACGTTAAGCTTTGTTGTATTTCATTTAGATATCTCCCACGGTGTTGTTATTGCCATGCCATCTTAAAAGACACATCAATAGTAGTAATAGTTTTATTATTGTATCGTATTACAAGATGCAGATAATGTGAGTAAAAGTGGGTTTAAAAATAATGGAGCTCAAATTAAGAAAAGATAAATGACTATGTAATCTCCTCTGGCTGCTCATTTCAAAGTGGAGAGACCATGGTGGTCTAATACTGAGTCAGGGAAACCATTACAGACCCTACTGGAGGATCTCAGACTAGCATCAAGCTGGTATGAGGTGAAGTGTTCAGTCTATAGGCATTAAAAACGATCATGAAAAAGACTTTGAAAGATCAAATACTGAAAAACAGCAGGTTAAATACTACAGCACACACACTGAAGAGTGACACTGAAAAGCAAAAGGTGTATCTGTTTAAAGAGCAACTTAAAGAAAGTAGTAAAGAAGTCAGTCAATATTAATAACAGCTGTGATCTGATTTCATGTTGCAACTACTTTTCTCCTACTTCCTCTTTTATCCTCTTATTTCAGAGCCTCCTCTTTTTCCCCCTTTCCATGTCTTCTTTCTTTCCTTGTTCTTTCTCATCCACCTGTTTTCACTCTTTATTTTTGTTGTCGCACTTTGTTGTCTCTCCTGTCTCCTCTGATTTCCTCCTGATGCCCATCCTCACTCCATTTACCTAAATATTTCAGAGATGAGTGCTGTTGAAACACTGCAGCCACTCTGGTGACGTGTGTGTGTGTGTGTGTGTGTGTGTGT